>NW_009260399.1:593764-682528 GCF_000687185.1 Egretta garzetta | reverse complement strand
TAGATGAGGTGCTTAGGGACAGGGTTTAGTGGTGGGATGGTAGGGTTAGGTTAAAGGTTGGACTTGATGATCTTAAAGGTCTTTTCCAACCAAAGTGATTCTATGATTCTATGAACTCCCCTCGACAGGGAGCCCCGTTGCGGGGGTTCCTGTGCTGAGGGCTTCCCAGCAGCCAGCTCCAGTGCTGTGCAGGATGCCCTCTTCTTTTTTTCCATGGTCTTTTGTATGTGTTAGGAGAGAATAACTGCTCTTGTGACGTACACTTGGGAGTGAAGTGTGGGTTCATCTCCTTGGCCTTTTTCTGGGATACCTCTGCCCAACTGGCTTAATCTCTGTCCTTTGCCCAATTGCTTTCTCAGTCTCTTATTTTGTCACTTCCAAGGGATCTCATTACATTCAAGTCGCTGGCAACTAAAGCAACATCCTTAGCTGATACCATGTGGAAAAGCTAAGGAGCCAGCCCAGCCAGAAGCCCGTCCTTGCAGTCCCACCAGACTGCCTCGTCCCGGGGACGCTGTGCAAGTGTCCTCTGGCTGCGGGGACACGCGTGGGTGCTCCTCTCGTCATTTCCCATCAGGTTTTCCCTTGGTGTAGCTGATGTCTTCTGCAAGCAACTGGGGGGTTTTGTCCTTTGGGTGGCTGCAAGGACAGGAGGGTGGGCAAGGGCTTCCCCGGGGCTGCGTCCCTGCAAGGGTCAGCCCTGGGGAGAGGGAACAAACCCAGCCGCGGGGAAGGGTGACCTGACCATGCAGTTTGTTTGCAGCAGCCCCTGAGTTTGAAGCCCCTGGCTCGCTCCTCCATGCTCCCCTCTGTGCCCCCCCCCTTGCTTTTTGTGCCATGAGGACCTGCCTTACCTTATTTCCCTCCCAAGTCCTTTAAAAAACCCCACCTGGATCAGTCCCCAGGGCACTGCACAACCACTCCTGTTGGGATGTCGGAGAGGGCAATGCAGAGCCAGGGACCAGAAAGGGTCAGCAAACAGCAGCTGGCTTTACGCATGCTGGGGGGGGGAGGACACGAGAAGAAGGGGGGACACGGGGAAGCAGAGGGGGGGGTCCAGTGAGCACAGTGTATGCCCAGGCCTCAGGGCTCCAATGGCATTGTTTAACATTTTTGTGGTATTTGGAGAATCCAGGCTCCCCGGGCTTTGAGTGGCTGTGGCTGGTGCAGGCCCTGTGTTGGTTTGTTTTAAGCAAAGCATTTGCCATGTTTCCAATTGATTTTTATTTTTTTTCCACAAATCTCACTCAGCCCTGGGGTTTCTGAAGGAATTAAAGAGCGTGTCCTTGTTTTCCTCCAAAGCATCCTTCAGTATGTTAACAAATTCTTATACCCACATGCTTGTTGTTGGGGATTTGGCTCTGTTGGCGACGGATGCAATAGCTTTCTTCTTTCTCTGCCCTTCCCTCTCTTCCTCCCCCTCCTCCTGGAGGTCTGACACGTTATAGCCCCTTTCCCACAGTCCCTCTTATTTAAGGTCAGGACTCTCACACATCAATGCCTGTGGTTTAGCTCCTTTTTTCGACTCCTAAGTGACCTGACTTCCAACAACAGAGTGGCTCCTTTTAAAATTGCTGATGGATGCTGAACACCAAGCAGCTTTCCAATTCAATTCCATTTCCAAGTGTGGATTTAAGAGCCTGACTTTAAGCCAAGGTTTTTAAGCAGGGCTTCAACATATTTGTCAAGACCCAGAATTCAGACTTGGAAATCCATCGCTTTCCCTAGAGCCCATGCGCACAGGGTGTCTCCAATGTTAATGATACAGAAAACTTTATTTTTTCAGGAGACCTTTCATAGAATCATAGAATCGTTTAGGTTAGAAAAGACCTTTAAGATCATCAGGTCCAACCATTACCCTAACCCTGCCATCCCACCACTAAACCATGTCCCTAAGCACCTCATCTGCCTGGCCTTTAACTACAGACCAACCTCCACCCCCCCCCGACACCCCCCTCCTGTCAGGCAGTTGTAGAGGGTGATAAGGTCTCCCCTCAGCCTCCTCTTCTCCAGACTGAACACCCACAGGTCCCCCAGCCGCTCCCCATAACAGAATCATAGATTTAACATTCAGGCGAGTTCAAATTGCTGTTTTTCTGCCTGAACTCTTTCGTTATAACTACCCCATTTCTCGATTTGTTAGTGAATCGAGGGCTGTGCCCTGCTCTTGCCTCTCAAAGTGGATGGGGCTTGGGCAACCTGGAAGAGCCTTCATCTCTGCTCCCTTCTCCCCAGCCTCCCCAGGAGCACCGCATGCCTGCCCTGCCCGCCCGGCCATTACGCTGGGGAGCCCGGGGTCGCAGCCTGCAGCGCCTGCGAGCGGGGTGAGCTTTGATTTGTGTTTGCATCAGGCTACAAGATGCTTTTTCCCATGGCCAGATGCAATTACCAGGTAACTTAAAAGCACTGGAGAGTAAACAGGTTATTTTGTTCAGGCTAAAAATAGAATCGCAGCTCTCTTCCCATTCTGTTATTGAGGGTTTTATTAAAATGAAAAGAACAGATCTCAGAGTCACGCTTCTGTTTGCAGTGTTAGTATTAGCTTGTTGCAATGAAAGCCTTTTCCAGAAAGCCAGGAAAGAAGGTTTATGAAATTGAGTTAACAGTGCAAAGGGGAGGAGGGTGTCAGGAAAATCAAGTATTCCCCTATTTTTAATGGAAAAAGTGAGTCTAAACCATCTTTGTTTTCAGTTAGGCAATCTTCTGCAGTCTGAATATTAAGTGTAATACTCCCCTTATTCCCCAGACATTAAAAACTGGGGTTTTCGGCGAGCTGCTTTGCACCTGGCCGATGCAATGTGAGCCTGGTACAACGTGTTCGCAGGCAGCGTAACAACGCGTTCAAAACAGACCAGCATTTACTTATGCAAAAACCTAATTAACACATGCAACGCGGCAGCTATTCTGTACACAAATTAAGCGCTCCTCACACATGCACAACTGTTCTTTTTGAAACCCGCCCACCAAACTGTTTGGCTGGTACCTAAATCTTGGCTGTCGCTTGCTAAGTTTGGGAGGGGGAAAAAAAAAAAAAAGTCTTAACTGGCAAGGGTGCTGCAGTTTGTTGCTCCCCTTACTCAGCAAAATTGAACGCTGTGTTAGACCAGAGAGGAGGCTGTGGGGGTGCCCCCTAAATCATGCAATTATAAATGTTAAAAGTTCCTTTTTCCTTGCAGGGAGGGGGCGGGTGGTTTGTTGTCACCCTGCTCTGCCGCCACACGTGCTGCTTGGTGCAAGTCTGGGTTGGTTTGAAGGGCGTAAGGTAGATCTGACCCGCACCACTTCCAGCTCCACAGGCACCTTAATTCTGTCCCATGTGGACCCATGGCAGTGACCAGTGTCGTGCATCACCAGGCACCTTCCCCAAACCACCTGAAGGCCCAAGTGTTGATCTCCCACCTTTAGAGGTTGCCATTGGCGTGGCAGGGACTCGCAAGCCGGGTCCTGCCTGCCCCCCCGCCCACGCCTTGGGCGTTTTGGGGCATTTCGCACCTTGCTGTGTTTTGGGAAAGGGTCTGTACGTGTCCTCCTGCCCTTTGTGGTCCTGGTGGTGCAGGGAGGGAGAGCAAAGAGCAGATGCTGTGCTGAGCGGAGCCATCCCGGGTGGTGGGTCTTGCGCCCTTCCCTTTGCGGGGAAGGAGATGCACCCCAGATTTCCTGGGGTGGGGGAACCGCTGGAGGGGCTGGGGTGACCGGAGGGGTTTCCCCTGGCCAGAGACCCGCTCCAGCTGAATAACCCCAGAGCTGGCACTGGGATCCCCTATTTCAGCTTCATTCCAGTTCAACCTGCCATGCTGGGAAGGATGAGAGGTCTGTCTCTCTCCCTGTTGGGGTTTTGGATGGGAAGGTTGAGAGGTCTCTCTGTCTCCCTGTCGAGGTCTCGGATGCAAGAGTGATTCCAGGGGAATCTGCCTGAGCCCCCCGTGCTTCCCTCAGCATGGCAGAGGCCCTTAGGAAACTTTCATTGCTCTTTCAGGGCCTTTGACAAATAGAAAACCAAGCGTCCTGAATTAGCCCATGAAATGCCACCCGAAGCGCGTTGTGGGGAGTTGTTTTGGTTGCTTGTAAAATGGAAGTGAGCAAATATACAATGATGGGGGGCAGTGACAGTGGAGGAAAGACCCTGAAGCCTTACTCTTCTCTTTTTCAGGCTATTTTAACTCCAAGGAAAGTGCAGCTTTCTGTCTGCCTTGCCTGCCTGGATCATTTTGCAAGTAAGAAGTCTACCTGTGATGCTGCTGTCAGGCAGACAGGGAAGGGTGGTTTGCTTTTAGCCACTGAGCTAGAAGATCAGGTGTAGTGGCCAAAGGCAAGTCACCTGCCACTTGAGGTGTAGGGACATTGGTGCTGAGCCCTGGTGAGAGAGGGATGGTACGGTGAAGGGGGGATCCTGGCTGGATTTGGAGGTACCCTGGGATGAGGTGGCAGAGCATCAGCTTGCAGCCCACCTCTGCCAGCTCCCCTTGCCGACGTCCCGGTGGTGGGTGGGCAGCGCGCACCTCTGCTAAACAAACAGATGCTGGCACGGGGATCGGGCTGAACGTCCCTCTGGGCTTTGTGGATTTAAGCTGAGCTGATTGTTTATCCCGAGTCGAGGTGCGCGGAAGGCAGTAGCTAAACTACCCCGGCTGCGCCATCCCCTTTGGGGTGGGAGAGGAGCTGGTGGGGCAGTTCGTGACGGGTCCCACACCCTGCCCTGCAGGGATGCCTGCGTGGAGGCTGCAGGGTTTGTGTTCAGAGCCGGTGAATTGGCAGGTGAGTACTCACCTGCCTCCTGACCTCGCTTCTCCACGTTACGCAGTGGATGTCTGCTGCCAGTCGATTAAATTGCCCCGAGCCCAGAGCCAGGGCTTACCCGGCTGGATCTCCAGTCTCGCCCAGCTCCCTTCAGCGCCCCGTGAGCAGTTCCAGCAAAGTTTGCTACGGAATAGCGACTTCTGGGGCAGCAAGTGCCTACAAGTTTCACGCAAGTAAGCAACCAAAGAGAGGACAGAAATGCCATTGTATACCCAGCCCTAATTAGCCACCGGAGAAACCGCTCTGGGGAGAGACACTGAATGCCCACAAAAGGGCAGAAGCTTAGCTCCTGCTAGGCCCTGGAGACTTCAGTCTGTGCATACACGAGAGAGCTGGCCTTGGTGGGGTGGGCTGGTCTTGGGAGTGCTTGTCCAGCAGCGCTGTCTGTCTCCTCTTCTCTCCCCTCCTCAGCATCACCAGCTGCGCGGCGTGTCTGCCTTGCCCCGGGGGGCAGGAGGCTCTTTGGGAGGCATCGGGGCAGTGCACGCCTTGCCCACCAGGTAACTCTGCCGGGGAGGGCGGGGGGCTGCCGTCGCCCAGCCGGGAGGGCACGGCTTCAGCATCAGAAGGAATGAGTTCTTCCCAAGACTCTTCTCCCTCGCCGCAGCAGAGCCTGGGGTCGGGGGGGTCCGGAGGCTGGGAAGCAGCAGTGGCAAAGGGGACGGTCCATGAGGGGAGCTGAGGAAATGACTCTGCCCCTTGCATCGTGCTCATAAATACCATGGGACCGCAGCGGGTGGGTCAGCGGGAGGGCAGGGCGATGGCAATGTCGAGCCGCCTCTCTGGAGCCAGCACCGGGGAGTTCTCATAGTCAAGCTGCGTTTTAAACATGCAGAAAAGCATTTGCTACTTTGAGACCTGGGACTTCTGTGACCCATCATTTCCACAAAGCTTAGGAAATGGAGCTGTGCTTTCAACTTTGCTCAGCAAGCTTCAGGCACCTGGAAAAGGTGTTTGAATCCAGAATTAGAGAGGATGAAACACTGCTGACCTCCAGCTCCAACTCTCCCTCTGCTTTAAAGCCAGCGCTTGCTACTAAACCCCTCTCCCACCATCCTCCTACTCACACTGACTCTGACTGCCAAGGTCTGACCCAAGCATTTAGTCCCTCTGCCCCTGGTTGTCCTCTTTCCTGCCCCTTTGCCACCCAGCAAGGACCAAAGTCCAGGCTCAGCTTTTGTTATGCACATGAAGTATTTAATGGTCTTTCCCCATGTGGCTTTGAAAGCTGAATCATCCATATGCAATTGCAAAGGCCCCAGGGTTTAAATCCAGATCTTAATTTTATGCTTATTTGCTATTTTAGGTATGTTCAAAGGTCCCAGCGACAACAAATGCAAGCCCTGCAGGACAGGAGAATACCAGTTACAGTGGGGCAAGGAGAGCTGTGACCTGTGCCCAGAAAATCACTACTGCCCCGTGAGTCCCCATCAGCTGGTTTGGCAGCCTGGCTTAACAAACGTAGCTGTCCTGCGACAAGCTAAATACGCTTCAATTAACACCATTTTTAGCTGAGCCTATTTCCTTTTCTTAAGCATAGAGCCCTGATGGAGGGAGATGGTTAAAATGATGACACCAGGAGTCATCATTTTATGGCAACAGGCTTCCTGCCACCCTTGGAGCTGCCTGGTCTCACTGGGCCATCAGGGGACAGCCAGAGGGTGGCATATCCATTAACGAGGGGGTTTGATGTATGGACGTGCTGTATACATGTCCATATATGCTGTATAGATGTCCATACACCTTCTGCTCTTCCCCCTACTCCGAGTGACACCAGAGGGGCAGACAGGCTGAACTTAACGATGGCGGGTTCATTTCTTGGTTATTTTTCTTCTGGTTTTTTCAATGCTGGAGTGTCACCTCCCTTCACACTAGTTACCTTCTGCGGTCTTCCCCACTTGCTGGTGCTGAGTTAGTTCTTCTCTTGGGCAGAGCCCAGATGTGAACCCGGTCAAGTGCCCCCCCGAAGCCATCTGTCCCGCGGGCAGTGCTGAGCCGGCGTACTGCATGGAGGTCTTGCTTTACAAGGCAGGGGACTCCTGCCAGCTGACTCCCCTGATGGTCATCCTCCTGGCTGTCTTCTCAGCAGGTAAGTGCTGGTCTCCTCTGTCCTCTGATAAAACTACACACCCCTCCGCAGCCGGGCACCGTCATGTTAGGCCAACAGTGTTCTCTGGATGGTGTATTTTATGTTTCTGGAAACCTGGATTTCTAATAAAGGTCTTTCTGGCTGCTTTCAAGGCACACGATAATCCGTTCCCCATTTGTAAGGAGGGATATTGCTGAATTTGCTCTGAAGGAAGGCTGGCATAGTGCTGAACGTTTGTTGTTTGTCCTTGGGAAGCAGGTGTGGGTATGGACCTCAAAACGGGAATTTCTGGAAAAAGAACAATTTCCTTCTGGTGTGAGACTTCAAGGGTCCCGAAAGCATTCCTTCCCCGTAACTCCTGCCGCAGCATCCAGCAGGACAGGGTGCTGTCAGCTCGTGCAGTGTTGGTTGTATTGATGTTGTAGTGCAACCAACAGGATGAAGGGGAGACCTGATCGCCCTCTACAGCTGTCTGACAGGAGGCTGTAGCGAGGTGGGGGTCGGCCTCTTCTCCCTGGTGAGGGGTGATAGGACGAGGGGGAATGGTCTGAAGTTGTGCCAGGGCAGGTTTAGGCTAGACATTAGGAAAAGGTTTTTCATCGAAAGGGTTGTCAGGCTCTGGAATGGGCTGCCCAGGGAGGTGGTCGAGTCCCCATCCCTGAGGGTACTTAAAAGATGGGGAGATGAGGGGCTGAGGGGCATGGATGAGCAGAGGGATGGCAGTGTTATGTTAATGGTTGGACCTGATGATCTTAAAAGGGCTTTCCCAACCTAACCGATTTCTATGAAAGACAACCAGCACCTCCTGAGTAGGTGGAACAGCCCAGATGCCACCTGCTGGAATTAGCTCATTAGGGTGACCCAATGGGTGGATGAGCTTTTCCAGCTGGAAGCTACACCATGAATACGCATTCCAAAACAATGAATATGCATTTGTAGTCTTAGCAAAAGCAAAAAGAGTTCTATAGGTTTTAATCAAAGTTTGGGGGAGGTTTAATCAGAGAAAACAGTTACGATGCAAACGAGCAACTGTTACGGCTACGGGCTGCAGCACTGGCAGAAGAGCCAGCGGGGCAGAGGGACTTACCCCCTGCCTGCAGGCAGAGGAGCAGAAGCCCCACTGTAAGTGCCACCTATGCCAGCAGCTCTCTTGACAAGAGATTTTAATCTCCAAGTCGTAGAGATGAGTAAGTCATCAGAGGATAAGGAATTACAGCCTCATCTCCATGGGTTCCTGTGTTTTGAGCACAACAGGTACGTGCCTCCTGAAGACCTATTCCCCAGGCAGGCAGGGAGGGAGAGAGAGGTTAAAAGACAGGGAGGAGATAAAACAGATGTGTTCTTGCCCCCAGTGAAGAAGGAAGAGCTAAAGCTCGTTCTCCGACAACAAAGCAGGGCTAGGTCTCATCAAACGCCTCTCTCGGCACCTGCGGAGAGGACTCTGGATGCACAGGAGGAGAAAGGACCGCAGGGTCTGGAGGAGCTGCAGCTCCAGCAGTCCTGGCTGACGGCTCTTCCCAGAGGGCTGAAAGGTCCTGGTGGGCATGGAGGAGGGCTGTTCTCACAAGCCATGGCTTGGAGCTCTGTGAAAGCTCCTCCGCTGGCCCATATCCCTTTGTGCCAGGCTGAAGCCCAAAAATCTGCCAAAGTAGATGCCAGCTGAAGCGAGTATTAATTAGAAAAAGTAGATTAAAATGAAGCATAATGAAAAGCCTGCCCACCCTGGGACAACGGCCCCTTAACCAGCACTTCTGATACCCACGTCCGAGGGTCACAGGGCTCCTCAGGGAGGTCCTGCCTGTCAGGGAGCTTGCTCAGAAGAGGGGTAAAAGAAACAGCCCCCGCAGGAACCTGCGCGTATGCCAGGGCTGGTCTCACAGATCAGTTGTTTACCATGCAACTCTGCTCATGCAACCGAAATTTGGACGTATTTGCCTGGCCATATTGCATCACAGCAACAGATTTGTGCTCTTCTGTTAAGATCACTTTTCCCCGATGATGCTTCTGCCAGAAACAAACAAACAGGATAGCGCAGATCTTGATAGTTGCTAATTATTTCCATGTCTATGCCCAGCCTAAAAGTAATTTTTCCTGACAGTCCTGATCTCAGTCTAGACTCAAAGTTAATCTAGGTCAGTTACTTCTTGTGCTTTAGTGTAAGCGCTGCACAGAGCACACTGTTTCTCAGCAAGATCCTTCAGTGGGATCAGCAAGGGCCAAGATGCCAGGTGAAAAATCAATAGTTCCACAGAGCAAGAGTAAATGGGAGTAGGAAAGCAAGTTACTGAATTATTTCATTAAAAGCTGCTGTTATTCTCCACAGCTTCCACAGTAAAGCCGAGATGTCAAGGTATTTAGTATTATAGGTAGCCAAAGGTGTTTTTTGTGCAGAGAAAATATAGGAGAAAAAAAAACCCTTCACAGAATCACACAGAATAGCAAGGGTTGGAAGGGACATTGGGAGACCACCTGAGCAACCTGATCTAGTTAAGGGTGTCCCTGCTCACTGCAGGGGGGTTGGACTGGGTGACCTCTAGGGGTCCCTTCCAACCCAAACCATTCTCTGATTCTATGATCTAGTCCAACCCTCCTGCTCAAGCAGGCTCACCCAGAGCAGGTTGCACAGGACATCATCCAGGTGGGTTTTGAGTATCTCCAGAGAAGGAGCCTCCACAACCTCCCTGGGCAGCCTGTTACTTAATTTACCCTTAATTTACCAGAAGAGAACACCTGAGTTGGGAAGCCCTAGAGCAAACGACACCGGACACTTCACCTTCCTGTCTGAAAATAACTACCCTTCCTTGCCTTCTAGGTACGATCCTTGTTGTCTTTCTAATAATTCTGAGAAGAAGGCAAGACCATAGCAAGAATTCATTAAAATCTCTACTCCTGCCCCGAGGCTCAGGACGACACATGACGTACGGGGGGACGGAGCACACAGAACCAGTCTACACTGGCTGGTAGTGCAGGACACGCTGTCAGCAAGCACCCTCTTCTTTTTGCCATGGGGCAATTCAGATGTGCGCCTGTGGGAAAATGTTTAACCATGAGCAACCTATTTCTGTATAGCTAAAGTAAGCGCGGAGAAATAAAACTCAGTCTTTGAGTTTTGGCTATTTGTGCTAACCAACCCAGCTGCCAGCTGCGTACCGGAATAGATCGGTGGGAAAAGGCTCCTTCCTTCAATTCCTGGCTTCATTCACCAGTAAATGATTCTCTCCTTTCCTCAGGAAAAAAAAAAAAAAAGCAAACAATTATGTCTCTCCCTCCATTTCAACAGTCAGCTGAAACTCAGTGGGGATTGACTGCCCCAGGGATTAAGGTTCCGGTGATACAACGATCATTTCCACCTGAGCAGGAACTAACACAAATATGCTTCCTTTTAAGAATATGCAATTATTTTCTTTTTGCCATTCTGAAAACTTCACTGTTTCTTTAAGCAAGGCTAAGTCAAGGGAAGGCAGCCCAAAGCTTTCCCCTTCTTCTCAGCTGCGGGAAACATGTGCAACTGAAATAATGGTGGATTGCTGGGCAAATCCGTCCCTTCTGCTTCCTGCTGTCAGATGGTGCTTCGTTCTAAAGCTACAAAAGCAACTCAAAACTTTCATCAGATCTGGCAGGAGTTGTTTCTTTCTCCACCAAGCCGCACCAGTAAGACATGACACTGCACGCAATCCTCTGGAGCCAAGCGGAGCCGCACGCTGCAGCCTTGGAGCACGTTTTTGCATGCCTAGGAGATGTGCCTGTACTAAACCCATTGCTTAAATGCCCGTGCAAAGTTCTGGCCCCAATCCCTGATGCTTGGTTCATTCTCCACCCATGAGAGCAGCACGTGTGGTTTGTACCCGTTTTCCCTGCACGGAGCTGTGGCACTCCAAGCCTTCTCCTGTGCTGCTGCCCCAGTTCAACCGTCTGGTTAAACTGATGTGATCTGTTTTACAGGGATGATTTCAAACCGTGCAGGTGTTTGTGGGGCCGGTTAACTCTTCTCTTTTTAAAACTGTTGTTTGCTATCATTCCCTTATCATCTTCTTTCTCACAGTGATGTTTAGCTTTCTGCACCTTATCCTCGTAGCTGTTTTGAGGTCTTGCCAGCATACCAGGCACTCAGAGACCCCCATTGACTGTAACGGAGCCAGCTTCAGCCGCTCCACAAAATCAGTACCTGGGGTCTCTTAACTTTCCCACCTTGTTGCCTCCAAGTCTCCTACAGCAAAATTCATGCACGCAGTAGGTGCACTGCATAGCCCCAGACAGACCAGCCGGCTGCGACCCTTCATCACAGGGCTGTGCTTCACCAGGCTCTACGAGCACAAGTAAAAATAGTCCCTGCTATTAAAAGATGTGTGCTTCTAAATGAATGTGCACTGCGGTGGAAGCAGGTGTTACTTCTCACGTTTGCCTTGCAGCAGCAGAGTCAGCTGAAGCCACCCAGCTGGTGGGGGGTTAAGTGCTTACTGCCCTCAGCTGCTGCTTCTCCTCTCCCCAGGGGAGGTGTTACTGTGTTTAAAAAAAAAATAAATATATCTCTGATCCCTTCTCAGCTCTGTCAGATGAATAAATGGATGGGAAGAGAGGTACATCTTTGTGGGCAGATTGCCCGGAGAAGGTGTGGATGCCCCCTCCCTGGAAGGGTTCAAGGTCAGGCTGGATGGGGCTTTCAGCAACCTGATGTAGTGGGAGAGGTCCCTGCCCATGGTGCGGGGGGTTGGACTAGATGATCTTGAAAGGTCCCTTCCAACCCAAACCATGCTGTGATTCCGATCTGGGTCAGCAGTAAGATGGACGGTACCTCTAACCAGATCCAAAATCTGCTGCGTGGCATGGGCAGAGCTCCCCCCATCCTCCCCACCAGCTTCTCTCACACTGTCGATTTAGTAGACAGGCATTAAGTTTCTCAACTTGCAAAAACTGTGGCTTTTCACATCACAAGAACAGCAAAAGGACACAATCCTGATGGACAGCACCAGAGGATCTGGGCAGAATGGTAACCCATTGCTACCAAAGCAATTTTCAGAAACGCTCTTAAAAACCAATGTCGCTGCTGTCAGACAGGGGAGATTCCACGTATGAAGTCAAATCAGACCCAGACTAAAACCTGTCTGAAAAAGCAAAACACAGTCAAATTCAGCCCTGACCAAGCAGGAACAGCCCCAGTGACAGCTAAAAGAACCCAAGGAACCAGAACTGGTAGGACTGCGTGACTCCAGCTCCAAGTCATCAAAGCCTGTAAAATTACGAGCAACAGAAAACAGCACCATGGCAGGAAAAACTGTGCTGCAAAAAAAAAAAAAAAAGTCAGTATTTTTGTGATAAGCAACACTGTGAAAACAAGCCCAATCATTACCACCTCCACATAAGCCTAAAGCATTATTTCCAGAGTCTCTTAGGAAGTCTCGGAGTGTAAATTTTCACTATTGAAGAACAACATCCAGTTCCCTCGCTGCCCAACCACACTTGCCTAGTATGTATCGCTTCACTATTTCTCTTTAAAGAAAAAAAAAAACTGGTGCAAAAATAACTATATAGATCTGTTTTACAAAAAAAGAATTAGCAACTTCTTAAATAACTAGGAATAAATTTTAATATTTAATAAGACACTGAAGTTTCTCAAGCAGTCAGACATGGAATAATGTGACTCAACAATGTGGAAAAAATCCCATTAACACGTCCTTCCAGATATTTTGCTTTTCCAAGTAATTAAAATAAAAAAACCCCTAAAAACTGACCATGAACACACAGCTATTGAACAAAACAGACATTTAATTTGATTATTCCTCCTAGATTGTATGAAAATACATCTAACATATTCAACTGAAAATTGTTTCCATGCTTGCTCATGTGATAAAAGAACAACAAATTCTGAATTTGGCTATCGTGTACCAGCTTTGATGTGTTTGCTGGAAAAGGAAAGACATCTTTCTACTCTGATGGGCAAGACGCTAAGTACATAATTTAGTGCCATATAGTATGTCATGCTTAGATGTTATTTAGGTGAATTTATACAGAAAATCTTTAAGTTGCTGAATGCTAAAAAGTATTGAGTTGCATCATGAGAAAGCTTAATTTTTCCAAGATTGTTTTCCCTTGTATTTGAACAGTGGGAGAAGGAAAATGGTGAAACAACTTTTCTTTTGTCATCTTAAGGAAACTTCAGCCTATTTTCCCAGTGCTGCAGAGTATGGTACAGAATCCTTCATTAAAAGACACCCAAACCCATATTTCCTGAATCAGAAACTAAAATTCTACCAGACAGCAACCTGAACGGCTTAGCTGAGCTCATGGGGTTACATGGTCAGTACATATTAAGGGAGAACATGATCCACATTTCTTTCCAAGATCAATTTACAAAGTATGTGATCAGCAGAAGGAATGAATTCCTAGCGACTCAAAAGCAAACTCCTCGTTTGCCGCCTCAGTGACGCAAGCCTTCGTTGGCCCCAAGAGTCAGACAGTAAAGAGCAGAGAAGAGGTAGAAGGAAGCAGAAAGTCAAACAGCCACTTGCTAAGATCTGTTTGTGTAAATTTAGCATTACGAAAAGAGGGCTGAGAGGGATTGCTTTGAACGCCAAAGTCTTTATTTACCCACAGACAGATACAAAATGGGTGGCTGTCCTGCATCCTGCCGTACTAAATGTGCTTGTGAGCCCACCTGAGAGGCAGGCAGGGAGTTGGAGGCTCCGCGACCGATCTTAAAATGGATGGTGTTACTGCAGCAGTGGCGATCAGTAACTATGTGAGGTGGTGGCTTCTGGAAGCGGGTATCTGCCTCTTAGGACCTGGGGCATAACTGTTCCAGGGTGCCAGAGCTGTTACGCCTATATATGAAGAGGAAAAAGCAACGAAACAACTAAAAAAATTAACAAATTATAAAAGCAATGGAATGTAAAGGTAGAATTTTATAATAACTTATTTAAAGGTATTCTTATAAAGCCTTCCTTACATGATATAGTATTCAAAGAATGGTCCCAATGATACCAAATTCCTTCATTTTCTTTAAAAGTGACGAGGAAAATCCTTCTGCTTTACTACCTGATCTCACTTCCCTCCCCTCAAACCCCAATATTAGAGAAACATACACAAGACCATTTTTTGGTTTTGATCTTAGGTACAGGCTTATGCTTCAGTCCTGGTATAACACCTGTCTCTAGCAGAGGGAAAGTTTCTCCGCAAATCAATTAAGAAATCTTGATTTTTCCCTTGAGTGCAAGGCTTGGCATACCGCTTTAAAAAATGCAGACATGTAACACTTCCCCCTATTTTGAACTGTGCTAGTTTTTCAAAATTATTTGAAAAAAAATTAACCTTCCAGCAGTGTTTCTAAAAATTGATTAAAAGGACAAAGCACTTTCGTCCCAAAATAGAAACCAAAGAGTTCAGGTTAGGGCAATGTTACATTTAAAACCTCTTTCAATTAATATCTTCTAAGAAACCCAAAGTTTTTACCTGTTGGGAACAAGTGGGGATTTTTGATAATTCCAAAAACTAAATCTGCAATCAAATCCTGAAGAAATAGTTTGGAAAACAAACATACACTTTCATGATATAGCAAGGCTTCGTTTTCAAAAGGGCTACACAGACTTTCTGCACTATTAAAGGCAACCTAAGCTAGGACATACACAAATTACTAAATGGACATGAAGGCGCACATTGTGTTTATGTAGGCTAGGTAACAACGGCACAAGTCAAAACTTACTTGTAACACTGCCTAATCACACACCAATGACATGCACTGGGAAGAAAAAAAGTAAAGACCTTTTTCTTTACTGTTTTTTCCTAGTTCTAATATTAATTTCCATCGATACTAAATCTTTTCTGTTTATCTCACTGCAAGTGTGAGAGCCTAACGGGAGCGAAGAATTCAAAACAGCTTTGCTGGCACAACCCAGTGGCGATAAGATAGTCGAGAGCAAAGCTCCTAAAAAAGGAAAGAATGATTTCAAACAGTCTGCTAAGTCAAGTAGCCAGTTTTATACAAACTTTAACAAAAGGAACAGGGCCAGGCTAAATTTCACATTAAAATTGTTCCTTACATGCTTCTTCAAAAATCTGTTTCACTTTTAATTGTTTTTGAATTTATTTTTTGCACTTTAGTCAAGTTTCACCTTTTGTTTCATTCATGGGTGTTTTTTTGTTCCTTGTTGGGCATTTTTTTGCGTTATCACAAAGTTGTGATAGCATTCCAAAGAAATGTTTGCCTCTGCATTTTACCTGACATTAAAAAAAAAAAAAAAAAAATCAAGTAATTTTTTCAAATAATAGGTTTTGTTAAGATTTGTTTTTATTAAGACACAAAAATCCTAGAGTAGTGGGCCTAGATTGCAAGACAATATCTCTTTAAATCCAGACTTGTACAGCTCTGCAAGATCAAGTCACTTCTATTTCGCTGGAATGAAATACAGGAAAAAACAGTAGAGAAAAAAAATCTCTTAATGTAAAATTTCCCCTCTCTCGTACGGGGTGTGCCTTTCCCACCACGCACTATATTTCTTGGTGGAAGGATATTTAAAAACACATTTGTTTAAGAATCATTGGAGAGCTATTTTATAAGAGCACAAACAAATTGTTATGGGTGTGGTTATAGCGAGATACGCACCTGGGTCATGAATGGCATTCAAGCACTTGCTCAAAAACACACAAGGCAAGCAAATCTCATTGGGACCACAGACCAAGCCATTTCTTACTTAAAAGGACTTGAGAGCTAATAACTTCTTTCAAGGATATACTATTTTTAACATCTGTTGGTTGACAAATACTATCTCAAAAACCTATGTTTACGCCTACCTGGTTTGATTTTAACCTACCTCCAACCTGAAAGTATTTTGGAGGGAACCTTTTACATTCGTAACAATTCAAGTGTAACTGTAATGCTGAGTAATAAGTTTGGTTTGTCCTGAAATTTTCTGAACTATGCAGTTCGTTATCAGTGCAGAAGCAGCAGAAGACTGCTGTGGTTGGCTCAGTGGATTTATAAAAACAAAACAAAACAACCCCCCCCATGTAACCTTTACAGAATATATGTAAAATTGTGTCCTTCCCTGGTCATATTCACAACTTATCTACAAGATAGTGTTGGCAGTAGAAACTGCAGTCCATGACTATTTGCATTCAGCTCTCATCCATCTGTTCCTCTGCTTTCTCTTAGGCTTCAACTTGTTCAGTTTTTTGCGGGGTTTCTCAGTCTTCTGATTTTCAACAGAATCCACCCCAAGAACGTGTTCAGAGCAGCATAACTGTCCATTCAACATGGAATTTAGTACTGTCCCGTCTTGGTGTTCCTTGCAGAAGGAATTTGGGCAGAAGTGGCAGAAAGAAACAGAAGGTTTGCCACAAACATCACAGTGGTGCCAAGGACACTCCCACTTCCCTGTGATCAAAACCAAAGAGCGCATTAGTAGGGAGTAAAACGTGTCATTGCCTTTTAAAGTTTTGTGTTTTAGCAGGTGAACAATGCACGACTTTCCTGACAGAGCTAGATGAGATGGCAACTACTGTGGTTAATCTCAAAAAATCAAAATGCAACATCATACTTCTAAAGCTCAACTGACAGCAGCAAGTAGCAGGCTTGACATCCTCTCATTTAAACACAGCAGTGAACTCCAGCTAGAAGAAATTATTCAGGCTTTATTCATTAGCATTTTACAGAATTTGCAGGCTGGTATCCAAACATCCAGTCAACTGCTGCCTACCATTACAACGCTCACCTGTTCTCAGCAAGTTTTGCTCAAGGATGGCTGATGGGCTTTACCTACAGACGCTCTTTTGCCCCAGTATATTTTACCAGTCATTGTTTCACTTGTTTCTGGGATAACAGGCTTTGCCTGCTTCACATCTTCATATCCCACCTGACTGTGGAACCAGGTAACTCCTGTGGTATCTGGAATGGCAACCTGATGTCTGCTGCCCTTAACATTTTCCTACTCGCCTTTTTCCAGATGCTGCTGCTATTCTTCTGACTTCAACTCAACTGGCTTCATGCATTTCTAAGATATAATCAACTTCCTCACGACAGAGCCACAGTGCTCCTACCAAGAGATAAACTCAATTGCCTACATTTGTAAAACAAAAGGCTTATTTTGCCAGCGGCAGGAGGAAGGGCTCATTTTGTCTCCAGACTCAAGAAGAGCTCCTACATGTCCAAGGAAGTTCTTATCATATGAAAAGAACGTTTTCGAAGAGACACTCTTGTCAAGGTTTCAGTGCAATAAATGAGGTACCTGCACAAGTTACTTATGTATGTACGCTGAAGACAGACTCACCAAAAGGACGTTTCACCAAACCAAGACAGGAGAGGTGATAAGCTTTAGTACAAGATTTCCTGTCGCACAATACCAGCTGGCCTCCGTCACCACAACGGAAACAATCGTCTTCAGATTCTTTCTTCCCTTCATTTTTCGTTCTGCGTCTCCGTGTTCTCTTTTTGGTCTTTTTGCCTTTTTCTTCTGAGGCATTAGTGGAAGAATTCTAAAAGAACAAGATGGGAATCTGTAAATGTCAGTTTTGCAAAGGGAAAATATTACACAACCTAGCAAAACTGTTGACATGCCTGGCAGACTGTGCACACAGGCAAAAATTTGACTTGATACAGACCTGTCCAGAGCCTCATGGTGCCTGTGTTGATAAAATAACCCATGCTGACCCCTGTAAAAAGTCATTTTGAAACCAGATCCTGTCCCTACAATCCCTTCCTATTGGAAAGCTCCCCCACTTCCTTATGACTGAAAAAAGGTCTTCCAACTTCCAGTCTAATCTACTTGCAGCTAATTTACCTCCGTTTTGTTCTTGCACCACTGATTACTTCACTTCAATATCCATTTTTCTCTTCCAGCTGTCTATACTCATGCTGGAACTATTAAAAACAGCCTCCTCTTCCCTTCTTTGAGGAACGCAGAGCAGACTTTCAGGAACCGTAACTCTGCCCATAATGCTAGAAAGAATATACCAAGCCTCATCCCTACTTCGAACTGACAGTCTGCTGCTTGCACTTCAACTGTCCTTCACCAAATCATACAAAATTCATTCTGGATGTTTTTTGAACGTCCCTACCATCATTCCCACCCCCTCAGCCCAGTAATCAGTAAGTCCTTTCTTTAAAATTAACCCATTCTATCTACCAATGCAGACAGCCCTGCAAAACCGTAACATTTCATTTCTTCATGGCTGCCTGCATGAATTGATCACAAGCTTATGTGAAACCCAACTTAAGCCCCTCCCTTAACAAAAAGCAGCTAGGCAAATTCTGGAGATTTTAAGTCCATCCTCTGCAGTGCCTGATACCGAGCAGTGTAAAGGACATGAAGGTGCAGCCTTTCTACACCCACAGGTGAGATTTATTTCTCTTGGGAATGTACTTTTGCCACCCCTTGCACTCCTATGCCAGTCCTCCTGGATTACAGGTTTTAAATTAACCTGACATGAATCACGCAGGCCATTCGTTGACATAATTTGGTATCATTTTTTCTTTATGTTTACATTACAAAACTCTTTTTTTTTTTATTCTTCAGTTCAACTGAAAGATTTTTAACAAATCTTAATAAAATAATCATATTTCAAGGTTTAGATAGGGGAAATACAAACTGCAATGTCAGAATAATCTCTCTAGGCTAATTCTGAGTCAGTTCCTAGCTCCTATAACCCTTCTCCTCCTTCATACTTTGAACAGGATTGGGAAGGTTATTCCCTCTGCAACCCCTTTTTTCATATGCTTTTGATTCCAAAAGCTAGCCCCAGTAGCTAGCAATATTTCTCATTCAGGACCTAAAGTAATTAATTTCTCATAGGAGAAAGTGGGAGAAAATATTTTAGGGTGTTCCCAAGAGCAGTATTGCCTCCTGTACTATTACAGCATAAAAATGCATTCTTTAGCACCAAGGTTACATTTGACAAAAGAAAGTTTCCATCTTCCCAGCAAGGGAAATAGTAAGCTTTTTCCTCAGAGGACAGCTAGCATCTGTTTAAGCAGCATTAATCCTTACCATAACATAAAACTGGTCCACCAATGTATACCCCAAAAGAAAAACAAGGCTAGTGGTTTGACAAGACACTGCCAAATTCTCTTGACTTATTACTTGCCTTTGGTCTGTCCCCAAGAAATCCACTGCAGTTTGGGGCGCCACATTTGCAGACTGTTTTTTCATTGCCCAAACAGTCAAGGTTGTAATTAAAAGTCAGCTCCGTCCCTGAGCGAGATAAGACATACCCTTTCATTATGAAGGACAAGGTAACGAAGTCTATCAAAATTATTACAAACAAATAAAGGTTTTGTTATCTAGTTTTGTACTCGCTTGCTGATCTCGTGTCATAGGATTCTCGCCCTCGTCACTGCATAAGCACTGACAAGGATTAACTAGGTGCCAGAACAGTGTGATATCTTATGCAATTACATTTTAAAATAAATGGGTTTGACTTCACAGAACTGTGCATGTGTCTGGTCTACACACACACGTGTTATATATATCCATATATCCAGACAGCTAGATATAGCTATAGTTATATATAGGTATATGTGTGTGTGTGTGCATGTGTGTACACAAACCAGAACACAGACATTTTAAACATCCTTCTTGCCCCACTCCTTAAGTTTATTATCATCACTTGAAGAAAAGATACAGAAATATTGTTGCAGATCTCTAAAACGAAAACTATGCTCTACGACACAGAGCGAATGCACAGATACTGACTGGGGGTTCTTCAGCGTCCCCTTAGAAGCAAGCAGTAAAAAGCAGCCATGGGACTCACTATTAAGAAACGTTAAATAAAAGGCAGATCACAAAGCATTTCTTTTGTGTGCCAGGCTCTCTACAAAAACATTTGCACTGAATCAGTTAAATCGTGACCATCCCACCCACAACTGCAAAAAAGGTTTAACTTAGGGAATTAAACCAAAACCAACATAAGCCGATATACCTGCAGGAATATCGCACACAGCAAACAGGCCGACACGAGTGTCTCCATTTACTGTCCATTTTAGAGTTTCACAATTTGGTTGGCAGCTGTGATTCATAAAACGAGAATAGTTTCCTTTGGGGCCAGCATCAATAATACGGTCCTGGAGATCAAACCAGCAACAGAATGAATGTTTTTTCTCCCCCCCCTCAAAAAAAAATATAAAATTCGTAAATTATTTCAGTAGTTGCATTCAAAACAGGCATGGTGTTGCTACCCAGAAGTACACAAGCAAACCGATGGCACATGTTGTATTGAAAACTGTAGTGTCTCATGTGGCCTGGGATGTGACACTCCCAAAGCAATACTCGTGCTCTGGCTCACGTTCTCCCAGAACTCATCTCAGCCACGCGGCAGGATAAGTGTTCTCGTGAGCGCTGTGGTGGTCATGTTAAGAGCCCCCTCCCTCCAAAAAGCCTCAAAACTCAAACTCACTCCATTTACCTTTTACTCTGCATTCACAAAGCTGTGACGCATTTACAAATACTGTGCTTTATGGTATTTACCAAGTCACTGCCTGATTACTTGCAGAGATTACCAGTTTCTCACCAGCTTGCTTTCCCCAAAGCAGCCTAGTTTAAACAAAAACAAGCTCTTGGTAAACTAAAAAAATCCCATCCCTACACACAATTGCCTTTTAATTTCCATCTCCACCACACATACCAAACATTAACAAAATAAAACAAAGTCTTGAAGTAGCCAGAAGAATTCTGAAACTGTGATTTTTTGCAGGGCTCCTTAAGACAGCTTTGCTTATTTATGAACAATTATTACCGTTTCCTTCTAACTTTATTTATAATGCACGCGTACGACTGTCATGACTGTGCCCATATATATCCAGCCACTCTAACTGCATGTGCAGCTCAGCCTCCTAATGGCGTGGGCATTTTCGAAAGCCAGAACCACAATGATCATTTATTAACTATGGCAAGAGCCCAACACATGTTCAGTTCAGATATTTAACACACTGACATTGCGTGTCAGTTTAGTAGAGGGGTAAGAAACTGAAGTGTTCAGAGGAACATGGTTTCATCCTTCTTAGGTGATAACTCCTGTGCAGGAACTTCTCAGTTACAAGACTAATGAAAACAGCCGCTGTGGAAATACAGAGCAGGACCACCTTGGGCAAAAGAAAGATGACTAGGACTGAAAAAATATGCAGGACTGACTGTCAATTCTTATTTTCTCCTGAGTAGCTTTGTACACTGAAGCAATACAATATATATAATCAAAACCCCCCTACTGTCTGCGTTCTCCACCTTCTTCCCCTTCTCAGGAACAAAATAGTCAGAGGTGTGCACAGAGAACCATAGATCCTGGATTAATTTGCTGCGTTAATTAATCTGCTGGAATAATTTGCTGCAGAATCAATTTGCAAAGTGCTGGCTGGCTACTAATGCAGATAATACTTTCAGAAAAGAGTTCCTACAAAAGCACAAGCCTGGTTTTGCCATAAACAAAGGGACAGATAGTTGCAAAAAAGATCAAATGCCCAATATAGGACACAGCCTCACAACTATATTCCACACTGCTCTCAAGTGAGAATTTTTTTTTTATTGCTGAAATTTTATTAAAAGGATTGCTAATTAGTTCTTTCAACTGTATCATTACTATTTCAAGGTCAGGCTGGACAGGGCTCTGAGCTACCTGGTCTAGTGGAAGATGTCCCTGCTCACTGCAGGGGGGTTGGACTGGGTGACCTTTAAAGGTCCCTTCCAACCCAAACTATTCTATGATTCTGTGACTCTATTTTCCAAAACTTCACACTTCCTTTTAAGACTAGGCTGTACTTGATTTCAAGCAGAAAAGCACAATTTATAGACCTTAATATATACTTTATTACATTACATAGTTAGAACTAATGATTATTAGTATATATAGAATTGTATTTTACAGAAAATTTTATCTATCTATCTATCTATCTATCTAATGGAGCAAGCAGGCACAAAAGACACAACACTGAATATATGAAACTGTGGAACATCGCAGGTGGCAGAGTATCCTACCAAGGTGAGCAACAGAAGGAAAAGAGAGCAAAATAATGTTACAATTAAATAACGGAAGAAAATGTGAAAACTCTACCTTATCAATAGTAAGCATATAGAAGTGGGTAATGTCATTTTCATGTGCATATTTGATTCTTGCCATACATTCCTCTTCATCAATCAGCTCACCGACATACTCATTCACAAACTCTCCCTGAAAGATACCAAGTATCACTAGTAAAGTATATACCAAACCCACAAACGGCATTGCAAGTCGCCAATTCTTCGCTAGGCAAGAACGATTCATACCTTCTTGATGTCCCTCTTAGCGACCAGACCCCACCCTTTCCCATCGGTTTTGATGATCTTTGTCTCAGGGTATTGGCGTTTTGTAAAGCACTGGTTTTGGCACCGTTCTCCCGCTGGACAGACTTGTGGATGGCATTCGTACATCAGCATCCGATTTAGGCACTCAGAATCGAAGCCGCAAGGGTTTTCATCTGTGGGTTTGCAGTTGCACTTGGGAATCTCAGAAATGTCAGCAGTATATATCTGCACTTTACCACAAGGTTTATTCACCTGAATGATACATTAAAATAGTTCAAGCATCACTTTAAAACATTTGGATTTATTGTAAGAGTTATTACTAATTTGGTTTTGCAACACTAGATGTTCCAATGGAAGCAAAATTTCGTCATCTCATGACTCGAAAAGCAGAATTACCAGCACATCATTACAACCTCTCCTCCCCATTTCACCATTCAGCTCTTCCTCTCCAGGGCTGGCTTAGGCCTTTGAGCATCCAGTGTAATTTCCTCAAACTTTACCTTAATATGCTTGTACGGTGGAGGTTTACGTTCACTTTCTTGGGTTTCTTTGGCTTCTCGCTGTAGCTTTATTTCTCGAAATCGAGCTTCAGCTTCTTGCAAAGCTAAAAAAGATTGGTGTATCAACAGAAATGCTAGAAAGAGGATTACTTCCCCCCTGCCCCAACTTGCTCATTCCCATGTGTGTTAAACAAAGATCATAGTCCCATCACTCAATTTTCTTGAAAACAATGCTTCTGTATCAATTCTACTTTTTCTGTCTCCCAGCTACACTCACAATTTCCTTTCTGGAAACTAAAATTCATCAGAAATAATTCCAATTAGGTGCTAGCCTTTTACAAGCCATGAAAATAATGCTTCCATTCCAAGTTAGCAATAATGACTGCTGCCCTGGACACCAAAACTTTTTTTTTTAATTCAGTATTGTACAACAAATGTACAAAATGAGTCCCAAGACTATGTGTGAAGAAAGTAAAGTGTGCCTACCACCAAATTATTTTTGTTTACTTTTAGTTATGTACCATTTTTGAAGACTTTTCCAATTCCTTTGATCCCCTGGTATCTACTCCCTCTGTCCCCCTCCATATAAGGGAACACCCGCGCTTGGTGAGTCCAATAGTAATCCTTAGAACCAAAGAAAAACACAGGAAATTCGCCGATTTCATGCTTCATTTTCTGGATATTTGAGGGAACATTTTTCGGATGGCAAACTTCTGCAGGCCACCATCTAGCACAGAATAAAAAAAATACAGCATTTTAGTCAAGCTCTTTCTGCAAGAGACAGTTTAACTAAATCACCCTAGGCAGCAGTAACTGACCGTTATTTACAAGATCCAGGGGGATTTAAAATCCTTTCCTCCCCCCACTCACTAGGCAATGAGAGAAGACAGGACTGGAAAAGGAAAAGCCCAACACTGAAATCTGTGGGACTTTTGCCTGCCTGCCAGCTGAGCATACTCATAAAGCTCCTTGCATCTGGTTAGCAAAAACATCATCTTTAGTAAGGTCTGCAACCCCTGTAATTGCCAAAGATCCCAAGACAGCTGGAAATAGCTATTAATGCTTTCTAGGATAAACCCCACCCACCCCTATCTTACTCAAATCTCAGTGAAGTGTGGAACACTGACAACCTGAGTGACTTATCTCCCAGCCTGCAAGGTAGTAATGTAGCCAATTACAAGTTATACCAGCTTAATTATTTGTAAAGGTCTCTGAAACAAAAGGGGTTGAAGGCTCATACGCTGGAAGCAGATGTCAGAGGACTACAAGGAGTCCTGTACGGGTAATGCTTTGGCAGAGAGCAACAACGAAGCCTCAAGTCTTCGCACTCTCCTTGCAAGGAGGTGGGGTCCCTTAATTCACAGAGGAATGAGAAACCTGTGTGCAGCAAGGCTAGCCTACAGGAGCAACATGCCAGTACTGTAAACCAAAAGAAATCCATTCATCAGACCTGTAATTTCCCAGTTTAACCCAAATAATATCCTGGAAATGGAGTTTCTTCCCTGCCCTGCAGTCATTGCAGTACCAGCTCCCATCTGGCATTTCAATGTTTAAACAGTCCGGGTGAAACGCTGCAGGACATGACTCGCAGCACAACAAGCTTCCTCCTTCAGAGAGAGAGAAAAATAAAGAAAGTTGAAAAACATCAAGACAAAAATAAAAGTTTTGCATTCCAACCAGGCTCAAAGCAGTGCAATACACATTATTTTCAGTTAGAAAACAAATGGTTAAAACATGCTGGCCTGCAACAAATACATATCATTTAGTTGCGTACAAAAACCAAAAGGGCCCTACTAATTTGAATGCCTGGCAGACTTGGGTTAGTAATACATACAAAATAACAAGTAAGCTAGTGGTAAAAAAGCCAGAATAATGCACCGCCAATTATAATTACTTTGTTTGCTTCAATGACTCCAATACATTTAACATAGTTTAATATATATTAATTTTTCAGTGTATACAAAATTTTAACAACAGATTTCTCTTATGTTCTGTTTTTTTGTTTTTTTTTCTTGGGGGGAGAGGGAATGAGGTTGTTAGTTTGTTCCATGAATTACCAAGTGGAAAGTTAGCTGCAGCTTAACAAGCTGCTATGCTGCATGTTAATTTGTTAACAAATCAGGTAAACTTTCACTGCTACAGTTTAATCAGCGCTATGCATTTTGTGGTTCTCAATAAGAAATAAATTTATTATACAAGAAAAACCAAAACACCCTTAATTAGCGGCACTTTCAGCAACAACTAATACTGATTCAATTTGCTGTCTGCTGCTAAACTAAAAGCAACCCTTAAAATATTTATGTTTTAATATTATGGATTAGCAATAAAGAAACACAAAAAGCTTCAGTGTGTTGAACACAGGGGAAAGAACAGAGAAACGCTTCTCATTACGTGCCTCTGGCAAGGAATTAAATCGGACTTCTGGTTGCCGGACAAAAGCCAAGTAAAAACATTCTTCAGTAAATTATATCTGCACGAACAGGATACTCAACAACTTCAACCAGCATGAGCCAACCTGAAGCTATTTCAGTACCTAACGGAGCCTAACTTAATATGCCACATTTCTCATAATTTTCTATAAACAGATTAGTAAAATGAAATCTCAATTGAAGAATAAAACGTTTCGATGCTGCATTGATGAAAGAGTTTTACATCAGTTTACCTTTTGAACACACAAAGCACCAGCTCACATTGACATGCGCATGATGACTCTTTCCTTTCATGGCAGTGAAATGATTCGTACAAACAATGCTGTTGGAAGCGATGACCGCACATCCCGCAGCAATGCAAACGTCTCCAGCATGGTATGCAACAGGACAGCGAACACAACGCATCATCTTTCCTAGCAAAGCAGAATACTGCCGTATTATTTTTGAGCAAAACTGAGTTATTTGAGCTAAAAAATGGTATTACTGCCTGAGGTCGCCTATATACACAAAACCCCCCACCCATTACGTTTTCAAAGTCTGTGTATTTGCATGTAGCAACAACACTGAATTAACAAAGGTTTTTGAAGAACTGAGTTTAAAGCACTATACTATTTAAACGTGCAGGCTTTAGCTGTGCACACCAGGGTAGACAAGCTTTCCTCAGGCACACAATTTTGCCTACAGATGTTGCCGAAAGCTAAAAATATGCACAGAATCAAACGTCTCCCATTCGGCGAGCCTTGCTGCAGTATTTGTACGTTCACGGGTCTCGCCCTCACTCTGCTCAGCCTGGCTCTCATCAGCATATATGCGTTTGAGATTTCATTCTCTCGAGAAGAAAACATCATTAACTACAGATAATTGAAAGCTAGTTAAAAAAAAAAGAAAACAAGGTAAATACTGATGTTGACTACAAATTACGCAATTACCATTTTAAAAAAAATTCTGAATCAATCAGATGCATGCCTGAAAAACTGCAGCTAGCAGCTATTAAATGGACAGATTCCTTACCTTAATATACCATAAACAGACTTAATTCATCAGTCATAAAAACGTAAAATGAAACTACCTTTTGAAATTCGTGGATGTGAGGGGTTACTAACATGACAACTTAGGCAGCTGTGGAGAGGACATCGAAACCCCCTGTTCTCAAACACAGTAAGATGAAATTTTTTCACGCAAGCTTCATGGTAGAATTTTCCGCAGTGGGATACGACACAGCGTTTGACATCTGCCTTTCTCTCTTTACACACAAAACAGGTATGCACACCTAGTGGCAAAAGTAATAAAAGTCATGTAAACTGATTTTTCATCCAAACCCGTGTATTTAAAATGCTTCTGTTGTGAGTTTTTGTTATGCATGGGGGAGTTGCTTTTGGTTTTGTTTTTTTTTTAAACAAACTCAAATCAAATTCTATTATTTGATGCACCAATCTATTTACTTTCACTATGTAGTGTTAAATATTAATCTGTCCAGATACAGATAAAATAAAGTTACAATGCAAACCCATTGCAGTTAAAGTGTACACAACACCCAAAGCCTCACCGATCTGCTTTTACGTTCTTATTTATAAGCCTCAGTACACCAAGACGACTGTGAGTTTATTTTTTCTTTAAAGCAGTGAAGTAGGATGATGGGTTGTCTGTGATCCTGTGAAATGACAAGCATCCTCTAATCTTCTCTCTGGACCACTTGGAAAAGCTTTATTTTGAAAGAGCCTTGTTCCAACAAGGTTTGCCACATGTACTGAACTGAGCTTATGAGCAAGAACGCAAATCTTTTACGTAAAACTTTAAGAACTTCCAAGCAGTTATTATGGGGTTAAAAGCAAATGAAATTAATAGCAATAAGGTATTCTTTTAATAGGAAAAGCAAAAGATTGATATAGACACACAAGGACTGAAAAAAGACTTAAGACGTTTCACTTGCTGCTTTTTTTCTAGGATTTCTTAAGTCTTTGTGACAGACTTTAAATCTAATCTGTAATTGTACTCAGAGAGCAAATATTCTGCAATTATTAAGGCAATGGAATTCAGACTAAATTAGCCAAGTTGCAAGAGGGTTCTCACTGAAAACAGCGTGAGCTTTCTAAAACACAGCACACGTAATGGTACGATACGAACTCCCACCCTGTCAGGCACCAAAGGATAAATATAATTTCTCCAGAGATACATACTCTCTCTGGGATGATTTCCTAGAACAACGTATGGGAAAACTACAACTTTTTTTTTTTTTTTTTTTTTAATTAATAGAAAGGGACAAACTTGCCTGATGTACATTCACTACAAATGAATTTTCCTGCTGGTCTTCCAGAGAGCCCAAGGCAGCTTACATGAAAAGCTCGATAGCAAAGTCCTTCACACAGTAGGAGATCACCTGTTTTTTCACACAGCTTTTACAACACAAAGGCATTGAATGTTAAAGAAAAGTTCATATGTGGAAAAAACTGTTTTCTTTACTCCTTTTCATATATTGCTCCTCAAAATCTCTTTTCCCATTGTTGAAATCAAATTTAACAAGTGAAAGATAATTTTACAAGTATCACCACATGCCCTGGCTTTCAGTCAAAACAGAGTCATTAAACCACTAGAAATATCACTCATAGAACCACGGCTCATGAGTAAATACAATCTGACAGGAAAAAGGAAAAGAAAAAAAGCTTTAAGAAATTTTCCCTGAGCACACTGATGCATCTGAGTGGGGTTAAAAAGCATCCTTATCTTCCCTTTCCTTGGCGAAAGGAAATTCATCTAGGTGGCACAATGCTACTCCTCCGATGTCCGAGTGGTTAGCAGTGACGCATGCATAGCTAAAAATGAACCGAACAATAATACTGGCAGAATTTAAGGGATTAGCCAGCATTTTAGAGACAGATATAACCTCATCATCACTATGTACAATGGAAATACAACTGCTTGCCCAGTCTCGTGGGAACAAATTTGCTCTGTCCGTTCGTATTGTGTTAGCATTTCACAATCTAAGAACTCTTTTAGAAGAGTTTGAGGGAGCTCTTTGCTTTCAATTAGCATGCGGCACGCACGCCGCTACCAATGCAGCCCTGCAAGCTCTGCTGCACGCAGAAGCACAAAACCCACTGGCTTTTACTTCCTCCTCTTTATTAACAGATAAGAGAGCAGCTCTCCTCCATCATTTAACTAGTTACCTGGCAACACTCGTGCACTTCTTCGGAGGTACAAATTATGCTTATCTTACAGATCTGGACACTAAAGCAGAAAGGCTAAGTCACTTATTGGAGGTCAAGAAAAAAAATAATTAGGAACGAAGAATTCCATTTACTGGCACGGCACCCTCATCACTAACAGACATCTCAGACACACACAATAAAGCTGTTTCTGGCCTAATATTGTCATTTTTGTATTCAAAAAGACCTTTTCTAGGAAACATCAGAAAACATGGCTCGCTGCCCCAGCTACCATCTCTCACCTGACACACATATTCTTTTTTTGTTCCTGCTCCTCGCTCAGATTTTTTGGATGATATAGACACTTCGGTCTGAGTTTCATCAGCACTTTCATAGGGAGATTCTGACCGCTCATCTCCTTGGCCATCGGAGATCTGAAGATTAAACACAGGTGTTAGAGAAAGCAGTCGCGTAGCATCGATTTTGTACAAAACATCAACTGAAGGAAGCAAACAGACTGCATTCCCCCACCTTTAAAAAAAGCTTGATTAAAACCAGAGTATGCATTTGTGGAAGTCTCGTCAAAGGGACTCTGTAACGATCATCCCCACCAACTCAACAGCAGCCAAAACAAAACACCAATACTTTGTAATACAGCGTTTTATTTATACTCCGTTCTGTAATACAGTTAGCTAGAAGTGCCTAGGCAGTAGCACACGGATATCTGCAAATGCCTTGATTAAAGTTTGAATATGTGCTTTATAACAGACTAACAGTTAATTTTAGAAGAAACTTGGTAAACTTCAAGCTGCATGAGAGTCTCTGACCCAAATAGTCTTCAAGAAAGTGGGAACTGTATATAGAAGAGAGGAAGAAAGAAAAAAAGTGGCTCTCGGAGCACATTTAAGGAACATTACAGCTAACAATTAATTCAAAATACTACAAAAGACAACCCTGTTATGGATAAATCTTATATAACAGATCAAGATATATTAAAGATGGAGGATTTCTAAAATATTTATAATTTACTTAAAAAACCAACCAAGCAACACATTTAAAAGAAAATACAAGGCAGTTTTCAGTTCCATAGAATTCATAGGGAGGGAATGGACGACAGAGTCATTTGTCTAATCTCACGTTACACCAGAGGATGCAGAATTTCATCTTGTTGCGCCCCCCCCCCCGGTACTCAGTGAGCTGTGTTTGGCTAAGGACATCCTCCAGGAAAGCATCACCACTTGCAATTGGAAAAGGAACCTGTCACTGCCCTTCCAAGCTTGTTCTAATGGCTCTTTGCACATGCCATCAAAAATACTGCCTCTTGTCCCTTCTGCGTTGTCTGACTGCGAGTCACAGTTGATGATGCTTTCTCCGGGTATTGCGGCTATATCAGAAGTCCTTTGGAACCAGACATTTCCCTCCTGTGGAAGCATGCCGCAATTAAGCCTGTTTCAATGCTTTTTGGTAAGCCAGAACGCCCTCTCATTTTCTCCCTAAGGAATTTTTTTCCAGCATCCTCTAAACCTTATCTGTACTTTCAAACAGTTGTTGAAAAATCAGGCATGAGAACTGGAGGCAATAGCCCATTACAAGTCTGATAAGGACAATATCCAAAGCAAACCAACAGGGGTCCCTTCCAACCCCAAACATTCTATGGTTCTATGCTACTCTTCTTCCCTGCTTCTGTTCTGCTGTGTAAGAATCTCCCTGAGTCTCTTCAATGCAGCATGGAAAGTCACTGTAAATTGCTGCAGTACCCAAGAGATCATTTTTCCAACAGCTGTTTGTCAGGATACAAACACCCCACTTTGTATGAAGAATTTGCTTTCTGTTTTCAGACATACGATCTCATATTTATCTAAAAGTAAAACACACTTTATTAAAAATGGCCCGGCTTACTTAGTAATGGAGACAGCTATGTGCAACCTCCCCTGCCAGCCAACCTGCATGTAACGTGCAAATTTATTAGAAATGACTTCTTTTGAAATCAGAGAGAAAAATGTAAAGCTCAATCAGGCCTAGCATTAGTCTTTATAAAATCCCTTTAGAAACACTGGTTTTGAGCAATCACTTTGCACCGCTGCTGCCAGCTAACTTGCATTCCTCTATTTAACGTTTGCTTTCCTTGATCATGTCTAAAAATATTTTGTAAATTGGATCAGCTCGACGGTTGTTGGTTGCTTTGGGGTTTGCTTATTTTTTCTTCCAGATTACTTGCAAGGGTTTAAATGCATTTCCTCTGCACAAATGCATACTACCAAAGTGATTTGCACCTACACTTCACCTGTGCATATTTCTACAACTGGAGCGATTTGGATATTCGGCCCGACCCTTTTAGAAGTGGTCAAAAGAAACTGCGTGGAAAAGCATTGCGTTGTTCAGGCACCAGGAAATCTCTGTCCCCTGGAAGGAGCCGTGAAACAGTAAACTGCAAATGCAACCTGAGCACCTGGCCAGGAGCAGCCAGTTCTTGCTGGGAAGGGGCAGATAACGAAAGGTAGCGTGGGCGTTTGGCAAAAACACAAAACCATTTTCCCTTACGGTTTAAGTAAACTCACACGCATGCTTATTTCTGTTTAAACTATTCCCTCAGAAACATTAATTACTATAAGCAGTGGACCGCTCTATAACATTTTTAGTACCTCATTATGTTCCTGTTTCAACTAGCCAAAATTAGTCATGTTTAGAAAAGAAAGAAACAAAGGAAAAAATAAGCTGGAAGGTCTTAGATCTGTATTTATTTTCTACTTAAAAAAAAAAAAAAGTATTCTTTTCTGTGGCAAACAAAACAAGCAGTCCTATTTGTTAACTTGACTCTCCAGTTGTCCCCCAGCATTTCCCCATACCACAAAGCACCCCTCAAATCCTGAGAAGAGCCATTTGTGTGGCACAGCTGAAGGGTTACGATAGCCTTCCCGCCAGCCACACAAGCCGTACGGTCTCGCCCTGGAGGAAAGCACTTCTCCTCCCCCAGCTCACTGCTTTTGGAGGCAGAGCAGAGAAACGGAATATATCCAGTGACAAATATACTCAGTCACCAGAGAGGAAGGTTTGTTTCAAAGCAATGGTTTCCTTTGCTTTATATACTTGCTTTATATACTTGTAAAATGTTCAAATGAAGGATGCAGACCTCTATACGGACAGGTAGCCCTTTGGTGAACCATAGGTTGACAGCCGTTTGCCTCCAGAACTGAGATTATACTGCCTCAGAATTAATGCACCAGCCCTTCATTTAAATTAAACGGTTACTGAGCCAAAAAGGAGCAGCGCTAGCAAGAAATCGAACTCTGCATCACAAACGCAACCACAACCCCCAAATTCCATCAGCCCATTCAAGATAAAACTTGGCCATTTACACCCGCCTATAGATTAATGCCGGATTTCAAGCGTGAATACCAACACACATAGCCTGAACAAAATACCTTACATCAACTGTACGGCTACCAGACTGAGAGTACCTTTCAAGATCTCTCCTTTATGGCTGTCAGGAGCCTCAGACACTTCACAAATCAAATGCTCTATTAACCACTGCACGGACGAGCCTGGGTACCTGCTCGTGGCTCTTGCAGCTGCTACGAATCAATAGATTCCTCCGAAGCTCAGCGATGTACTTCAACCGCCGGATGCAGGCTGCTGCTGCAGCACGCATCTCTCACGACCAAAGGTTTAGCCATCGCATCCGACAGCCACGTTACGTGTAACTCATGCACAGCTCGCATCCACTCCACCATCACCTGAGAGTTTTCACACTGGCTAATTTTAAGGGGCTAATACAGGGGGAGGCTAGCAGACTCCCTAAGAGAGAGAAGCGTTTCTTCAGGATAATTCAGAGTTCGGACCCTAATCTCGCCTTATTTGTATCTTGCAGAAGGTGAAACACTCTCTACCAGCCATCTCCTTTTGCAAATAACCCCTGTTCTATCTAACCATCTTTTGGGAAAGCTCCCTCTATGAAACGAGCCAGAATTCAACACCTCAGCTCCTGAAGTTATCCCAGAATAGCTGATGGAAAATATCAGGGAAGTCAAATGAGCAACTGCCACTTCAGGCCAGCGTACTTCCAGCTAACATTTCTCAGAGAGGACTTACAGCCTAACGACAGGTAGAGCACGAGATGGTTGGGACAACTGCATCTGTGGCCCAAGCAGCCTTCAGCAGCACTAAAAGGTTCTGATTCACCACGGGGACGGTTGAGTTTCACAATAAAAATACTTTTGGATTGAAACAGTCACTAACGAAAGATGATTTACGAGACGATTGCTGGAAATCAGTTCACGCTGACGTGAAACACAGCCACCTCTAAAATGAGACATAATGCTTTTGCGGTTTGTTAACACAACTTTCCGTGGTGGAAGGTCTGATAGTTCACACACAAGTGCCCAAATCACAGCATTTGATAAAAATCAGCACAGGTTTTGAGGGGCTTTTTTCTTTAAGTTAATAAACTTAAAACTCCCTCGTGACCATGCCAGAGCGTGTCTTCTCCTTACTTTTGTAATATAATCTCCTTAGCAAAGTAAATTGCATGTAATTAACTCTTCTGATATTCAGGCCAAGGTTCAAAGTAATCAACATTTAGATTAGTGGCAAAACCTGTTAATTAGCAATTTGTAGTGACTGCCGGTTTGCTATTTTATTCTGTTTTACATTTTGAGCAATTTCTTATTTCACATAAAGGTGCAGTACTGTTTTTAAGAGTGCAAATTTAGGGGAAAAAAGGCAAGGCTGTTCACTTCAGATTTATAGCAAGCGACAAGTCTCTGCAATGAAATCGAAGCCGAACTCTATAGAATCACCTCCACTTTTCATTAGCAATTACCGATGCTGCAACACGGAAGACATGCTTCTTCTGCCGAAGTTAGTATCATCGCAAGCTCCGTCAAACTTTACATTTTGCACATCAGTCAGGCTTTCCTTCCCATTTCCTTCCATTACTGAACATCAACATTATTTTGCGAGTACTTGCCTGCAGAGGCTTTCACACCGCGCTGCCTGAACACTGAGCCACTGGGTGGTATTTCAGAAATCAAATGCAGCTCCTTCTACCAGAAGCTGCGCATCTGTGTACACAAGTGAGAGAAAGGAGGGAAAAAAAAACCCCAACTGGCCTAAAAACCAAATCCTGGAGGTTTGCTCTTCATTTGGGCTGGGCCAGAACTTACTCCAGGGATCAACGAGGTTCAGAATACGGCTGCCCACAGAAGCGACAAATTTGCTGTCAGGCTCCCAAGGCAACCTTGCCTTTCCCGTGTGTATCAGTTATTATTCACTACTCACGCTCGTAAGGCTCAAAGGGAACATGTAGGGACACATTACGGCATTTTTCCAAGTTCTCTATAGCTTTGTTATTGGAAAAATACTTGTTACCAAGTCAAACTGGGACAGAATTTTGGCATGTCTGTAAATTCCTTGGCTTTAGTATTATATTTTTACCTATGAAAAGATACAAATTGTGGCAGTATGTCAGTAATTTAAGAATTAGGTCTCCTCATCTCAAGGTATTTTGATCATACATCTTGTACTACTACAACTTTTTTTTGGCAATAGTTACTCAGACCCAGAACGGTACAGGAATCAACGTATCAAGGCTTCGTCACCCCGAAGTATTTTTAATTTTCTTCCGAACTATACACTAAAATTCCCTGTTCACAATAACCAAAAGAAGTGTTTAACGGATTCTTTCAGACATCAGCCTATTTTTAGAAAGACTGTATAAGAATGCTTATAGAAGCAATCTTCAGTATTAATTCTTAAATGAAGATGCTTTGCATACTGCAGTATTTGTCGTACAAAGCCAGATTACACCAGCAACCGCCACTGAATACTGGGGAATTGTTCAATTGCTAAATATGAGAGTTACTTTTTCTTACTGCTTCCTGAACTACTTCTTCCCGTTGTGTGCAAAGGGGACATACAATGTGCCCACAGATGCAAGGCCTGGCTGTGGGATAATGGAGTTTCCTTTTCATGATTACATTGAATAAATAAGAATTTGGGTTTGATCAAGGCTGCTCAGCAGGCAAAGAAAAGAGGAGATGTGCGCAACTCCATACATTTCAAATAAGACTTCAGACACCAGACTATTAAAAGGCAGTAAATTGAGTCAGCTATGTGCATTTTGTGAGTTTATATGTTTATATTCTTAATTTTGCCTTTTGATTGAGTGCTCTAAAAGGATTAAGGGAGGGGGCAGGAAGATGATTTGACAGAAGCATTGTGTACAAAATCACTTCTCAAATGTTTTTCCTACTGCAAGACTTTCCTCAGCTGCAACACCGAGGTTCAGTTAACTGCACAGTTCACTGCACCGTCAGTGAAAGCATCCAAAGGTGAAAGGATAAGCACTAACGCAGGGAAACGTTTCTCTCACCATTCAGTACATCTAAATGTTGATTTCAAGCCTGCAACAACTTTTTAAGCATATTTTGCAACCAAGTACCTGATTCCAGTCTCAGCCACACACCTCAGCAGAAATGCGAGCCAATTCTTCATTCCCTCTGGCTTTTTTAAAAAAAAAAAAAAAAAAAAAAAAAAAAAAAAGCAGCAAGCTTGCAAGCAAGCTGGTATGTACACTCAGCCTGCATGTTTCTAGAATCACGTGAGTGAACTTCGCAAATGGTATCATTAGTTCCACATCTGGATGGTTGAAATTTCTTATTTAAAAAAAAAGAAAAAAAAAAAAAGATAGGTACTGACATGTTCTCAGTTGGCATCCAATCATACAGGTACATGACAGAAGAAAGGATAGTCTGGAATTTAAAAATTCAAATGATGCTGTGTTTCAAAGAAGCAGGTGAGGATGAAGTGAAATACTTCTGTGGACATTTGCTCCATCCACTCACCCACTTGAGGAAAAAAAATTTTTTTTTCCCCATTTAAAATTTTCTACTTCCTTTCTGACAGCTCCAAAATCAAATAGTAAATACCAGTGCCAGCAAAACCATTACACTGTAATTCCAAGAAAAAAAGAGCTTCAGAAATTCTAGGTGTGAAAATAAATGGCTGTACTCATCCAACCTGCAGCCCATGAATTTAAGAAGTTACCATAGCAAGAACATAAAATGCAACTGTTCTGCTTGTCAAGACTGGCCCTCAATCAGCTGTTGGTCTGGCTATTAAACGTGCTTTTTGTTTTAGGCTTAGGATTAAGCCTCCATTTTTAAAAGATGATCTGTAAAAGCATCTTTGCTGCGTCAGTGTTATCCTGGGGGTGGGGAGCGGGTGGTGGTGGTGTCTTTTTTCTCTTCCCTGGAAGAACCTCCTGGCTAAAGGACATCCTAATGGACGAGAGCATCGGTATTTGTTATGCCTCCCGGAGCAGAAACAAGTTTCAAATACTATTCGCTGTGTGTTAGCAATTGCAAAGTGAACAACATTCACACTTCTGTGCTTATCAGCTTCACTAGGACTTCTCCTCTCCTACATCCAATTCAGTCAAGTTTTCCCTGCCCAGTGTTTGAAGGTTCAAAACAAATTTGGAAATTTTGAGCAAAAAAGTTGCTAACATTTATGCATCTCTGGTGCCCACACTGGAATGGGCTCCAACAGTTACTACTCCACCAGTCGCACGCCTTTTCAGACCTTTCTAGCTACCAAAGTGCAATTTTCATTAAAAAAAATTCTTCCTCAGAAAACTCACTTTAGTAACTCATTCAGTCTTACAAAAACACTTCTTATATTACTCATATATGCTTGCTTAACAGCACTTCTTAAGCAATAAGAATACAAGCTTTGGTCTTAGTCATATCAAAGACAACAGTGTTCTTCTGTCATGTTGTGCTTAAGCAGTTATAAAATCAACTAAAGGGCAAATTTTTCCAGAGCCAAAGAAGTTAACCCTCCCGCTTCCCCTTGTTTTACTTGAGCATCTCTTGTTTTATAGTCCCACCTGTAGAACATCAAATGGAAACAGAATCCACTCTGTATACTAATTTAAAGCTAGGGGTATATAAAATGAAAACAAAGCATGGCAGAAAATTATTTCCTTCTGCTTTTCTGCTTCATAGGCAAGTCACCTCCACAGCAGGATCAGCAGGATCCAGAAAAGAAAGGGCCCGCAAAGAGTGACCTACCACTCTCAGAGTTGTCTTAAGGCACTGGCTTAAGTGGCATCCTCCCTCTCAGGTCACCTGCTACCTTCAACAGATACATCGCATCTTTTTATAAGCATTTCAGAAGCATGTTTCCATGACTTCTGAATGCTGTTGGCTATTAAATTCCGCTTTGCTTAAAACCAAGGACAAGCTCAGAGTTCCTGACATGACTTTAGTTGGTGGTTTCTACACCACAATCATCCAGGAGGAAGTGGTCTGGTCTGGCTAAGAGCTTTCTCTAGAAAGCTTGGAGTATGCACGCTCTGATAAGCAAACTCTTAAGTCTTTCCACAGAGAAACACCGACTGCATTTTTTTTTCTTATTAAGAAAATCTCAGTGGCTAGAGGGTTGTTTTGTTGGTTGTTTGTTTTTTTTAATCTAAGCACAACTTATATAAAAGTAAGTCAATAAGCAACATACAAACAACAGATCAGACTGTATTCAAAAGACAAGCTATCGTGCACCCACACGGAGACAGAAAAACTGACAGAGCCAATTGAGTTACAGTTAACATTTCCTTTATTTCAGTATAAGAATTCCTGAACTGGATGAAGAATGATATTTTGGCCCATACTGCTAGACTAGATAAATTCTTTAAGTATGCGGTGCCACAAGTGTACACAGTACTATAATAGCAAAAAAGACGGCCTGGGACAAGTTTCAATTTTATTGTTAGCAGGAGTTAGACGTTTCAGATAAGGATATTACGCATTTCTGAATTTGCCTGGAAAGTTAATTAAAACTCTGAGAACATTTTAAAACATTATAAAATCACCTAACAGATACTCATGATACTTTGGTAGGGGATGTGGAACAAAAACCTACATTATGTAAACATTCAGTAAACAGATTCTCTGCGCTCTGAAGCCTAAGTAATACACAAGATGAGAATAATTACATTAAGAAATTTAATTTTCTACACAGAACGTCCTGCCAAAGAACAAGAGTCAAGCCTAGAACTTTTTTCCATGTGAAAGTGGAAGCATTGTAACAAAACTGTATGATCTGGTGGGTGATGCACGTCAGTTAAATTATTAGAGGCTTTAGCAGAGGTTTAGCAAGAAACAAGTCCAATTACTTGCAGTGTTCCACAAAAATGTACCCCTGACTGCTTACTGGTGCTTCGAAACAGGAAAAAAATCATTCTATAGGCATACAGAAACAAACACAGGAAATAACTGTCTGCTAAGTCAGAGGATTTAAAGTGACACTATATACGAAATTATCCTTAAGTATTGTTTTGAAGAGAAAATTATCTTCGAAGGAAGCCAGAATGAAGTGCTAGAAGCATGCTGATTTTGTTTAACAACCTACAAGGTTAGCTTCAACTATTTTTTCTTTAGGGCAGTAGTTTCTTTAAAATAATGTGAGTTCCTTTCTTCCTTCCTGTTCTTAGGATCTCAAAGACAGTTATTTTTACCTTCAGTAAGCGTGCCTAGAACATTTTAGTTGTATACTGTCGGACAACTAGACTCCAGGGTCAATAAATGGAGCTGATGGACTTTTTAGGTCAGTTGTACGTGTCTCAAGACTGCCTTCTCAATCAAGTGTCTTACCTTTTAAGAACTGTACGTGTTTTCTCCATTGTGTACACACGCTAATACCCATTAAAAAAAGCAGAGAAAACAAATCTGCCACAAATCAGTAATGAGAAAAGAAAATGCTGTTTAATATGAAGAAAAAGAGCAAAACGTAAGGCTTGCATTATTATACCTTGCATTATTAGGCCTTGGAAATGCAAGAATTTGCAGCTATAACCAGCAACTGAGCTTGTTTTGACACTGGATGGTACAGAAAGAAGAAAGAATTCCCTCTAGGGAAGATACAAGGAACTTAGGATAAAAGCAACGCCTTCAAAATCTTTCACAGACTCCTTTAAACTGCCATCTGCTGGCCAGCTCATACTTCATGAGGATATGATGAATGACAGACTAGCTAAGAATTTACAGTATGACATGTTCTTTATTTTGACCTCTCTTAAAAAATATTACAGTTTCTTTGACAAAGTTCAGAAGTAAGTATCCTGCAGGGTCTAGATACATGACACTTATCTGCTGTAAACAAATGCATCCAATTTAATGAAGCACGCCAATAACCACAAAAATTGATTGAAAAGCTAAAGCAGATATGTTTCATGCAAACACACAAAGTGTGTCAATAATCCAGCAGTAATGGTAATGTAAAGCCTTTTTTATTTATTAAAAAAATACTGGTTACACTCTACTGGCACCTACTACATTATTGGAGGGTGGAGGGCCATGGTAAAATAAACAATACACCACCTGTATCTCTTCTCACAAATATCATGAGCTTTTGGATGGTTACACCAAGTCTTACATAGGCAGTAAAAAAAACTACTCTGAGCTTTTGCAGACTCTGAAGTGTTGAGTATCTTTCTCACATCTGGCCCTATCAGTTGCTTATTAAGAATTAGATTTTAAACAAAATCATATTTCACATGAAGTACTGCAGGAAAAGATTGCTTATGTCAAGTGCCTAGAAGTAAAATCAAGTATTTTGTTTCAAGACTAAATGCAGGTACATAATTTATTCATTCATGTATAAACACCTTACTGCTTCTGTCCATCCATCTTAAAGTAACTTCAAAGCCCGATTTTTTTGAAGGGAGTGAAAGCCTACCTTTTAATCTCTGATATGTCAGGTCTACAAATGTTTGCCTGTTCTTAAGGCAGAAGTCCACACCCCCACCCCGTCTCTCTCCTCTGTAAATCAGGTACCCAAAGTAACCTATCAGTTGCTCACTGCGGGGGGTGGGTGTTGGACTAGGTGAGTCCTAAAGTTCCCTTCCAACCCAAAACATTCTATCATGCTACCTGAAAATTTGGCCTCGACTAATTTTATAATATTTCAAGTAAACCCCATTAAAAAACAGCCCAAATAACAACAACAACAAAAAAGACATTTTTTAAAAATGTCAAATAAGATGCATTTTTCAAACAAGAAAAAACTGAGCACACCCTTCCTATTGAACACACCTTTCCTAGAACACAGTTGCAATGGACTGACATTTAAGAGGTGTGCAGCTAGCAACAGTCCTTGACTGGAACCAGCTGTCCACAACCAGAGTGGAGGGAAAAGAAAGGAGAAAAAAAAAGGCCAGAATCCACTTAGTATTGCTTGTGGAGGTGTATGTACTTATGGAATATGCAGAACTCTTTCTGTCTTTGTTAAGGGAGCATCTAAGCCAACATTTAGAGGTATTATAGTGAACACAGAAATATAAAAATTACTCGGTAAATGTATTTAATGTTGAGAAGAATTACAGCCTATTCAATTAGCTGAACAAGGCTTTCATCATTGCATGATTTTAACCTCTTTCCCTTAACACTCTGGAGAAGGTTTCTCTCTGGATGAACACCCTCAGGGCACACACATATTTAGCCATTTAGACAAGTGCTAAATAAGAATATGAAAGGGGAAAAAGTTTTTAAAGCCACCCACACAATACAAAATTTCTATCTTTCCTTGTTTTGTAGAATAGATCAACAGTAAGTCCAGAAACACATGCCTGACATTTTTGTTTTCTTTAAAGGCAAGATAGATCTAATATCATGGGAAACAAACTGGGTCCAATCCTTAGCTGGTACAAGTTCAGGTCAGCGTAGCTTTAAACCACCTAAGGATCCAGCCCACTATTCTACTCCCCACTGCACCCAGCCCCGCAAAATCTCTGTTACTTGACAGGGTATATTTTCTGTTATGTATATTGAGACTGTTTTGGTATTTTAAACCCTTGAAAGCAATTAATTAACCTTCTAGCTTGTGTACTTGTGTTTTGTGAGCAGTGTATGATGTTAATTTTACTCATACCTTTTACTGTTTAGCAGCAGCTAAGTAGATTAAGAGCTAAGTTTTAAAATTTCCATCTCAGCCTTTATAACCATATCCTTTTTTACATATGAACCGTTAAGTCACAACCCAAAATCCTACAAAAATGAGCCTTTTGTCAAGAAAGATTTCTGAGGATTTAATTTTATAAACACAATATCTAGAAAGAGAAGAATCTTTCTCCTGAGATTACAATATTTGGAGATGCATATTGAGAGCCAAAAAGACAGGATGTTCTTTAAACTGGTCTGGCTGAATAGATGGTCCCAAACACAAACAGCCATTACACAGCAAGTCCCAGCAGTAAAGCCAAACCAGCAGAAGCTCGTAAGCCTATTGGGAGTTTCTCAATTGAGAGAACAAAATGAGAACAAGTATTACCTTACATGACTGCTGCCATGGACATTATTTCCTGTGGGACTCCCTTCACTTGTTTTATTGCGGTATAGGAGGGAGAGTTTGTTGGGGTTTTTTTGTTAAAATACTTTTCCAGTTATAATAAGATATACAGCCATTAACATGCAATCTTTTTTTTCCTCACCCAAAGGTAAACCATTTAATGAACATTGTCTAGATATTTTAACTGCATTCATTATAGTGTCTAAGCACCTCATGCGTTTGTTAGGGGAGATGAGAAAGTCTCTAGGATAGCTGGAAGCCCTACTCCCTTGTTAGCAGGCAAGTAGTCCCTCTACAGCTTCTGTAATACAAACTGCTTGAAGCTGTTTGTCTATGGATATTTTACTAAATCCTACCAACTACATTTCTGAATCCACCTGCAAAACAGCATGCATACTTCACCCTCATGCTGCCACTCTTTGGCTGATTGGTTTTAATAGCGTAGATGACTTGGGGAATGGTTTAATGGACTGTTTGAATACACTTCTGGTACATACATTTCATTTATTGTATGTCGATTGAGAAGAATTACAGTTCCAAATATGCAGAGCTAAGACTATGATTAGTAAGTATCAAAAGATACATCCTTTGCTGCCTGTTTAACTCTACTGGGGATGAAGCTATTTGCATCACAGAGAAATAGCACTTAAAAAGCCTGAAAACTAATTTGACCTTAAAGGGGCTCTGCTCAGAAAACTGTCCAGTTCTAGATCAAACAGAGGATTAGGAAAACTTGCTTCAATATAAAAGCTATGGCAACATGACAATATTGAGTTACATAATGTAACTAATGTAGTACACTTACATAAAGTCTGTAGAAGAAAATACAGAACACACTGGCATTTTACTTTGCCTCTAATAGAAGGTTACAATTCTAAAACTTTGTTGGTAAATACATTAAAAACCACAATAATATCTCGACGTCCCCAAATCAGACGTTCTTATTACAATAAATGAATTTGCAATGCACACATTAACAGGTTTCACAGAGGCCAAAACTGTAACTTGTCTAGAGCACCAACGTTAGAGAATTCGCCTTTGATTTTTGTTTTTAAACAAGATTCACACCTGAAAATTTCTGTAATTAAATGGCTGTGTGCAAACACCACTTTTTTTTTACCTCATTCTCAGTTAAGGAAGCTGAAGGAGATGAACTCTTGCTAAAAGCAAGAGTTGAAGATTCTGCTGCTGAAGCCCGATTTCGCTTCTTCAGAGGTTTACATGCATCAGACAGATTTTTCGTTGCTGTAAAATAATTTTGGTTTACAAAGTGAAGTTTGGAACTTTAAAACGTTATCTCCCTGAAGCCATTTAAAATATTCCTTCAGATGAAGGAAGGAAAGATTTAGGTAGGTCTTCTGGACACCTACGCAGGGCTGAGAGAACATGAAGTAAGTTTCTGAAACCACGTGTTTTGGCTTGATTTTAAAAATAAAGAGGTTTCTATTACGCAAATATGTTCTACAAATGGCTAAGAAGAGTTTTCCCAATTTTTTCAGCTCATTTCTATTAAAATCAAAGTATCTTTTGACTTTATGACCTCTTTAAAGCAGAGGTAACAGTTACCTCCTCAGATAAACTTTAGAAGGCCTACGTGATCTCATCACAATCTGAATACCACTACCACTTTGTTAAGAAAAAGGTTATATACAGGAGCCAGGTACCAGACATTATCTATGGCATGTCACCACTCTACATTGCACAGAACTTGCTGAAGCTTACTTGTCTTTGGCATAATACCTAGAGAGACATGCTCTTATAAAGAAGTTACCTTAAACTTGAGCATCATTAACAAGTCTGACTTTTGGATTTTGGTCCAAGGTTATTTAGAATTCCCTCTCATGCTCCACACTGCATCCCATCAAGCATCATTTAAAAGGACTAAAATCACATAGTAAGTGATTACGTTGATGGTCACTGCACTTGTTTTATTGGGCTAATGCACAATGACAAATTGGAGCAGTAGGATTTGTATCACTGCTCGCCAAGATCACAGGGCAATAGCTTTAATTTGGTGCCATCAAATGGTGAACTTGTGAACTGCTGCTCTAAATCAGCAATACACAATTTCAGTGAAGTATAATGTTGCAAAATGGTGGTAGTGAAGGAAGAGGGCACGCCCCCCCCCCCATCTGTGGCATAGTGGCTGTAACTGGTTATTGCGTCAGCAAAATTTAGCCGACTGCCTCAGACAACCTGTTTATTTTAAAATTATTTAATTGAAAAAGTTACATTAAAACTTATTCTGACCACATTACCTGACTGGTTCTTTTGTGAAGAGGAGGTTTCTGTGACCTTAGAAGAGTTTGTTTTTGCTGTTTTGTCATTGCTTGTCTCCCTCTGTCACAAAAAAAAATATGAAAAAAATAAAAAAACTCCTAATTTATGAGTGGTTGGATAAAACTGGCAATTACTTCTGGATTTATGTTATTAAAAAGAAAGTGTCTTTACAAATACCTGAATGGTAATGTAGTTAAGCTAGCCCCATTTAAGTGGTTTTTTTAAACTCATTTACAGCACAGGGTACAAACCCGTAAACAAATGAGAAAAATTAAAGAACACAGTATTCCAGCATCCCACTTATCCATCCCAAACTCAGCATATCAAAAAGGGGAGCTCTAAACGAACATGAAACACGTAAATTACCCTTACTATTCTTCGTCTAAACTGGTCAAATGAACACCTTTAATAATTAAAGGTAAACTGCAGAATTAGTATATAAATTTGAGAATAAACCCTGTGCAGAATTTTAAGTCTCAGAGAGGCTTGCTTTCAACTCCACAACTTATAGCAGTGCCATTTTTTAAATTACTATGGTTAAGATTGTTTCAGCATTTCCAAAATAAAACCACTATTTTCAAGGGAGCATAAACAACACATAAATTTGCTCCAGACTGAGAATTTATCATTAAAAGTTTAGGCCGAAAACTGGGGAAGTTTTTGTTAAAGCTTTGTCAAAATTAGACGCTGTTTCCTTACACACGCCACTATTTTTTTTCCTTTTTGTATGTTACAGATTCATTCAAGTAAGAAGTCACTAAAATTGTAGCCAAGAATGCTTAACCCTGACAAACGCTCACCTTATGAGTAAGAATAATTCTACCGAACAGAAGCTTTTACATACTGTTTCACATTCTTCATCTGACATTCAGTTTTACAAAAGATGTGCAGGTGAACACCTCAAAGGCCATAGAACTGGTTTCCTTTGTAAAAATAAATATGAATGGCTACTGTACTACAGAGGTGCTACACTGTGCTTTTACTGACTTCTAAGCAGACTAAGACACCCCACCACTAATGCCACCAGAGGCTCCCAGTATCAGTTTTGTAAGATTACTGCTACGCTTCTGTGTAAAAATGAAAGAAAATGCACAGTATAGTTTACTCTTAAATTTAAAGCATGCTTTACAGAACCCCCATTTTGTTAATGTGCATTTTATATACATAGTGAAAGAACGAACAAATGAATTAGTTTTGAAAAACTTCCATATGGGTATTTATGACTGATTTACTTTGTGCAACAACATTCAGATTTTGTAAATAAGAGTTAAGGAAAAAATTAAGGACAAAAAAAAGGACAGGATAAAGCAAAACTCTCATGCAAGCAAAACGGTATGAAAAAAGTCATTAAAGCTCCTCCTATCTGAAATGATTGTAACAAAAGGCTGCAGGTAAACTGGGAATAGCAGGAGGAAGGTGTATGGTTAGTGTTTGCTTTTTTTAATCATTACACAGACATTTTCACTCTCGTTCACTACATGTTTTACTAAGCAGCAGCACACACAGCTAGAAGTACCTTGGACTGGTGAAGGCAGAAAAAAGACTAAGAGATAATTCATAAAAGAAACCGCAAAGCAACCATTCTACGGTATCTGACCCTTCTGTGAACAGAAGCACAAACACTGCTACATGCATTTAGAGTTTCCAAATTACCTAATATTTACACAGACCAAATTTCTTGTAACTAGTTCTGATAAATGGATCAGATAGAGGACAACACTATTAAAATGCACATTACTAAGTCAGCGTTAGTGGTATGTATCTTATGGGAAACATTCATCTCATGTATTTATTTATGTTCCTGTTAATATCACACCTGCATCACAGCATCAAAGATACCAGAACCTCCTCTGCATGAACTATACTGCAACCACCTTCCGTTCTACTTGTGATAATGTAAGCTAATTGTAGTGTACGAATGCTGGTGTGACAGTAAGGAAGTAACTTTAGGGACAGCCAAAACAAGGACTTCATAGCAGGATTTATACTGAATTTAAATCAATTACACAAGTTTAAAACGGGACCAAAACCTCCTCCTAGATTACAACACGAATATTCAATGACTAACCCGTTAGAGCAAGGAGTGCAAAAACCAGTTTTGGACCTTTCTGCTAAGGTAACAACATTTCTCCAAGAATTATCTTTGTCCTTTGCTAATAAGCTTATTAAGCCTGGATACCTGAAATTCTATTTATTTTTTATATTGAACTCTAAACAAGTTGTCTGAATATCCACAATATCAACAGAGCTACTGAAATAACCACCCTACTAAACAAAGTGACATCTACAAATGTGACCTCTGTAATTAATAAAAAAATAAATCCACTACCTTTCCTTATATTAGGTTGTTTTATTTAATCGCTGTACCACTAAAGTCCTGAGATGAGGTCTACGATACTCATGCTACAGTATGATACTGTAATAACATATCTGAAAACACTTGTGAGCTAACCTTTCCACGCAAGTAAAAAACCATGAAGTTCCCTGGTCTACATGCATGACTAAATAAACCTATGCTTAAGTCTCTACAAGCTATGGCCTGTATCCATATACAAAGTTTGAGTGACCTATGAAAGGAAAATTCTCATTCTCACAAGCAAGCTAAACTGAAAAGGCGCTTGTGCAATAAATATACTGTAATACAGTTTCCTAACGTAAGAAATGGGTCAGCATGCCACTCTAAAATATTCTATAGGCTTCCAGTTCTCAAAAAGTAGTTTTTCTGTTTTGCTTTACTTGCTTTCTTCTCTTCCCCCCACTTTTGTCTAAATGAAGTGTTGACTAAAGTTTGTTGGTTTTTTGTTTTTTTTTTACATTCTTGTATACATCTCTGAACTCCAATTCAGGACGAAAGAAAAAGAACTACAAAGCATGACAACACAGAAAGGTCATGCCTCTGCACATTCCTTTGGGAAACAGATTTTCTCAGCGTACATTTTCACCACAGTTTGAGTAACAAGTGCAACTTGTCATACCTCCATCCTCAAAACCAAAGAAAAAAAACCCCACAGCAGTAAGCTCACATGTATCTCTGAATATTTGCAACAGTTTGGTTTGATATAGACATTACTTTTTTAATCCTGAAAACGGAAATGCTGACAAACTTAACTACAGCAATGTGATTGGTGCTGCTATAAATCAACCCAAACAAACCAACGACATAATTACCTTCCGATTATTCTGTTTATCCATCCTGAGTCTTTTCCTAGGTGCTTCCTGAACTTCAAAATCTTCTGTAGGTTCCTTTGTCCTCTTTTTTTGGTTTCTTTTATTTCCATGTAAGTTACCTTGGGATGGGGGATGGGGGAAACTTACATGAAAAATAATCTAAAACCCACTTTCAAATTATTTTGAACTGATCTAGTTATTTAAGTTACTTTTCTTTCAGTCATTATTTTTAAAACATGGTTAAACATCAACACAGTTTGATGACCTCTTAATGCTTAAGGTCTGGTTTCTGGTGCTGAAGACTAACTCTAGAACACATCCAAATCAACTGCTTCATACTCAAGTTATTTTAGAAAGATGAGTCTACCTGTATAAGCACTAGTTTAAGATCTGAATATTACTGCCCAACATTTGTTTCATATTGTCAGATTGCACATGATTGATCCATACAGCTTTTAACTCTCCTGCCACTTTGTAACAGTGTCTTATCACTGAAATGAATTTTTAAGTCTCCTCCTTAAATCTCTTTAAGTTCTCCAAATGATACAGATGAAGATACTGGCGACATCTATTAAGGGGCCTCTGGAAAAGACAAGATATCACCAATCGTACAGATTAGTTCTCTCTTTCTGGTATGGCAGTTCCAGACTCTAACATGCTTACTTATTTTACAGGAGGCCGTAAAATCCCCTTCCTTTGTGAACCAAAATCCTAAGAACAGAATCACGTTGGTCATTTTAAACCAACGGACCTATTCACGTATTTAAGATGATTGTTCACTGTTAAGTTCAAGTAGCTGCTAAATTACAAAAGGTCAGTGACCAACCTACATACCCCTTCCACAGGTTCAGTTATTGTTTGCACTCGCTCTACCTCAAAAAGACAGATGAAGGTTTAGGAAGTGGTCTGTTTCATCAGGATGAAATGCCAACATTATTACACTCTCCAGTACCCTCTAGTTTATGAAGCTACGGAGTACTATTAGTATGAAGATTGCAAGCTCCAGGGGCACAAATATGTTAACTGAAAATTGCCCTACAGCTACAAGCATTCTATTCCAGTGGGAACAAATAGCTGTAAATATTAAAAAATATAGCAACTTGAAAATACGGATAATTTTCAAATTAATGTTCTTATCTAAACAATCTAGGACATATTCTAGTATCAGACTCTGAATCCACAAAGCAGACTGAAATGGCTCCAGGAGAACCTGCTACTTACAAAAAGCCAGCAAAAGAAATCCCACAATATTCTTCCAAGTTTAAAATAAGAGGATTTGGGTAGGGGAACGATTGAACTGACATGTTTTCATCTGTAGGTAACTATAAATGTACACAGTATATGTACTAGAAACACCTGGTACAGGTACAATTTCAATTACATTTCTTGCAATATGACACTGAGGAAGGTGAACAAAATTCAGCACTACAGTGTTTAGATATTTAATTTGGGATCCATTAAAACTCTAACGTCAAGGAAGACAACATCTGAGATAAAATAAAGACCTTATGATACGTGGGCGATTACATAAAAAAATACACTCAATAGCTACTTATAATGATGAACTATTTGCACACAACACAAATTTCAATTACTTCTGGATCTTGATCTCCTTTTAGGTGAGTCTTGAAACACTTTACGTTTGGCCTCTCCAATATTCTTCAATGATGAACCTTGAGAGATACAGAATGTGTTTTTTTTTTAAACTGATATCCAAATATTTGACACTTAAAATTTAAAGTTAAAAACTTTTCAATTTTCCACAAAATGATGTTATTTCACACACACACAGATAGTTAACAAAACTGACTGCCATTTTTATACAAGTTTTTCCAAGTCTCACAAACTTTCAAACACTCCCTCTCATTCTTGTCATTGCCCAAAGCAGCACCTGTTGGCTTCTAATACTTTCATAATAACTCTTGTTACAGTGCTGTAAAGCTATTTAAATTTGAAAAATTGATAGCTAGTTAAATTTGATAAAAGTCATGCAAATGCCAAACTACCTTCCTCCTTCTTTCTCAAATAAGTGACTCCCAAACTCCTCAAATATTTTGCAAAATAATTGAGACTGTTTATCAAAACCAAATGCTGGACAACGGCAAGAAAAAAATAAAAGGAGAAAACAAAAATTATTTTCAATCTTTTACAATGCCCTAAAAACTTTGAGTAGCACAATAAATTGCCAAATGGATAAATGTTTCAGAATCAAGTTTGGAATACTTCTTCCTGAGTTGATGATGACATGAGATAATACACTTCAGGTATACACGAAGAAAAGGTGTAGGACTGATTAAACTTTTTAAACCATTTCCTAACCATTATATAAAAAAGCAACTCAAATTTTACTAGTAGTAACCCTTCGTCTTGCCTTCCCACTATCCACTTGTAACAGGGAGAGGATGCAATGGCAGCTGCTTATGGGCAGAAGAAGAATGAGAAATCAGCAATCTCTAAACAGTAGAAGGTTTACATATAACAACTTTTCAGAACAATGAGCAAGAAATGTAGACTTCATGGGTTGCGTTTATTGTAACCATTGGCATTCCTTTGCTATTGGCACAAACACCAAGAATTAAAACTGGAAAACAGTGAAAGCTGTTGTCCCTACAGGTCTCAAATATGTGCTTAGTTTAACACCACTATGGATATCAAATTTAGTTAGAGTACACTAGCACAGTTTTACGTTTACCAGAGTCTTCTTCAGATTTGGGAGAGGTCACTATGGCAAACTTTGTGTTATAGCGAGCTTTCTGTTTTTCACTAAGCATGTTCCACTGCGATTCAAGCAATTCTTCAATCTCCTCACTTGAAGCATCTGGATGTTCAGCAACCACCTATACATGCAGAAATAGGGTTGTATTAAAAAAAGATGACCGTTGGAAAGAATAGCATACATACTTCTATTGCTTTGGAAAACTGGACACAAAAAAGTTATCTAACATTTCTGCTGTAGACAGAAGTAGATTAAAATCTTCTGTATCCAGTTTTTCTTTGAATAACCACTTCCGTCTCTTTAAAAAAAAAAAACCACTATTAGCATATTCAGAAGTACCAAGAATAATATTTTAAGTATCTATTTACCTTTTAACATTAAAAAAAATTGAGTAAGTGTAAATCTTGTCTTGTGGTCATTCAAAAAAAATTGCATTGTTTCTTGATGAAGTTCATATCTATGCCACAAAAGACAGACAAGCAATACTGGAATATATGCTTGCCTACAAAGACATCTGTCAGTTCACAGCAGCACTCATTACACCTATCTTATCAGCGAGATTTACACAAGCCAGGATCTGATGCAACACTTTCCTGTATTAATCGTCATTTTATACTATGTATATGAATATTAGGAACTCAAAAAGCCATGCATCTTTTCTTAATAGTAAGAGCATGACACATAATAGCCATCAACATGGAATTTAAGAGAATTTCTAGAAGTTTATTCAGCACAAACAGAAAATCCAGTATTAAAAACAAAGAAAAAAATCCTCCCAAACTCCTTCAGTATTCCCATTCTTCTACTTAAGGAAAACCAGATTTGATTAATCATAGAAGTCAGGCAGCTCTAAAATTGTATGATCTACAGAAATGAAACAGTAGCTTTAAAAACAGCCCCTCTCATCTCATTACCCAGCATTCTCCAAAATCCTATTACTGGAGTGATGCAACTGATACCCCAAAATCATAGAGCAAAATAAACACTAGGCCAACAAAGGCAAGCGTTCAAACAGTAACACCATTCAACAGAACAGAAAGACAAATTTTCTGTAATACATGGAAATGATTAAACCTAATTTCTTAGAACTTAGTGTCTTAAAATTGCATTTCCTGTCAAGCAAGATACAAGTGTGACTGAAGCTTCCGCAGGGGTTAGAATAGTTGTAGTGCCTTCCCTCCATTGGGATTATTCAGTGTCTACTAGGGAGATTCATGCTGTAATCTTTCCCTTAGCAGAGTACTAGGAGTTCTTTTGCCTGGCACAACCCATCTGCATAAAGCTTGGAGAATACAGCTACCTTTGGAGGCCCACAAAGTTTGGCTAAAATCCAACAATGTCAAAAAAGTTATTGAGAGGGGAAAACATAGACAGACCCACAAGATGCCCTTCCCACAAATCTCACTTCTTGAGGAAAAAAAATTAGCATCAATTTTGACCATTGACATTAAGTGTATAGTTCACTGTGCTCAACTAGGGCACAGAGTTATTTAACCTCTAAGAAATAACTAGCTTTGTTTGCAAAAATGAGATACAGTTTAACATCACCTCCAGTCCCACCAAAATACAAATAAAACCAACTTTCAACTGACTAGGAGTGCTGTGAAATGACAAGCAAAAGACACTCATGGTTCTTAACAGTTAAGGGATCCTTGCAAAGAAGGCCTCCAAGGAAAATGCCCAGCAGTCTTCTCCAAAGTTTTCATACTGTAATGCTCAATCCCGGAATACATACTGGAAATGATGCATTGGGTATCTTGATGTACATGAAAATCATGCACTTCTCCTAGGTACTTATTCTAAGTCTAACTATGCTACAGAACACATGGAAGATCTTTCTTGGATCTGGGAATTAGTATCACTATAGGTATGGAAAACACGGGAATTAGACCAGGCACATCCTAGCTCATCCAAGCAAAGCATCTTACCTTCACTCTTATTTGTCTTGATGTTCAATAACTCCTTATGCATGCAGAAATCTTCGCTTGTAAACCTTACTAGTGAAATTATTTCTTAATTTACCTCAAAACAGACTTGAGGCCCAAATCAATGAATTAATATAAACAGTATAGCTGTCTGCCTCTCAGTGAACGATACCTTTATCTCAAGTCAGACACTCCTTTCTAATGATTACTATGGTTGTATTTCACAGAGGATGTGCATAAGAATGCCAATAGTACAAAATATATCTTTACTCCTTTGGTAAAAGTACAAAATACTTAATGTGTCACTACAACCATGAAAAGTGCTCCAAGCTTTCAACATCTCCCACAAGGAAGCATGCCTCTTAAATCATTAAAAACATTTTCCAGCAGTTCATCCAGTCTTCCAGCAGCCATCATTCATTTCTAAAAATTTCAACTATTCTTCACCCTCCTATCCCCAGAAAAAGTAACACAAAAAGTAGTAATTAATAAAACCAAACTGACCTATGAATCCTACTACTGTACAAAGCTGGACTACAAGCAGAACACAGCAGAAATGGCTCTACTTTTAAGGGAGCTCATGATTATTGCAGGCCCCAAAAGAGAAGTCTTCAGTCATTCCTTTCCATTCACTTCCATACCTTCCCAAGTCTGGGAGCCAGAGACCCTCTTCTGGATCCATAGTTTTCCTTTCTACATGCAAATACTAAAGCAGCCATACACTAAACTCTCAGATGCCACCAATACAAGTAGCTCAAAACCAGGTCTGGTTTTTAGCCAACGTTATCGCTCCTTCTAAAGCATTAGAACATCTACAACAGCAACAAAACAAACTCTTGGATGGAAAGCAAACCATGCAATTTGAACCAGATAAGCCTAAGGGAAGGAGAAACTCCGAATACTGGTTCGGATACAATCTCCACCTTCCACCAAAGGCACAAACCTGCTGCTTTAAAAGCAACCTGACTGGCTGGAAGTGTTAACTGAACTCAGGTAACTTAGGTTCTGTGCAAGAAGCATGAATATCTGAAATGGTATTTCCCCGCTTTGCCAATTAACTTCAAATCAAGAGAAAGGCAAGAAGGTTCTACTGCCCTGATCAGTTAGAAGGACTGTTTGTTATCTGCAATTTTCGTACCCTAGTTCTGTTCTACACACAGAAGTGCTATTACCTATTAGAATGGATCACACAATCAGGTGGATCCGAGTTTTCATGACTGATCTTTTTAAAAGGTATCCTAAGCAGAAATGGTAGGATGTCCTCTTGCTAAAGATACGTAGTATTTTGAAACTTACTTCCTTCTACTTAAAATTGCGCAACATTAGCTGCTATCATCAATGTGATTTTCAAGTTTATGGAAGTTTTTCAGTTTTCCAAAATGACACTGAAGACAAAGCAAATCCTCAATGTCAGATATTGTAATAGTGTTCATATTTTCCATCTATTAATTTGAGAATTACAGTATAACCATAGTAAAGAATGAAGCTTGATAACTGGCACAGAAAATAGAAATACAAACACCAGAGACCCAGCGTGTCTCTTCTGTGGTAAGATATGTTTGGCTAAGAGTCCATAAAACCAGTCATAATTATCTCATTTCTTCCAGAGAAGTAATTTCATGTCCCTCAATATTGCACAAGACTTATTGCTATCTATGTTAAAGGCCAAGGAAATTCCCCCTTGCCACTATACAAGACACAAGATTACTTATAGAAGAACTGGAAATAGAACTTGGGTCTCTCAAACACAAGACAGATTATTTACCCATACAGCTTTTCATAATGATTATGTCAAAATCTGTATTTAATTGTCTGGCTAGAAAACCCTTTCCTTTCTGGAGCCAGCATACTTAACTGCCAATGCTTTTCTAAATTTAACCAAAGCCACTAAAAGGTATATGTAATGCTATCTTCATTTCCATTCTCAATATTAGCTTAAGTTGTAATGATCTAAAAAGATCCTAAGTTGAACCACAACTAACTGACCATACAACAGAATTTGTTTTTCAATTTCTCTTTATAAAGTTCATATCTATTAATGTTTTCCAACACAAATATCCTGTAATGAAGTCAACCATTCAGTAGCTAAAGAGTGTGACAAAGTCACCACTAAATTTCTGGTCCTTCTGTGGGCGTTAACAGAATAGTACAACTACAAGAAAATATCTCAACTCATGCTTCTTTCAGTGCATAGAATTGTACTGCAAGCGGAGAAGAAAAATGATGGCCATGATTTTAAAGTAATGAGCTGGAACAGCAGTACTGCTTTTATACTTCTAACAGTCTTCCTAAGAAATTTTGATATTAATGTATTTATTAATTCCACCTTGTCTTGGAGTGTAATCCCCTCAAGAGGACCTAGTTTCTGTCCCAGCAGATTGCACACTGATAGTGATTTTTACAAGCTTTGGTAATTAGCTTTTTTGAAGCTCAGCAAAAGATTCTAGGTAGGTAAATGGAGGTTTTGAGTTCAAAGACAAGGGAACACACTGAAGGAATGGCGCCTCATCTTCAGAAACAATGTACAAACTAACTACAAGTAGATTCCCATAAAGAGCATAACCTTTGTTATATTTGCCTGAGCATACTTATGCATATCTACTGTATTTTAAATACATTAAAAACCCCTTTATGGCTAATGCAAAGGACTATTGGATTATATAGGCAGATACTAACATGACTTATGCTTAAAGTAGAATGGCATTATCATTATCTTGTTTATACCGCTCATCTACATTCCCTTCTTTCTCTGTTCCTGTCTAGACTTAAGATTTGATGCAGGCGTATCTTGTCAAGGCCACAGTATTATGGATTCTACAGTAACAACTAGTTTTTGTCAACTAAATTAAAGAAGTTTAAGTACAGAAATGAGAGGAGGCAACCAACAACAGTAACAGCTAAAGGAAACGAACCTCATCTCTGTGCTTCTGACAAAAGACCAAAAACTGAGATACTGCATCACCCTTTCTGCTTCGTGGAGTAGATGCTGGAGTTTTCTTTCTATTGAGAGGGGAGCCTATCCCTCTTTTGGATTCCGCCTGTTCGGATGACTTTTGAGGAGTAGTATTCTTAGATCCCAACTGACTGCTTTCTTGCATATCATCAGTGGCAGGCAATTTTGATGTCCTTCTCCTCCTCTTGTTAGGAATGCCAGACTCCTTCATCGATTTCAGACTTTGAGTGGTTTCTTCATTTGAGTAAGAAGAATCATCTATCTCCTCTAATGGTTCCACAGCAATGCCAACTTCCTTTGCCACTCGAGGATTAAGATGAGGTCTGTCCCTAACATAGATGAAGGTGTACTTGGCTTTCCGTTCTTCCACTGTCATGCCTACTGCTTCGCTTGCTTGCTTAACACCCATCTCCCACTGTGGCCGCAGCTTCCCTGAAACGGGCTTTAACATCTGCAAGATAAGATGACAGTGTGAGAAATTTGCCCGCTTTTGATTTCAAAATGTCAACATTAACACCAAACTATTCCAAGAGACTAAGTGTAATAAATAATTCAGACATTCAAATGGAATTGTATTTGATAGTACTGATACCATGCATGGATCAATGACAAAGCAGAAGAGTACTGATTTTTAGTAAGTAACAAACAGTGGTAAATCATCCCATTCTTTGCACCTGTAAGGGAAATATAAGACTACAAGCCCCTCTAAAACAAGCTGTCCTTAAAGCTTTCTAGAATAGCTATTTGTATCTGTACATACCTGTAACATTAAAATAAAAAGCTGAAAATCTGGTCTGACTTGGTAGCCTCTTACCTTTATTTTCTCTGCTTTAGTGAGGGCTTGTTTTGCACTTTCCTGGCATAATTGTTCAAACTGGTCTTTTTCTTTGAAGGGCACAAGGCTCTTTTCAAATATCCATGCTCGCTCTGGGGCATCGCCAAAAAACTGAACATGATATTGACGAAAACTCTTTTTCTGTCCTGAAAATTAAAAATGAATGTATTTAAGATACCACTTAAGTTGTTCTCTGCACTTTCAGATTTGAAGTATTTTGCAAGCTGCTATAGTTACCAAGACAAAAATCACAGTACAACTGGTTAACCTTTCAAACCCATTTAACTGTCTTGAAAGTGTCTAAGCTATAATCTGTGAAGTTTGACACAAACGCCCAATAATTTAATTCCAAACAAGAGTATGCTTTACTAAATTAACTCAAGGTTACAATCATCTGTCAGTGCTTTCCATGTATATTATTAACTTACATGTAGTCCTGGATGTTTCTGAAAATGCTTGGGTAGCCTGCACACTCAGCCTCACCTCTGATTTGCCTAAACTTTATCTTTTAGTGTTCTTGAACAGAAGCAGACATTTCAGCTAGTTTTAACACTTGCAATCACAACCTCATCTTAACCAAGCTTTCAAGGAATCACAGCAAGAAATTAAAAGGATTTGCGTGGTAGAAGGGAGAGAATGGAGAGCGGGAAGAGAAGAGAGCAATTCTGAGATCTAGACAAGAAACATTCATCCTTCTAAGATTGTAAAGAGGAATACTGTCTCAGTGTAGTAAGACACAGGCATACAACCTTCCCCCTCCGAGGACCTCAGCTATTCTACAGTGAAGGGGGAAGACAACACCTTCAGAATTCACCAAAAGAGTTCAGTTAACAACAAACTTCTAAAAGGCAGAGGTAAAAGAATCAGACTTAAGGCATCCTCTGGCCTCTTGTTCATTTAAACCTGCAGATTTGTTATCTTTAAACGTTCAAATTAGGGTTCCATATAAAAATAGAAAAGGTTGTAAGTGATGATCTACATTTTTGTGTTTGTAAAATCAATCCTGCTAGAAAAAATAGTTACCCCCTTCCCCAGTATCTATGGTTCTTCAAGGTAGTCACCACATTAGTATGTCTCACATGCAGTCTGGGAGGAAGAGGAAATCAGGTAAGGACGTCTATCCAGTAAAGGACAAATAACAGTCACAGTTTTCCATTATAGATGTCTTCAAACTAGGTCTAGATTTTGCTAGGTTATTCATATACTACATGCCTTCTACTTTAATCAGCAAATACATCTAGTTGATTGCTTCATGCACTATTATTACTGGGATTTCTAAACTTTGAAAGAACTTTATTTTCATAATTACTCAGCCAATAGTTATTTTTAAAGGGGCTTGATCTTGTCCTCAAGATGTGGCATCTGGAACGGTAATGTGAAATCAGCCTAATTAATAGTATGTGCATGTTTTATTAACCATTACATATATATATATATTTGTTAACCATTACATACATACATATATATAAAACCATACATGCCAGCCTCTGAGCAGCCAACAGCCCAGTTCTAAGCAAACACAGACACTCTATTCCTTTTTAACGCTGGACAGCTGTAACTGCGTAATTAAGGAGCCTAAATTATACTGCCTACCACTAGAAACACTGAACCTATTTGTGAATCTTCAGGTGTCTTCTGTGGGCTGAATTCATATCAATGCTCCTGGATAAAATAATGGAATTCATTAAGGGTTGTTATATACAAAGACATAATTTGGGGCTCACAGAACCCTGGAACCACTAGTTTTTGGAGGTTTGGGAGAGTGTTCTGGGGACCCACCACTATTACTTTTCTTCTGTCTAGCATCTGTGGTTGACCACAGTCAGAGACAGGATATTGAATGAGATGGAACTTTAGCCTGACTCAGTATGAGTCGTCTTACATGGAAGCGGACATCCTGCAAGTTGAAAGTTACAAACTTTTCTCGAGCCTAACCAGCTGGAATGATGAAATCAAGTGTTAGCATCCAGAAATTTAAGACTGTTTATAAACATTGTTGATCCTTGTCCTAGAAATGAGAAATACAGAGACTTAGCTGAGTATTTCTACAACTCTAGATGAAAGAACTCTTCTGTTTCAAACAGTAGACTTTTAATAGTGCCTCAATAGTAAATGGTAGGTGGAAGATAACACAAGACTGGAAACATGTACTGATGGAAATATGCACATCAGCATGCATTTATCAGTTATGATGGCTGCCCAGACCTAGTCAAACCTCCTGAAGGAAAAGACATGTGCCAAACCAACTCCAGAGCAACTATCAGAAATTACCATCATCCATATTACTTCAAAGAGATGGAAGTTAACACCTTGAAGTATTCTTTCTATTAGTACTCCACAGGATTTTGCTAGATCTATTTCTACAGTTTCTTGGAAAAAGTTACCACAGAGATTCTTGATAACAAAGCATAAACCTTGCTTCCTTTCAGGGAGCAGAGTAATTCAGTTAGGAACAAATAAACAACTTTATTTCTCTCAAAATCCAGCTCTTTATCTCACAATAGACCTAACAGTCAGAAGACCAAAATCATAGGAACTGCCTGATCAAAACTCTGAAAGACTGCTACAAGAATTTGTTCTGAGGAGTCTATAATATCCACTCTAGCAACTGTATGAATGCTTGAAAAGATTCTCAAGAAGCCATTTAGTTTACTACCAACATTGAATCTAGCTACAATCCTAGAGATCCTCATTCAATTTGTTCTTAAAAAGCTCCTATGAATGAGATCACACCATTTCTCCAGGCAATCCACCCCTTGAAATGAGATGGCCCAAACAGGATGAAATGAACAAGTACTCCCACTGAGGCCATGCTACCACTGGAAAAGCAAAGGATCTACTTCACGCTTTTTGTAAGCAGCACTATTAATTTATGTCAGTGTGACTTCTGTCTTTCTGCAGAGAAAACTGCAATGGGTTATTACGACTTTTAGATTCCTTTCTGTGAAAATGCAGCTTTCCACTAATTTCCCAGATTGATCACCTACTGCTGTAAAAATCCAACACTCGCTCCTACCGAGCTGCATTTTTTTTCAGACCACACCTCTGAAGTGTCAAGATTGCTCTGATTTCCCATCCTACATGTTTACAGTCCCTCCACGCTCGAAATTTGTAATTCCAATGCAAATTTTAGATGTATATTTTTGTCCATTTTCCAAGTTCTCTTTGCAACCCTTGAAAACTACATAAAAACAAACCCACAAAACCACTCCTTTCCCATATGTGGAAATACACAGTTCAAAGTTACTGAAATCTCTAGTGACAAGTAAATGCCCTACTCTGTTCATAACAACGGAAGCTGATACTTTCGCTTGATCTTATAAAATACATGAAAGTATTTAGAAGCATAAATATCAAAACAAAGTTACGTGCTCCTACTTTGGTTTGACACTGCCATTAACTTCTTGCTTTTCTCCTTAATCTGCAAGTTTTCTGGATTCCATTTTCAGGTTTTCTAAACTTTCAGTACAGTTTGGCATAAACATAGCAAAAAATAGTTTACAGTGCTCAGCTGGAGTTAAAACTAGTGAGACATGGCAATGTGCAGCAAGATTTTCTGTAAATACAACAGTAGCAAAAGGAAGGCTAAGGAATGCTCACTGGAGCAGGAGACTGAGTGACAAAGGACATGGAAGAGGCTGGGGTACTCTATGCCTTCTCTGTCTTGGGGTTTTGTTTGTTTGGTTTTTAAACTGTAACATCTGCCCCCAAGCCTTCAGGTCCCTAAGTCTAGTGATAGAGGCTGCAAGACTGAGGTATTACCCACAGCATATTAAGAAAAAGTCAGGGAGCACTTAATCAAATTGGACATCTGTGAGATTATGGGACCAGATGAGATGCCTCAGAAGGAGCTAAAGATGTTGGCCAATGTGATTGCAAGGGTGATCTCTATAATTTTTGAAAGGTCATAACCATCAGGCAAGATACCCAAAGACTAGAAAAAGGCAAACATTGCAAACATCGCACCTATCTTCAAGAAGAGGAATAATCTGGGGAGCTACAAGCTAGGATGACTAGCTTACTCTCAATGCCTACAAGATCATGGTGCAAACTTTCCTAAAAGACATACATGTTGAAGCACATGAAAGACAGGAAGGTCTCTGGGAATAGCCAGAAGAGACTCACCGAAGGCAAACTATGCCTAACCAATCTGATTCACACAGTGCTAATACAAAAGGCAATGGACACAGGTTGAAACAAAGGAAATTTCAACTAGCGAAAAGTCTTGCCAAAATGACTGCCAGACACTGGAACAAATTGCCCAGAAGTGCTGTGAAGTCTCCATCCTTGAAGACATGAAAAATTTGACTGGACAATGCCCTGAGCAACCTGCTCTAATTTGGAGACCATATGACTTGTAGAGGTCCTTTCCAACCTGCATTACTTTTTTATTCTACAACCAGCATAGGTTAAGTCTCAAAAGCTGCATGTATCAGAACACAGAGCAAAGCTGCAAATGAGATTAAGAAATCATAGAGATTCATACTTAAAAATTTCATTAACACTTGGTAGTTCCTGCGTTTAGAATCAACTAATGGTGTCTGTAGATAACAGCATTGATTCTGTGAATCACAGAAAATTTAGCTGCCTGAATTATGGATTGCTTTTAGTAAAGCACAATCATCAGGAGTATTTAATTCCCATTAGCTTTCAATAAAACTTTCAGCCCGTATCACTTCTCCAAGCATCTCCATAAAAACAATGGAAAGTACCATCAGATAATTTTTTTCATAAGACTCCACACAGTTTCATAGATCACAATTTGGATACCTTTCCGAGAATGTTTAGAAATAAAAAGACACGGTGGAAAAAAAGCTCCGTCTGCTATATGCTCAAGAATAGTGTTTACATGACGTCAACATTCCTCTTGACAACCAGGAGCCAATTCAGTTACTGATACAACCAAATAGACAAAATGAAGAACAGAGTTTTCCCAAAATAATGGTTATGTATAGCTGAAGAAAGCTGGATGTTTGTAGCATCACTGACATACCTTTTAGTTTAGTGTAGGAATGGAGAACAGGATCAGCAGAAACCATACATGGCCACCATGGAAAACCAGACACTTTTGACCACACTAGATCTCCTATATTATACTTCAAGAGATGGACTTTGTCTTCTTTGATAGTACTTTGAGTTGGATCTCTCTTAGCAGGAACCTTAAAAGATAAAAAAAAAGAAAAAAAAAAAAAGAAAAAAAAAGAAAAACTATCACCTTATTTCTTCGGATATGCACTAGGATTACTAAATAGCACACAAAAATAAACAACAATCTACAATTTGTATTCTGTTTAAACATTTTCATTATATATAAAAACAGAGTGGTAACTGAAGGAGGGAAATAAATAGTTCAGCAGAATAAAGATGTTTGCTATTGTATGTTTGCTAACATACAATAATTGTATTTCATGTGTAATAAAAAACTTTAAGTCATAATTTTTATTCTCACGGCAAAAAAATTCCAATTCCATCTACGTTTTTGGTTTTAGTTAGAAATGTTGGCAAGTAAGCTATGGCTTGCCTCTATCTTTTTGAGTAACTGCTAAGGGACCATCAAGAAGGCTTACTTTAATTTCAAACACATTAACTGAGCACTGGATGTAGATGTGGAAGAGCCAACCTCCCTCTGTATTGAATATTATTAATCAGGTTAAGCGCTATACACACAGATGTGTTCTTATATTTAAAAAAATAAAAATAAAAAAATTCCCAAACTCGAATAGACTGAAATACTGTCTTCATGTCTGAACAGAAAATACATAAATGACCAGTTAAAACCCCCCCAAACTCTGCATCTTTCAGCTGTCTTTTTCATGCTGAGAATTTGTGACATGAGCCCTTCCCCACACCCTTCTGCAAGATTTTTTTTTCTGTTCCAGTTCTAGCAGTAAAAGTTTGTGAGTGCTCAGCTGGTGCTCTAAAGCTATTTTAGCTATTGGAAAACAATTACAGAACTATTTCCACTTCAAGGGATAGATTTAACTACAAGAGAGTTTTGTGTTCCCCTGTGATAGACACACATTTTTTACTGCATCATAACAAAGTTCAGCAACACAGACTTTTATTCACCAGCTAAAACAATTTTATTAAGTTAGTTACATTTTGTCTTTCTGGCTTCATCTGTTCTATTTGATATAAATAATGAACACCTTTATCTAGGTAAGCACTAACTCTAGATGTAAGAAAGCACAGAACATGTCTCATTACAGATATCTAAAAAAAAAAAAAAATCACATATTTTTAATTTACTTTTTCATTTTTCTAGTACTAAATTTATGTGCAACATGTTACACCATTCATCTTGCGTAATTCCAGCTTAACATACAGAAAGCAGACTGGATTTAATGTTAGAGCTGGAGCAAAATTCTGTTTTAATTAATTAAAAGTGGCAAGAGGAAAGAAAGAACACTGCTAAGAAACCAGAAATCTAGAATGCGGAAACAAGTATTTGGAGCACTATGTTGAATCAGAGTAGATCATGTTACCTTGAACAGATTTTTAAATCCAGAGAATACTACCATAACTAATTACACATTATTTTCCAAACACAAACAACAAAAATCTTTGATGTGCTGCAAGAGCACAGAGAATTTTTTTGCAACTTGAACACAGAGGTACATCCAATCAAAACCCCTAAAGCTTATGCATTCAGTAATTCCTTTCCTCAAAGCTTTTAAAGCTATGCCTGGTAAACACACATGATGCTATGTCATCTGATTGTTAGGGACAGTTACTCATCTGGTGATTCAGCTTTTCTGATGAATTCAGACTTGGTTCATGTGCCTCCAGCTAGAGCCATGTTCCCATGTCTCAAGCCTTTTGGCTCTCTAAGGATTCTGTAAGACTGTCAGAAAACCCCTCCCGCTGAGCTTGCCTCAAGTCCAGCAGTCTCAATGGAGCTAAAAGATTCCAAGCAGATGTGAAAAATCAAATGCTCCTTTTAGCAGTTAAACATGACATGAAAAGTCATGCTTAAAAGCTAAAAATTAAGAAATACATATGCCGAGAACAGATGTGGAAAAACATTAATCCTAACATACACAAACTGACTTCAGCATTTAAACTAAATAGGCGGGATGAAAATATTTTTCAATGAGTTAACCTTTCAGAAATGTAAAAGTTACTCGGGATTCTAAATGTCATTTTTAATTTATGAGTCCCTGTATTTTTCAGAAAGTGCAACTAAGCTGCAAAGATTTACAACTACGATCTGAGAGAGAGCTGGCTGGAATAATGAAAAGGCTCTAGCAGTGCTTTTTATTGCAGCATAATCTAAAAGGAGTGGCAGTACAGAGGTAAATATCACATTTCAATATATCTACAAGCACTTCACAAATTTTAAATAAGCCCAGAATCCTTTTACTATACTGGATCATGATAAAAAACTTGAAAATGACAGGCTCTGATAAAACCTGCAAGGTTTATATATACAGTGCTTTCTGTATTCATGCTTTCTTTTATTGATAAAATGCACGTACTTTAAAAAAATGGCAAAATACAGCACAGAATTCTATTGACTTAATTTTTTTAAGAGCTCTCATACAAGATTATTTAAAAACCTACAGAAAATATCACCATGAACTCGTTCACTTCCATCTTACTTTCCCACATAATTCCGGTTTAGTTTGATTTTCTCATTCTGGTAATTACTCTGATCTATTTAATAGGTATCTCAACAGTGAACAGCGAGGTGAAATTCCTGGCATGCACTTCTGAGATAAGCAGCTGTTGGACATCAACAGTCTCTTCAATACTTCCTCTCAAAAACATTTTTGCAAACTGCCATCATAGCATTAAATGCCTAAGTATTTAAATTGTTTAAAAACATCAGAAAATGCTAGATACTGGAAGGCAGTCATATGCATAGATCTTACTTCAGTATCCAGGTTGGGTTATTTTCATTACTGATGGGATGGGATGAAGAGAGCATTTCTAAACAAATTTGCCACCCAGTCCCCGGATGGCATCTATGTTCTCAGACAACTAGAGCTGGAGGTTCTTTATGAGACTCTTGTAGTCTTTGCAATTTTTAAGAATAGGAGACCACCATTCAAGTTACAAAGAGGTACAGAAAAAAAGTAATTTGGCTTGCAGAAGACAGGGATGCACCAGAAGACCGGGAATACCTCCTCCTGCAATAGCTGATCAATTCTTTCCATAATTATACTTAAAAGCAAGCAAATTAAGATGGGAGACTCCTGGTTTTGAACACAACTGTAAAGCAAGGGAAGGTTACTCAAAACCAAACTATTTTAACATACCTTCTCCTCCAGTTTTGGCTCTTTGCATCTTTTTGATGACTTTTTATTTCTTGAAATTGTTCTCATTGCTAATTAGATCTCCTACCCATAAATGTCAACAAAGTAGAGCCTGTTGGGGTTTTTTTGCTACAGAGGAGCACGGAAGAGTCTTCGCTTGCCATCATTGCTAAATAAATCTGGACTGCTCTGTGTATGCCCCATTCCGTTACCTTTTACTGCAGTTTTGACAGAAGTATACACACATAGAGTTGCAGAATTTTCCCTGCCTCCCCTTCCTTAATTATAGGCAAGCTCTGCAGCCTGATGTAACTATCACCTCAATCACCTTCACTCCAACCTTTAAAACAGTTATGCTAAGCAGAAGAAGGAAGCGGCTTGTGATCATATTTCTATTCTACTTTGGGAAGGAATTCCAGGGGGTTTTTTTCCCCTTTCAAACACTAGACTGCAGAGAAGTTACATAAATGGGCAATCAAAGGCTGGGTGAGCAGGTGATGACCCCGACACAGACCAGTCAGTATGGCAGACATCGAAATTCCCGACTTTCTAGATTAGTATCCTAATGCAACACTTGCTCTGAAAGGCAGCTAGATGGATTTTAAGTTTATTTTGTCCAGGGGGGGGTGTGGAGTGTGGAATGGAGTAATTCCCTTATTGCAGCTGAGTTTTTCTGTGAGAAATTATGGCTTGAAGAGTACCATCATCCTTAAAAACTCACCTGGGCCAGCAGCTGCAATAGGCTGAGAAGGAACAAAAAAAGAGAAGAAAATTTAACATGCCTTTCCTCTTCCCTTAACATTTCACAGATTTGTTTGTCATTTCTCTCAGCACTTCCATAAGCGATGAGTGACAGGCAGATTGACAAGAATTTATGACACTGCTGTCAACATTCTACCAGCCCAAAGTGGCTTGGCCATAAAAAAACATTGGTATTTAATTACCTTTTCCTACATCTGATCAAAAGAATCCAATCAGTTCCCATTTAGTTCTGGTCTGACTAATGAATATTATGAGACAAGAACACACCATGAGTGACGGGGAACTTCAAAGCTTAAAACTGTCTTAAAATGACCAAAGATATATTTAAGAGCAGCACCTTTACTGTATTCAGAGCTTTAGGTTTGTTTGTAGACTCTGTTATGAAAATACCCTGATGAATGTTTAGTAAACAGGGGACAAAGGTAATTTTTTAAAAAAACCAAACACCTAGAAGGCTTACTAGTTGGTGTCAGACTGAGATAACTATATCTTTTAAAGTAATCAGTGGTAGAGATACTATTATCATTATCTATTTTGTGTATATATGCATGTGTGCATACACGTGCAAGGAATTATAACCCCTCAAAGTTACTGCAAATTACCTTAAGCATCAAAAAGCTACTATTTCACTACACAAACTTGGAAAGCTATAGACACCATTTAAAAAAACCCCTTCATCTAACTGTAAATTGTCAAAAAGGGATTAGACAGAGAACAAAATGTTGAGAATTGGTGAAGAATACACCACCAGAGCTGAATATTGGACAAAACAGCAACAAAAAAGAGAGAACAATTAAGACAAGTGAAGACAGTAAACGCTCTCCTCTTGTGTAACATAACGGGGAAGTACATATTGAACAACATGCAGATATCTGGTATCTTCCTTTCTTAGTCTTAATTTTCAGTTCAGTTCCATCCTATATCAAGAACTTCCAATGGACTGCACTATAAGAGAAGGCCACGCTACAAACACAGACTGCTGGAGGTCCGCTTGCACTCCAGAATAGAAAAAAACCCCAATCTACTAACATTACAAAGAAACTAAAACAAAATAATCAAGGTCCCTAAACAAAATATATGCAATTAAAATGTACTTTGAATCAAAGTTAGAACACACAAACTTAGACAGTCAAATGTGTTTCTTTACTACAGAAAAGATAACATTGCTTGCTGACCAAAACAACATATTTTTCTATCTACTTGTGCTGTATTTCATCCACCAATACTCCTATTTTCTATCATAGACTTGTGTAAATAAAAATGTTTTGTCTTCTCTTGCCTCTCTATCAGGAAAGACAGTGAACTAAGGAAGTGGTTGTAGAACAAACTTCATTCCTTTCAGAGGTTCAGGAGAGGCGGTACATTTGTCTGGAGAAAAAGGGAGCAACAGAACAAAAAAGATTATTTTTATAATATTGTTCTGTCACTTGAATTCACCAATGATTAAGGAAACTATAAATAAGCAATCAAACAAACTACATAATAGGACAACTATTCCAAACGTTTCTTCCTTGAAAAACCACCATCACAATTATGTTCTTGGGCAAGCTCTTGCTTCTTGAAAACTTCAGGCATTTCATTTGACAAAAGACAAATGACCATTCAGCCTTCAGGCAAGGAATGGAGGGATGCAGCTACTTTCCCAATGAGTGATGTCCTGTCCTTCAGGGCAGAGAAATGGCTTCTTCTCACTCTGTGATTGAGGACAAAAATCTCATGAAGTCAAATCACTTCAAAACAAAAAGTTAAATCTACAGCTTTTAAATCTACAGCTTATTAAGACCTACGCAAAACCCTCAATATGCACTATTGCTACAAATAAATAGGGTGACAACTTAAGTCTGTTAAGAACTGACCAGTGCTCACTCTAAATGTTTCTGTCTATAAAAATACAGTATCCTCACTAACATAACTGCCTTAGTGTTTTGTTAGGTTTTTTTTGTTTTGTTTTGTTTTTCTTAAGAATACAATTCACACGTTATAGTGAATCTGTTTATCCCAGAAGGACAAGACCTTAGAGGCGCTATGTTTATCCAAATAGCTCCCACCTTCTGGGACGTGGGGGAGTATATTTAGATAGTAAACCACAAGTAACTGAATGTATTAAGAATAAAAATAAGTTTTTCCACTTTGTCTTGTTATATTCTGTTATAATCTCTGCCTACAGATAGAATGTTTCAGGCAGAAGACTAAGGAGTAAACCAGACCCTTGCAGGAAAATCTATAGAAAACGCTTAATTATTATTACAAAATGGAGAAGGATGAGGAAGAATGAAGAAAGAAGCAGTGAGCTGGCAAAGTTTTGTGTTCCATCTTCAGTAAAACAGAAAGGGACACTTCAGTAGAGCATCTAAAACTGCAGCCCTCAAAAGGCCATTCCATCAACCTCTGCACAACTAAATCTGCCACGCCTTGTAAAACACACATCATATTGTGCAGTGAGGTAAAAACTGAGGGGGAAGAGGACATGAAAAGTTCAGATCAGAACAAAAAAATGAACAAACCATACTGGGGGTTGGTTTGTTAGTTTTTCAGATTTCTAATTGTTTTGTATCAAGCCAGAGATTTAACTAAAACCTTCCAAATTCAATTTTGAGAGCAATTATGTTAAATGTATTTCTTAAATTTATCTTTTCTTCTATTACTAACCACTTCTTTTCTCTATTACTAAAAGGGGGTCAAATCTGGCAGAAGACACTGTTTGAATCTTCATGCCACAACTAAGATTTAGTTATTTTTCTTCAGTGGGCTTAGATGGTTAAGCTATCAAAGAAGATGACAAAAAAGGCTGAAGAAAATCACTGCTCTACTTGCAGATCCCCTGAAAACTTCTCTGTGCTGGCTGAGGCTCTTTGAAGACAAACGTAAGTTTTGTGATGATAGGTTTGCTTCCTCCATTTCTTTCCACAAACTCATCTGATGCACCTCGTGGGCAGCATGCTGAATGTCACCATGCAGGGCCCTCCCCTCCAAGAGGAAAAGCAAGCAGAAGACAATAAAAATCCATTTAAGTTTAGACAGGGATTCATAATGTAGGTTATGGATTTTAGAACAAGATAAAAGCTCAAATTTGTATTACAAATCAACCACTAAACTCCTGGTTACACTTCAAGTCTTTTTTCTGGCTTTGGTTCCCTCATTAGCAAGTCTCCAGCAGATGAGAATTTTTTTTTACTTGCTTTTACATTTAAAAACAAATCTGTCTATCCAAATCAGCAATATTCCTTTACACAAACACTATATGAGCAAGTATTTTAGAAATAAACTCAAGGCAGTATTTTAGTAACTAGGATACAACCCTTTTTTCAGAGTGAAGAGTTGAAGAGAAACAGATTCCAATCGTTCACAGATAGATCCAGTAAGATGCAAGTTCTGGAACACCTCCCAACCCTCAATCTTTCTTCAAAATGTGGAGAGCAGTTTCTTTCAGCCGCTTTACTTAACTTCTGCATTTACATTTAGATGACCTCTTAAATAGTAAGTTACTGGCTTATTATTGAAAGGTTCCATGTTTCAGAAATTTAAATTAGATAAGTCTTGATCAGAATGAATGAAACTTTCTTTTATACTGAGTATTAGAGAAAGATTTCTGCCTACCTCCAACTTCTCTAACCTTCATGCACCTTCAAAGTTTAAACTTTTGATGCGGTATCTGGGTATATAAGACTGTGGATATGAGATGCTACAGAAGTCTGGAAAAGCATAACTGTAGTGTCATGAGGAAGTTTGGCATGGGAAACAGTTATTTCTGAATAATTTCCATATGAATTTCACATAGGATAACAGAATGAAAGCTAAATCATCTCAGTGTACCTACAGATTTTCAGAATGCCACATCCATATGTATTTTGTTATCTGCATGTACAATGGTTTCACATACTTTCAAGATCAGAATCTGTATCAGGGCCTTATCCTTAGCACTCTCCTATACCCTTATACAGTTCAGTAGGAAAGAGTTTTCCAAAACATTTTCTTCAAAGATATCCTCCTCTTGGAAGCTCACAAACATCCAAGGTAGCACAGGTAGATGTTCTGAATCCTAATGTTCTTGGCAGAAAACAGAAAAACCCAAGCCCAGATAATACTGTCAACAGGCAACTATATTTACAGAACATTGTTTTCTGGTGAAGGCAGATACTTATCTCTACACTTTTTTTGCAACAAGAACACTTCTGAAGGAAGCTGTCTAGGCTTAAATAGAACAAATGCTGATTCGGCATAAAGGGGCTCTGTTAGTTAACTAATAATTTGACATAGTCCAAGTACTACCTTGCCTTTGAGATTAGACATTTGAAATGAATCCCCATACCTAAAAGCAGGCACAAGAGGTTTCCATCAGGTTTTATTACATACACCTTGTAGGTCCCTCTCTTCTAGAGATAGAATGCAAGAAACATTATCAGTAGTTAATCAGCCATGGGGCAAGGGAACGGGGGAACCAAAAAAGCCTAAACAAGACATACATTACCTTGATTTGGCCATGCTGAAGCATATTCCTGAAAGATTCCTTACTTTTAGCAATAAAGATATACAGAAAACCTAGGAAACCCCAAACAGAAATGGCCCAACCCCATACAAACATTAAAATAAGGCAGTTGTTGCAGTAAAACATGAAGCACATGATCAAAATGCTACCAATTCCACAAGATCTCAAGTTATTTTACTTCATCACAAGCATCCTCAACATACACTCCAGCTGACATTTATTTAGCCAAACAAACAAAACGACAACAAAGAAACAAACCCAAGCTTTTCTAGCATTAGTTGCTGCTATGAGGCCAGAGTCACTTCCCTTCTTCATACAAGTGCGGCAGGGCCTATTTAACAACTGTCTGTGCAAGAGCCAGTTTTCCCTCTTGCACTGGGCTTCCAAAGTAAACCATTTTTATGAACTGTCTTTCTGAGAAGGGAATTAATTCCTTATTATTGACAACTTACACTTTTAGCTACTGCCTATTTTATGATGCATAAGAGAACAACCTGTAGGTACTTTGGGTATTCGCAAAAAGCAGAAATATAAACGTTAGCCCAGTTGGACCTATTTATTTATAATAGGAGGATAACGAAACATGGTAATAGACAAACATAAAATTAGTGCCTGTGAATAAAGACCTCTTTTGGAGGCCTTACATGAAATCCACTCCAGAACAAGGAAACTTGTAAAGGAGGTTGATATCACTGTTCCAAAATGGATCAAAATATTTTGCTTTTGCTACTTTGCCTAAGGGTTACTACAAAAGGGGTCTTTAAGGGCCAGAAATGACAGCTGGTACAGATCACTAAAGTTTCCCAAAAATCTGCCTGCAAATCCATCCAAGGAACGTAACCCTGAACTGTAGATCCAACTCTCAGCTAAATACGAAAGTTAGACATGCATTATTTTGGTTAAGCAGAACACTGAGCAGAGCAACAGAACGGCTTCACCATATCTTGGACAGAAAAGCTGTGAAAACAAGCAAATTCCTTGCCACACCACCCAGTAATGGTCAATACAATGTGAAGAGGAGATGCTGAGATGACAGTATTAATTTAAATCATGACACTACCAGCGCAAGGTCTGAGAACGAGTCTGATCAACTTAAAAAACGATTAAACCAAAAAAGTGTCATTAACCTCTCAACTGTGTTATGGCATATAATCAGCTGTTGAGACGTAAAGGAAGTTAGTTCTTCCAGATGGCCTGCTCACTGCTTTATTTGATCTGTCATGTCCACCACAGTGCCCAAAAGACCAAAATACAATAAAAAAAAGGCCTGGAATTCACAAACCAAAGACGAGTATGAAACAATGGAACAGTTGCTGACATTATCCCAATTTGAGTTAGATTACATCTGGTCAGCTCTTTTCCACAAAAAACTGGCTCAGTGTTCAGAAGCAGTCAAGAATCAACCAAATGCTAAGTATTACTTAGAATGAAGAAGAATGAAATTGAGTACAATATAGAAGGTCATTAACATGCCAGTGTATGCATCCACAAGACAAGATCTTGAACATCCGGTACTGTTCCGGTCCCTCATTCTTAAAAAAAAGAGACAGGAGAACCCAAAGGGTTCAGAAAAAGGTTGATAACAAGAAGTAACAGTCTGGAACGGCTCCTGTATGTGGAATGACGCACTAGGATTCTTCAAGCTGAAATTAAAAATTGAGCCGGTTTGTGAGAAATCTATAAAACTATCAGTAATAGAGAAGTTTGTCCATGATTCCTACTTCTAGTATTATGAGAGAATCAAGTGAAACAAGTAGGTGGCAAATTGAAAAGGAAAAAAAGAGATGTTCTATTACTTAATGTCACGCATGCAGAAGGTTCACACTGGCTCAAAAAGAAACTGAGGTGGTCATCCATGAATGTAGCCATCTACAGCTATTAAATACAAAGTCACCAGCTCTAGAAACCTCTGAGTCGCAAACTGCTTGAGGCTGAGTGTATTCAAAGAGAGCATCGTGCCAAAATTTGCCTCTTCTATGCTCTCCATTATGCATCCTCTTTTTTTTTCCCGAGCTGAGGTGCTGCATTAAATGGCTCCTTGATCCAACCTGGTAGAGCTATTCTTAAATAGCATTTTTGTAATCACTTCAAGATATTATTTCATATTTGATTTGGATTCTTCCACCAATGTGTTTATGAAGAAACAAGAAAAAAAAGTGTTGACATATTACATATTGAGACGACAGTTTTATGCAGAAAGTGTACTTAATTCAGCCACTTTTACATACAAGAACAGGAAGTCTGGTATGGAGAGCCTTGAACAAATACTTAAGCTTTCTGTAATTAACTTTGTAGCCACTCTGAGAATACTCATAGCTTCTAATCTCCCCCCAAACCAGTATACTCTTGACGCTGTATGCTTTTTAACCTACAAGTAGTTATTTAAGATACTTTTCCAATGAGCAAAAACAAGCTTTCAAGGCATAGCTAAATATAAACCTTTACTAACGGCTAACGCAAAACAGTAGCTCAGGAACCCTTCCAAAAAGGATAAGAAGTTATTTCTCTTGTTCTTGGGATCACCCAGAGGAGATTTTTAGAGTTCTCCTATTCCTTTGGTATTCTGATGACATCAGCCAGCCAGCCTGTGTTATCACTTGACTGAAGACAGGATCTGATCCCTCAAGAACAGGGTATCAAAAAAGAAAAATTGAGTTCATTTTACCCTACAACTACAGATCCTGACTCCTGTGGTAGTTTAGCTGCACATTGCATGACAAGTCCAGTAATCATACTTGACCAGGAATTCCTAATAATCAATGTCGAAAAACAATCAAGCAAGTCCTCCTTCTGAAAAAGACACATTTATTTTACTTTTTCTGAAATTAAAACAAGTCACCTCAGGATTTGGCTGTAACAGCTGTAACAGGATAATCAAACATCCGATGAGCACAGTTCTCCAGTCTTACAGAGGGAACTTGTTGGTGTCTGCTCATGTCTACTGATTAGATTCAAACATCAGAGCAACATCACCACCTTCAGTGGCCCCCATCTTCCTGTATTTAGTTAGCACAGAAGCATAAAAAGCAACAGCTAATCCTCAGACTGCTTCTGTTCTACTCTTACTGGGTTTCTAAATCTTTGCCATTCACTGGGCAAGGTGCTATAACGTTACATAGATATCAGATATAATGGAGTTGGCCGGAACAGTTTTTCTCTGTGAAGATGAAATGGCGACATAAACACATGACAAGGACTGGTGGAATTTCTCCAGTAACTTGCAATTGCCCCCCATGTAGCTGCTGCAAAGTCATTACAGACTGTACTGAGCAGAAAGAGTATCAGACTGACAAGCTTCTGGTATAATACTAAAAGAGGGCAACAAGAAAACTGGATAGGAAGCTATGTGGAAGGTACAGCTTTTGGATCATATACATCTTACACAGCTGGAATCGCTAAACTGGCAAGTATAGCAGTGTGTGGACTTCCAGGTTTGTTCTGGACACAGCACTGCCGCTCTTCTGAGCTGCTGCACCCGTGCTAGGAAGCCATGCCACGAAGCCATGCCAAAAGGGCAAACTGCCACTTGCAGGCCCAAATCAGCTCATGCAGAACAAGCTCAAATGTGCCAGTATCACATACTGAGCTGTTCTAAGGGTCAGAAAGCACAGACCTACTTTGGGACCACCAGCATGAGAGCTACAGATATATGTACTCTATTTCCTGTACAGGAAATATGGCTTGCTCTGGGGATCACACTTGGATTACTTCATATTAGTATGTGAAGCAAACCTCTGCCATTCTCCTCCAAACAGGACTGTTTCACTTCTAACAAAAGCACTGAGTGAGAAAAATCTAGGCAAGTCCTCATTTCCAACTGGTAGCATTGCAAGAACCAACAAAAACAATTACTCAAAAAGCAGGTACCACAAAATCCCGTGCTGAAGCATATTGCTGCTCTCATGAGCAGCACTATCAAGTGGGCAACGACCAGAGTCCATGGGTTTGGCATCAACTCAAACATCGAACGTGTGATACCTACCACCAATAACAAAGAACATTTGGAGGTGGTGTCAGACCACTATCAGTGTAGTGCCTTGGCATAAAAGCTGCTAAACCAGGCCTTATCAGAAGAGGCCTGGATTTTAAAGTAAACTCCTCAGGTGGAGAGAAACTGGGAGTGGGGGGAAACAGGGTGAAAGGCAGGAGTGGCGGGGAGGAGAGAGCCATGGCTTGTCCCATGTCCTCTCCTTTACCTTGGGAAAGCGAAAGCAGTAGAACTATTTCTTGGAAGCCTGGAAAAGGTGGTGGTTATCAACAGAAATCTAACTCACGTCAGAGCTGGGCAGAACACGTTATTCCGAACTGAAAACTGACTTGCAGATAAAGTTTTAAACAGCCTTCCTTTATGCTAACAAGAAATGCCCAAACAACAAGAAAACCCAACAACGGAGCACTGGAACATTTGTTAAACGATACGCATCTCACCTCAGCAAGATAGTACTCTGCTGTGTCCATCAAACGGAGATATAATTACCTAACACAAAAGGCTGTATTTGAACCATGGTGATTTTTGCTAAATCAAAAGAGGTTGGACAAATTGAGAGAGAACCAGCCCAGAAATAAAACCAGACAAACAGGTTCTACATTAACTTGTAACCTACAATAAACAGGTATCTAAGTGCAAAATTAATCAGCTTTTACTCCAAGGATACTTCTCTAACTTCCACTTTGCAGCCACAATCAGCTACACAAAACCACAGCATGATGCACTAACATTAAGGCTTTGGATGCTGGCAATGAAATAACAGCTACAGCAGGGGCCTGAAGCCAAAACCCCACTGATATTAAGATATTACAGTTATGATCACAGAGAACACATGTATATCACCAGTCTACATGTGGACAAACATTTGAAAAATCTCCTTCAGCATGTTCCCTACTATTATGTTTTTCCTCCTTTATTTTAAACCTGCACAGTTGCAAACCTTCCCTGTGAGAGAAAAGAAGCCCCACACTTTTTACAGTCAAGGAGTTTCATCATAAAACACCTTGTGACCTTCAAATGCTTTTCATTTTGCCCTTTGTGCTTTGAAGTGCACTATGCAAGGGAAAAAAAAAAGGCGGAAGCATGACCCTCTGTTTCAAGTGCTCTGAAATGAACAGGGTTATAATATTGCAAAGTCTGAGATCAAGCAGGTGGTTGTCCAGATTTGGTAGTTCGGTAGCTCACTGGTTTGCCATAGGAGCAAATAACCCTATCATTCTCCAGCCATCAAGCCTCAAGCACTCTGGGAAACAGTGTTGACATAGTTTTCTCCTGACAATTTCTAGCCAAAAGGCAGCTTGGAGAAGCCAGACTGACCCTTCTTTTAATCTTAAATGAACTGCTGACCAGGAAAAATTAAAGGCCATTTAATTGACAACTGACACAAAAGGCCTCAGAATAAACTATGCAGATGGGCATATTAAATATTGCCTCCTCTTTCTTTAAAAAAAAACAACCAAAAACCCACACAAATATGGTAGAGTTGTTGATGCTAATAAGTATACCACTTTTTAGTCCAATTTATCCTCACTAACAAAGACCAGGACAAAGAATTACTCCAACTACTGACTGTGCCCATACGTTTTACCTCACAGCAGTGATTTGGAAAAGTCCAAACCAATTAGTGTTAAAACATTCTCCTTAAAAAAATTAAAGAAAACAAACTCTTTTACAAAATTCCTGAAAACATCAGTATTGATCATTCTAGGATGAATAATATATTCAAATCATGAATAAATGATAACTATTTCTGATACTTAGAAGAATGTTTACACAGTTCTGTAAACTCATTTATTAAGTAGTTTTAAAGAAAATAAGGGTAAGTAAAATTAGTAATACAGCAGCTATGTGTGTGGTTCTTCTCTGCACGTGTGACCTTGGGAGAAAGCAAGAATCAACATTAACTAGTAAACCTGCAGTTGACAGAAGACTGTAACATACATTTTGCGTTCAAGGTGTGTAACAACAGGACCTGTTCACTAGCCAAAGCATTCATTAACATTTTCCATTGTTATAGAACACTATTCTGAATTACTCATTGAGAAACTTAATATACATAGAAGTATCCCTGCTCCGTAGGTTTCTTCCTCCAAGACAAAATGATTACAAACCACATTCCTTTAAGTGGAGTCCAGCAACAAAAACTAAATAAAGGGGGAAAAGGGCCCCCAGCAGCATTCTTATTTACAACTTGGTAAAGCAAATTTTAAAAAGTGAAATTTCCATTTCTGCCCATGTTTAAGAGAAGCAAAAACCAGATGACCTTGACCACAAAAGTTTGTGACGTTTAATAGAACTATCTAGACCTTTTCAATGAATAAAATTCACTAGGTTACAGCAAGCTAAACCAGCTCTTTTCAGATGACAAATAAGGGTAGGGACAACATTCCAGCTGCCAGAATCCGAAGGTAAAGAACCTAGCTTATCAGCCAACTGACAGCTGACTACATTTTTCTTTAATTCAGAACCAGGAATATAGAAATAGGGTTTTTTTTCCTGAAACATCTGGTTATTAGGAAGCCAGCATACCTCATGCTCCAACAGTTAAAGGCCATCCCTAAATTTAGAGACCGCCCCAGCTCTCTTCCCCAGGTGCACATCCCGACTGGGTCTCGGCTGCATGTCTGGATGAAGCTTCTGTTTCTTACAGCCTATACTACAGCATGCCCTGATTTGCTCTGGAGACTTATTTTACTTGTATGGAAACAGAATTTATGGGGTACTCCTAGCCTAGGCAAGAAACATGGACCAGAACTAGAGTGCATCTGTCCTTTGTTGAGACACAGGGAGAGTATCAATAAAAGTGATTTGTTTATGGGGAGCACCTACTGAAATACCTGAAATGAAGATTAGCATAAGAACAAATGAAATCTCAGTATGATTAACAAACCTAACAAAAGAAAGAATGTAAAAAAGAAGCACTACCTTCTTTTCAGTGGGGCTTGAAGTCTTCGATACTAATGCTGCTTCAACAAGACCCTGCTCAAGTAAGGAGTCATATTTTATGCTTCTTTTTCTATTTCTCCTCTCCTTGTTTGCTGGCTTTTGTTCATTTTCCTCTGACTGAGACACATCTGCACCATTGTCTCCACAAATCGAAGATTCAAAAAGAGGCTTTCCATTCATATAGGTTTTAGTGATTTTCAGCTTAATTTCTGGAGAGCCGTTCTTGATAGGAGTAGTGTTGGGTGGTGTTCCAACTCCCTTTATTTCCTGGGGTTCAAAGCGCAGCTTGGCATCTTGGGCCCCAGATTCGCCATTAAACACACGAGAGGTTAGATCTTTCAATTTATCAGCTGGAATAAATGGAAGAGCCTCATGGCCATTATATTTTTGCATGACACCTTCTTGTAGAGTGGCAGAAAGTTGTGCTTTGCCCAAGTAGACAGAACACTCACGATTCACTTCACAATTCTGAGTTTTCCCATTGGTATTTCCAAGGATCTCCGGTACCTGCTTCATTTTGATGTAGTTAATTTTTCGAGTTAACAGTTGAGAACTTCTTTTGATGCTAAAGTCCATTCAGCCCAGATGTTTCCAGTCTTACACTGCTAAATTAAGACAAAAAGAGAATATTTTTAATAATACAGAACTATCAAAAGTTACCAAGTATTCAGATAGATATGTCCCCACTAATATAACATTCAATGTACTTCATTCAAGTTTTACTAAAAAAAAGCATTGCTTACAATCTTCATAACCAAAATACTTCAATATCTGTTAATATGCATGAAGAAAAAGTCCAAGAAAAATAGATTGCTGAATCATCAATTTCATTAAAACAAAAGAAAGCAAAATCACAGCTTTTATTTTAACAATCTGTTAACAATCTACAGCATGAGTAGATTCCCCGCACTAATTACTCAAAGGTATTGCACTGTTTAAAGCAAGTAAGAGTTAGACTTAAGATAATATCATTCATAACAATGTAAACCAGATGAGTTTATTTCTGAGAGTCCGTGCCAGCGTAAAAAACCCACAGGCTGTGTTACTGTAGCTGTGTTACTGTAGCACCTACACCATGGACAGCAGCATCACAAGCTTCTCTTCCTCACCCTACACGCTTCCATCAAAGCGCACCTCCCAAAGAAACAACACAGCTCAGTCTTCAGACATGTCCCAAAGCATTCTGGCTAGGTGAACGAATAAAAGATGAGCATTTTGTATCAAGAGCACCAGCCCACTGGGAAACAGCTGATCCTTCAGGCCAGTGGCCACACTGTGTAAAATTTAAAATGGTCAAAGCAAGTGCTGGAGTTTCAGTTTTTTATTAACAACAATTACATCATCTAACATCCAGTCTTCATACAGAAATTCAAAAACATCCAACAAGCAAAACCTGCACTATTATCTACCCTAGACAGGTTTTCTGAGGGTTCTAAAAGCTAAGCCTGCCCATTATAACATTACATTATCATAGCAAACAAATTAATCTGGCAGAATGACTCCTTTGTGCTCCTAGACCAGGCAAGATGATCATTTTCATTTTTAAAATTCATATGCATAGACTCTTCATATTAACAGGTCCAGTGTATACATGATATAGAGAAATACGCTATGATAAATATTATGAAAGCTCAGCACAATAATACTCATACCCATGCTCAAGGTAACCAATTTCATATATGATTAAGTCCGGGAACTGTCACATCGAATCAAAAATTCATCAAATCTAGTCTCACATGTTTCCAAAAAAATGCAGTAAAACCCAAGATGAGTAACTATTGAATTGTCAGTTGCTATGGAAGAAATCTCTTCAGAATCTCACCACCTTGTTTATCAATGTACACAGTTACAATGCTTACAACTGGCATATTCCTGAAACTTGCATATTTGCTACCTCTACATCAGGAGTAGCAATGTACGAATGCTTGTAACTGAGCATTACCCTAGCCTGGCAAAACTTCTTAAGGGTGTCAAGCCTGAACTCAAAGAAAGCCATTGGCCAACATGAAACCTTTTCATGCACAAAGATGCACGAAAAAAAAAAAATCTCTAAGAATCCTAACTCCATCACTCCTTAGCATGCTGCTCTTAAGGTACCTACAAGATAAACAGGTATCTCTCCACACAAGCTATATAGACTCACTTGAGAGATGAAAACCATTCTTCAGGGACAAACAGCAGCCTGAAAAGCTGGCATTAAACAAGGTAACGCGTATACCCGAACTCCAAGTGAATCTGTGACAGGAAAGGTTCTAATCTTTCTTTAGCCAGATGAAGTCTGAATTACCACTAAAATCTCTGATAAAATGAGTGCAAACCAGCCAACTGTATTAGCCCTTCTGAAGAGGAGTCAGAGGTAAAAGGAAACCCAAGCCTCCACCAGAACAGAACAAAGAACTCACTAAATCGAAAGAGAACCCATCTACTTTCACAAGATCTTCCCTGAAAACATGGATGTGAGACAGACTCGGAACCCAGTTAATAATACGACAATGTTTCAAGCTGTGATTCAGCAGATTTAACTGAAATCATATTTATTTTAAGAAATGACTGATGACAAATTCTATAAATCTCTAGGCAAAAGGCAAACCCGTTACAGAACATGTGACACGGTTACGGAGATGACAGCAAAATTCCTTAAAAAAACCAAACCCAAAACACTGAACTGTTGCAAAATCTGTACTTACTTCCCACAGATTCCTAATGGAGTAAACCAGAATGCAAAACAGAGATTTGATTTGGGCATCAAAATTCCCCTCTATCTAAAAAATAAGCCTACGAGTGAGCAGCTATTCTGCAGCTGCAGACGCCATCCAGTGGTTGCCTGAACCAGCCAGAGCAGCAAACAGGGCAGCTCCCCATTTCCCTGCCTGACAGACCACTGCTCATCACAGCTTCTCACAAGAGGACCAGCACCAAAAATGCCTTGTGTGATGTCCTCCTGTCCATCAACTACACAGTTAAGTTCAAAAACATTTTTTAATACGGCTCCATTAGCTGCTTACCAGGGTCTGGATATCTGGATCGAGACATCTGCATTTTGTAACTGTTTTAATCCGTAATTCTACTAACATTTTTTGTCCCGCTTAGTAGTAACTCTTACTCTCATCACTTACTTCTTTCAACTAGGAAGCCATCAAGCTTGAGGTAGACCAGGACAACTCAAAAAAGCAACAAATAACCAAATTAGACCACCTCAATCTCAAAACACTGGATGCATTAAAAAAGTGATCACTTAAGAGTTTCAAAACATAAAAATTGTTAGAGTTGCAGAATAACAGGCTGGAAGGGACTTTCTGAGATCATCTGTTCCAGCCCCCTGCTTAACTCAGGGCCAACGCAGATCAAGCTGCTCAGGGCCTTGTCTGGACAATGACCAGTAAATAACTAAGTGAAAAGACATGGCTTAAAGAAATCAAATTACTCTCTTTCTAGCTAATAAACCTAAGGGTAATAATTCTGTATCACAAAAATATGAAGACCAGTAAGATCATGCAGTGAAAGACCCTGAAATTTTAGGGGTTACCTTGATTTGCCTAATATGTCTGAAGATATACAGCATGCAGATTTTGGAACTTCAGTGAGTGGAAGGAAGTTCAGCTAATGATTCTCACTAATACAGGTCACTAGAAACAGCTAAAGTACTGAAAAAGGCCCCTCAAATTGCTGGAGCCTAGAGAGACCACAAATCCAGGATTATAAATGGTAAAAGGAGGTCAATGTACCCAGGCCAACAGTATATGGGAAGATGAAGACAAAGATTGTAATTTGAGATAGTAAGATTATCAGAACCAGTAGATACAGTTACAAAACATGGAAAATAGACCATGTTTGTACAAAGATTTAATGGAGCCAAATGAGAAGAAGCTTAAAGTCAGAGGCAGAATAATGGGCAAAGATAACAGATGTGAGTACCTATAAACAAATATAGTCCCACTGGGGAGATGAGACTTGTAGAGAGCAACTTGCAGGTTACTCACCATCTGTAGGACAACCAATGGAGGGAAATTGTTAATATGCATCTCAGTCCTCCTTATAAAAAATAAGCTGTGCTGTGGGGTCCTGTTAAATGGAAGAAGCTAGCAAATCTAGACACCAGAATAACAAAGGGTTTAAAGAAAGAAGGGCAAAATTGAAGCTAGGTAAATTTTGCACGACCTTCGCTATCTAAAATTCATGGTAGCACAATACCATAAGCAAGAAAAAGGACTAGGCTCTTTGTGAGAAGAGGACAATAGAGCAAAGAAGACGAAAAGGGGCGAGGAAAGAAAATGATCAGCAAGAGATAACCAAGCAGCACTGTGAGTTTAGAATTAATGCAAGGAGATCTAGAAGACGGGACATGAAAGAATGAAGTGACATAGATCACAGACAAGATCAGGTTGATCAGAGTTGTAAGAGTAAGGTCCTGAAGCAGCTGAGCATACGATTAGATTTGGTAGTTAAATTAAGTGCACTCATGCCAGACCACCATATCACATAGAAGCAAAAGCAAGCCCTTATCTTTTTCTAGATTACTTTTTTCAAAATCACCACACACTAGTAGCAGCTAATGAGCTTAAGCTAGTATTGTCCCATATCAACAGTCTGGTGACCCAACAAGTACCAGTTTCACTAAGAAAAAGGAAAGAACATGACAGCCAAGGAGTCTGCTGAATAAACATGATGTTTTGGCTTGTGAACAAATAGCTTTCAGAAAGCAAAAGAAGATTTGACTTATCAGAGAATGGTCTCTAGATATTTTAGTCGGACAATGACAATCGGACAATCCTTGCAGTGGCTTTGTACACATTTTTGTAGTAAAAAACCAAGTTCTACATCAGGCAAATTATTTTGCAGACATTTTAAATAATGTTATTAATTACTTGAAGGTCCATCATCTGACATGAGTCGTGAGCCAAATAGAGTTAGTCTGCATGTCAGATTCCTCCTTCACTGTCCAGACCACTATCATTTATGTGATATTTATTATTCATTTTTTCCACATCTGCTGCAATTTCAGAGATGCGTTTCTTGTGTATGAGAAATAATGGAGCAGTCCCTTCCTTCCAATTCTGCCAAAGGGAGTGAACAGAGTAAGCAGTCAACAACAAGCATCACTATTAAATACCACTTTTGTTTTGTCCAAGGGTTTTCTGAAAGCCATTTCTTAGATGAATTACTCAGGGGGTGGGAGGGAGGGAGATGACACACCTAAATACAAATTCACAGTAAGAGAACTTTATCCACAAAAGCTATTTTTATTACCTACAAATCAGGCTTTCAGCTGGCACTGAAAAAGCTAATAGATGACTGCTTTTTTTTTCTGTAATGATAGCTTTCTGATAAGCCTTCTCCATTCTCTCATCAATTTTAAGACCAAAGGTAATTCCTATTTTAAGATCAGAATGAGACAAAATACTTAAAGGTATTAGTAAAGTTACAACACATTCTTGCTAATACATTTGAAACCTTGAATATGCTTATTCACATTATCTTGTATAAGGAACCCAAAATATCAAATAGGAGTAGAAACATATTTACTATTGTGCAGTACATTGTGACTTGTTCTTCACTTTATTAAAATAATGAAAAATTACTACAGGATCTAAACAGAATTTACTTTTACAAGAAAATGTGTAACTGAAAATTGCATTGTGGGTTTATCAAAAATTGTTACAAACCAGCTCTATCCAGCAAATTCAAAAGCATTATCTCTCATGAAGAAAACCATTACTGCAGTATCTGATAGAGAACTGAAAATAACTATACCAAAACTTTCTAACAATTTACCACTAGTCTTAGAAAAGACTTGAGAGAAAAAAAAAGGTAACTTTAGTCAAAGAAGCCAATTTTACGCTTAAGAGCACCTGAAGTAAAGACTTTACATTAGTCTTGCAGTAGATCTAAAACAATTTCAGTTAACCAGTCAGCTGGCGAAGTATTTTTAAATGGGTACATGAAAACTTCCTTGCACTTATAGTACATAATAACATTTATAGAGAGACGTAATATACATTTGCACAAAAAGATCAGGCATATTTTGAAAATTGTGTGAAAATGTTAGTGTACTTACAGTTGCACTTATTTGCCACCAAACATTTTCGAAAAAAAAATAGTATCAATCTTTTCTAATTTGTTTTGTGTTTGCTCTTCTTTTTCCCTAATGGATAAAATTTCAGAACTTAACTGTTACAGTCTTTTTTCATAAACCAATACAAGTATTTATCACCTTTCATGAAGGCAATAGGCAGTACCAGCTTGTACAGTTAAGAACTGTAGAATGGCAAGCAAAGAATTTCTTCACTTTAAATGTTACTTGCTACTGCAGAAAGCAAGCTTACAAAACTAATGGACTTGACTTTTTCTTCCTCCTTAGGAAAAGCTTTTGCAACCAACCCTTGCTGCTGAGGATAAGGCTAGAAGATTCTGTAACAGGACTCCTCCCCATTAATTTGTTTTCTTCAAAATCAGAAGAAATATTCTTTTTCCACTGCTGCAGAAATTGAATTTTCTCAGTTCCACTCCTGCTGCTGAAGGTGGGTGGTGAAGGAAAGAGACAGATTTGAGTAAATTCAGAATCTTGTAAACCATTGTATTTCTGTCTGAAGAGAGAATATGGATACTACTGTGGTGGGATCAGTAATCAAATAGAAAAGAATTGCTTCTCCTCTGCAGATAAACAGAGAGGAACACTGGTGCCTGAAATGGTAGAAACTACTGGATTTACCACCAGTATTTAATAAACACTAAAAGGTAGCCCTCAACAGTTGCTTAACAAAGGCCTAACCTAAAAATTTAAAAAAAAAAAAAAAAAAAAAAGTTATGCTTTCAAATGCAAACCTGAGACTTTTCTGTCTCCTGGAGAGTTCCAAATGTTTCAGCTGCAGGGAAATACTCATTCAGTCTCGGTCATTACTCACCAATGAAATTATGTCTCTCTCTGTCTCTCAAGTGGGCCAGAGTTGTGCATCTGGCTTCTACTTAGCTTGGGAATGAAGAACCAAGTGCAGTCTCAAATAGCTCAGCACTTAGGCGCAGTTCCTTCCTTATTTACGCTGCTTTTTCACCTGGTCCAAGCCTATTTTAATTTCCCACCCCTTCTTTAATCTCACTGCTTTTTTTTTTTTTTCCAGCATCCTACCTCCACTCCTTCCACCATACCTTCAGGACCTGGACCCTCTGGGTCTACATAATACTCACTGCAGTAGATAAATGTGCTATAATCTGTTTGTTTCCTCTTCACTGTGGCCAATGATTCTGCCCTTACTCTGGTATGTAGTCACGATAGCATAGCAATTGCCTGAAGCTTCACTGTGAGTATCATGAAAATTTCTGATCATGCAAATTCTGAGAAGGGAAGATCAAATCTGGGATGACACCACAAAGTAAGTTATCAATATAAGCAATGAATCAAACTGTAATATTAACAAAATACTATTATCTGCTACACCTTTACAGAAATAAACAATGTTGCCCAGATCAGACCAGACAGCAACTAATTTTAATACAGAGGATACAATCATTTTGCCTAGACCCTGAAAACTCTGCTATCTTTGTCTATTGCAGCATTAAAACCTCTTCACCCAAACAGGTGGATTTAGATGCCAGAAGCACACTTGGTGCACTGGAATAATTCTAAATAACAGCACTGCGACACCGGTGATATATGAGACCTTGTCGACAGTACGAAAGCCTAGCTATATGTATACATAGGAGAGTATCATAATCTTTAACATAGAACAGTATTCGGCCATGTCTTCTGTTTTTTATAAAAAGAGCAACACATTGCACTGATAATGCACCTCTCTCATGTGGACAAGGTAGCATGTGAAAATATATATGATTTCTTTCATCCAGAATGATCAACTTCACATCCCATAACATTAAGTAAAGAACTGGAAGGTATAATTCAGAGGAAGTTACTATTGACTCAAGAACACTATGGGATTTTACTTATAGACTTGCACCTTTCATTAAGAACTGTATATATCCATACCTGATCAATGTAACTATGTCTGTAATGTAATCCTGGCCATACCATGCTAATTCTTATCTACTTTACACATAGACTGTAACTATATATATGTGATTATGTTACTTGTTCTATCAATGTATTACCTCAAAGCATAAACCACACACAACTGGCAGATACATGCCAGGATCACACAAACGAGGCCCATGCTCACAAGAGACTTGGAACATTAGATCCTCTCCGAACAAATCCAAATACTTGCTAATAAGTGGCCTTTCTATTTCAGACATTATTTGAAGTATCTCCCTGTGCAGGGGCTTTAACATGCTCTTGCCAAAATGCATTACTACCATTCACAGTGTTCTTAATTCCCTTTCTATTTCTTTTGCTACGTCTCTATCAAGAATCTCTCCAGAAGAGGGATCAGAATGACTGTTACAGGTAAAAGGTCTGGAATTTGAGGCAAGTTTTAAATTTCTGCCAATATAGCATAGCTTACCCATTTAACTTGGAGACAGAAAGATAAAACACTTTCATGTCCAACAAACCAAACCCTTCTCATCCACTTCCCAAAACTTTTGTGTCGAGAGGTTCGCAACGGGTCTCTCCTGTCATTTTTGCTGTCCTTTCCTTCCCTCAGCATGGCATTAGTTTTGTGGATTACTTCACTGCCTTATCAAATTTAGTTCTTTAAACAAATTATGTTGTACCTACTTCTTATGGGAAAATCTAAAAAGTTTTGAGTGAAGAAATAAGTCGTATTAAGCAACTGTAGTTGCTATCCTTACTTGCAGAGTTTCTGAAGACTCAACTATCACTACCACTTTTGAACCAAGCATTCACCTGATGAATAGATCTTGTACATGCACTTTCTACTATACATTTTAAGCCCACTACTTGTTTTTTGCACTACTGCTGAATTTCAGTCACGTTCCACATTTAATCACAGCATTTGTTTCTGGTTTGTTCAGGAGTGCTACTGTAAAACCATCTTCCAACGGTCTGCACTTTGCATCCACAGAAAAATCACAACATTAATTTCATTCTGAAGGATCAGATTGAAAGGTCTTGGCAACTGCTCCATATAGAGAAGTGATCCATATTCATATCTTTCATCCTACACTGCTCTCCAAGGTTCATACTTTGGCTTAAATCCCTCTGGCTCTATTATCAGACTAGAATCTGGGCATTCTTTAGTACAGAGATAACTCCCCAGTTTAGATGTTTCTGAGTGCCAGTGCAGTTAGGTTCTTTGCTCCGATGGCATTCCACCAAAGCTGGCAAGTTCCACAATCGATCTATCTGATACACAGTCTTGGGAGCCTCAGCTCCACAGACTAACCCATGCCACAGCAGGAACATTTACACTTCAACTTATTACAATGAATAAATAAAGGAAATGGTTCCCAAACATTATGATAGGGGGCTGCCTTACTGCATCTCCTTTCTATTGCTTCTTCTGTTCTTTTATCACCAGCTTCTCAAAATGTTTCAGATGGCATTCAGATCACATTTCTAATAAAACCTTCCCTAACCTGAGCTCCTTGCTGTATCTCTTATTTACTAAGGCAGAACTCAGAGAATAGGACAACACTCACTCTCTATCATGTTTTTGACCATGGCAAAGAAAAAGTGTGATTCTGATGTTAGCCCTTGAGGTCAAATTAATTCAAATATGATTATTATTATTGTTATTATTAAACATAATTTTTCAAATTTGTTATGTGTGTTTTAGCACAGATGTGAGATGTCAGTATTTTAGTATTTTGATATAAGGCACAGGCCAGAAGAGGTTTCATGAAGACAGTTAAATGGCCATCTCAGTCAGGCAACAGAACAAGACCACCCTATGCTTCTCCAAAGAGCCCCACAGAAAACTGACAGTATCCTTCACAGACAGTGGAAGAAAAATGTTAAAGCTTCTATGGAAGTCTATTTCAACAGCACATCATGCTATAGTTTTCCAGTCACTTGCCACATATGTATCCTTACCCCAAATATGGATGAATATAAAATAGCTCCAATTTGTGCTGGGAAGCTGAATACCAAAGTTCAAAACAAGATCAAATTGCCATCTTGCACTAAGATAAAAATAGGACAAGTTAAAAGGATGAGGACAAAACTAGAAACTGAGCCCTCACCTGTTGAGTAGCCCTTGTAGTTTTACACATGCTTTAAGTCACTTATGTATTTTATTAGTTTCAAATTATATCAAATATGAGAACCTACATCAATGGTGTGCAGGGCAATGTAATTTTGCCCAACAAAAGAATACTCTGAAGCACGTATGGGCTAGGGCTTCACTTTTCCATACTTAGTCAATTTAATTTGATTGCTATGAAACATTTGAAAAGATGTTCAAACATCTATTTTCTACATGAAGCTCATCACACCATTGTACGAGCAGAACAATTTCTGCGTAATGGTATTATTTCTTAACATTCACAAGAAGGATAGTAGAAAACTTGCTTTTGGTTCAACCACGATTAACAGGTATTTCTTTACTGCACACAGAAAGCGTTCTAAAAAATTCAGTTTATGGTATAATCTATTATATGCTTTGGACAAAGGCAGCTTTTCAAATGTACCAGACAGTCAATAGATTATCTAGTGCTAAAGTTTAGAGTTGCTTGTGAACAAAGTTATACATGATGGACTATGCATTAACCTATCATCACCATACGCAAGGTATTAGTATATATGATCTGTTTTCCAGGAATCTTGCGTACTTTTGTAGCTTGCTATTCACCGGAAGGGCAGCAGAGTACAGTCTAAGTTTCCTTTAGAACACGTTCCAAAAATTCTTCCTGCTGATGCTAGAAAATATAAAATAACTATGCTGGACACCATGCAGTTGATAAAAACATTAAAAGCACTTGATATATCACTTTTGTAATTTCTGTCAGTGTAAACTGAAAGGAAAAAAGTAAATACATTTATACAGCTGTCATTACCTCCAATGACTGCAGGTCATAGAGAAGCTAATTTGAAGGTGCAGTGAAGGGTGAATTTAGGTGGTTTCCCTCCTTTTCCTTCAAAAACGTTCTCAGAACCAAAGCCTTCCAAGTAGCCATTAATTTTATAAAATAGCTGATCCATTCAACCGGCCACACAAATTTACAAGCTGCAGGGCGCCTACTGGCATGTCAACAAAGCTCTCCTTGCCCACCACCTTTCTCTCAAGTCCTCCACAATTATTCACCAAAGGAAATTTGGACTTCCATGCCAAGCTCTGATGGGAAGTTATTTTCTCTCTCCAGTTTACCACCTAACCACTTATCCTGGTGCCATATTCCATCTCCGCCTTCTCATTTACACCACCAAGATTCCAGCACATCCTCAGTGAAGACATTTTTCAAAGCTACATCCTAACTGGAAAGCGATGCTTCCTAGAAACATGGACTTACTTATCCACTTAGATTCACTTCAGTGTCTCCATTCTTCCTTCATCCAAGGGCTAGATTTGAGAATTATACCAGATCTATCATATTGACTCAACTGTAAGGTCATTTAATTTGTCTTTGCAGGAAAGTAATGAAAGAGCTCAAATAGTATAGCCACAAACATAGTATTAAAATATGCAGTCATCATCATCTACTGCATTATTATTTGCCCCACCAAGCTTTTTTTTATTGATGTTTGATTACTGAATGTTAGGGTATCTGCTGTTTTCAGCAATACCACTTAGTGGATACTTCCCATTGTGCAGCACAGGGCTCCTGAGGAGAGGTAAATTTTTTTTTCCCAGAAAAGGATAGGTGCTTTACCTTGCTCTACACAGAAAATACTTGCAATTTTCACGCATTCAACCATTTTCTACGCTTACAACCTAAGAGATGTGTTGCAGTTATGTAAGCAGGAGTGACGGAAATGCTGCAAAAATCGTGCTTGCATCTTCCCCTCATCATAAACTACATCCTTGATCCAGCAATCCGACCAGAGCGGATGAAGCTTTATATACGCATGGAGTCCCAATGCAGTCAATAGGCTTTGATCGACCACAAGGAAAGACACGCATTTATCAGTCCGTAGAAATAAGGGCTCGCTTGGGAAACACACTGACACCGGTGGAACAAAAAGCAGGCTCAGTGCAAAAGTGAGAGGTGAATGGGCCACAAACAATAGGACACTGAAAAACAATCCATTCTTTCCATTCCTTTGCCATTTTGTTAGCACAATGTTTTGGACATGAACTCATATGTATAAATATATACACATACATATATGTATGTATACCCATACGCATCAGTTTCACCACCCAAATATTACAAACTGTCAACCCCTCAACAAGCATTTTTGCTTCCAGTCTAAAACAAAGTGGGGTTGTTTTTGTTGTAATACCCAGTCTATTGCAGGCAGTAATTTAAACGCAATAGTCTCATCTGCAAAACAACCACTGGCTTCAGAAAAAGCACGTAGCCCTACAGATATTAAAACATGATTTTTTTATTCTTACTAGCCATTTGTTGGGCTTGTATTGAACTAAAAGGAAATATGTTTTACATTTAATTTCCATTTGCTAAACTACTCTAAATCTACATCCTTAAAGTATAACGACCTAGTTTCTTCTGACATTTTCAAATAATATTTGATAAAATAGTAGGTTTTACTGTACTTTTAATATCTGAATTTTTCCGAGCATGTATGAGGGTGGATACTCCTATAACCGTCACAAGAACTAGCCATATAGTCTCGAGGAATATCCAGAGCTTTTATATTCAAATACTGAAAAAAAAAGTCATATTTTCTGATGGCTGCATACTAGATGAAAATCTCAGCATGCTTTAATATATGGGATATAGATGCTTACTGAAACAACCAAAAATTGCATATACTGTAAATACTGAGCCCTGAGTAGTCCTGCAAAACAGTGGTTTTATTCAATGATTACATCCAACAGTCAAATAATACCACACTGTGAAATTGAGGAGTTTATTAAGGTTGATATGCCGCATTTCCAGAGCAAAATTCCCACAGCAAAACAAGCAAATAAGAGCTTCAGTGATAAATCTACAAAGATTCTACTAACATATGAACATTTTAGTGAAGAACCAAATTATTCTTGCGGCTGAAGCCACACATTCCGTGTTTAAGGAATTTTAGTAAGCATATATGTCCGCATAAAACACCAGCAAGGACTCTTTGCAAAATCTATTACAAACTTCATTGCCACCCTACAATGTTTACAGTTACCTTCCTTAGATGTCTAAAAAGGCTGAACGCCAAACATATATTCCGTTGTTGTTTTTTTTTTAAAGCAGACCTCGTTTAGTGTACTCGGCGCGGGCAGCACTAGCTCCTAAATTTAAGAATCATTATAAACCAATTTTAATGCAAATGCCAATAAGGAAACTATTCACGCAGACAAAATACACGGGCAATGACTGATACCAGCCTCTTGCCTGTTTAATGCCTGTTAGCAAGAGGCCCATTTTCTCTGAAATCTGTTTAAATACTGTGTTTACTGTCTCTGTACTTCTACTAGCATTTACTCCTCCTTTTAGCCGACATATTTAAAAAAAAAAAACAAAACCAAAAAGCAAGTATAAATATGTTCAAGAAGTGTGGCAAATTCCCTTCTCCACCCCCAGAGCGGTAAAGCCACAGCGGATGAGCTGTAACTATGGCCTTGGGAATACAAGTTCCCTAGGCTCTTTTACCACACAAATATCAATTCAAGTTACAAGAGCCCTATCCTCTTATACTTAATGAAGATTGAGCCAACGAGCCCGTACGCCTTCGCAGGAATGTTTTCTTTCCGTTTTCCTAACAAGGCTCTCCTCCCATACAGGTCCAGGATGGACTGCAGAAGGGTGTAAGTAGAAGGATCATCACACCAGTGTTTAGTGGAGGAATAAATCAAACATGGCTTCCCCCTCCATACATTTCCAGAGTTACATTCACTCCTGCTGCCGTACAATCCCAGTCCTACCCGG
>NW_009260399.1:578317-592388 GCF_000687185.1 Egretta garzetta | reverse complement strand
CCGCGGCGGCGTCCCCAGGTGGGCGAGAGCGCGTCGAGGGCCCGCCGGCCCCGCAGAGGTCGGTGGAAAACACTTTTTCAGTTCTTACTCTGTGCTGTTACTCATCTCCCCCTTGGGCAGAGGGATGCTCGCCGTGGGCCGCGCTGCCCGGTGAACGTGTCCTGCCCGCCCGCTGGCCTCAGCGACCGTACACGTGCGCTCTCCGAAAATCCTGATTTAAGCCAAATGTTCTGACTTTCCGTACAACTGCACACAATTTTGAGGCTGGTCGGATGGTCGTAAGAACCCAGGCGCGCCTGGCTGCGAATTACCCGCGGCTGTCGCTTCTGGAAGTATGGCCTGGTTTGGGGTTTTTTTTGTTTTTGTTTCTTTCCCAAAGCTTGCATCAAAATACACGTGCTTGCAATTTGCCAGCTGAAAGCAGAGCTATTTTTTTTAGGCCAAATCGTTAAATACCTGTCATGTTACGATAGGAACAAACATTCTCATGAGCCGTCGCAACAGATAAGGTAAAGCAGGTGATGGCCGGCTTTTTCAAGCTCCAGGAGAAAGGAAAGGATGCGTGGAGCACTGAGAGCCTGTGCGTTCTGCACAAGGCCGAGCAGGGAGTTCCCCGGTGCTATGGATACTGTGTTAACCTGGTAGCTAAGGGCCTGATGCAGCGCCTGTGAAAGGTAAACAGACGATAATGGAGGAGGGGAACACACCAGCATCATACTTGCTGGATAATGGTGAAATTACGCCATCTGTTACAGAAAGGCTGGGATTGTTGCTTGTTTGGTTTTTTTTTTTTTTTTCTTTTTACATAATCCTTAGTTTACTTTTAGGCGTTAAAGTTTGTCGATGTTTTTACGTGTGTGTTTCATGGTAGGTGCACCTTAGCATGGCAGCAGTTGAACAGTGCAAACGTAGTGTTAATTACTGTAATGAAAAACTTAATCATCGCCTGATTAAAAGTTTAATCTCAAGGTGGCTGAAGGAAATCTGTCTGTAGTGATAAAGGTACCTTAACTTGTTTTACAGCCTTTCTGTAGAAAAAAATTACGCTATCTTTAAGGTGTTACACAAACAAGATTTAGCTTCACGATGTCAGTATTTACAGCATTAAGGAGAAAGATGAAGTGACATCACATTTCAAAATAGCTAATTTGAATTAAGTCAGGGCTCTTTTGTCTTCCAGCTTCCTTTCTAAAGTTTGTTATAAGCATTGACAGAAAAAAAAATGCTTTCTAATTAAAAATAGAGGCACCATTATCAGTACAAATGAATAACAAATATGTGAATCCTGTTGTTTTGCTACAGAAGGGCACATACAGGTGTGCTTTTCTTCCATAGTTGAACAATAATGCTAACGTATTCAAAGTACAAAGCATGATGTGTTAGCAGGGGTGCTTGCTGTTTCCCCAGCCAAAAAAACCTGCTTAAGAAACCAGGTTAGTTATCAATAATTGGCATGCTACAAATGCGTTGCCTACTTGGGAATAAATCTGGTGTTCAGGCTCTATGACGTAAATCCATTTCTATGTATGACTTACGAAAGCGAAACAGATTTTTATTCTGTCCTTATTACTAATACATAAGATCCTCCAGATAATGCAGTTCTCGTGTTTGCCTTCTCTGTCAGTTGTTTAAGATTTAAGTGGACGGATTTTGCTATCATGGTCAAGGTGACAACAAATCTTCCTTAGTCCTTTCAACTCCTATAGATCACTGGCCTTGTCTATGCTACTAAGATTTGCAACCATGTAATTACCTCCTGATAGAGCCACCATGCAAATTTCCAGGAAAGCTTATGCTAGGAGTTAACACCTTTAACTGGAATAGCACCAGTTTATACTTTACGTAGATGCTGGTGCAAACTTCTCCTCCAATGTCCCTTTTAAACAGAACCTGCACGTGCAGGTTTTTTTTAAATTTCAAAAACGATTTTCTGTTTTGAAGCTTGAGCTCATATCGTGATAGAAAAAATCTCTCAATTTTTCCACTGCAGTACACAAAGAGGCTGATTCTTTGAAAGTGGATATAGTTATATTACACTTCTGAAAATCGCATTCAAAAAAGTTTTAACTTCCGACAGCCTAACTGCACATGCAGTGCAGAAAGAGCTTGTGCTGACAAGTAACAGGCATGGTGCATTACACTTGAGCGATGGCTTTGAAAGAGTTGAAACAAACGTCCCCTAATCTGTTTCTAATAGTTGCAACTTTTCCGGCCGTTTTATTCTCTTTCATTACAATTTCTTGTGATTTTTGAATTAGCCAGTATTTTTTAACAGTTTCATGTTTCTTGGATAGCCAAACAAGTAATTGAAACCAAAAGATGTACAACTAGAGCAGGTAATAGTACTCATTTATTAATGGCTCCCGTTTCATTTGGTATCTAAAATTTTATTGCTCTGTGCTTTCAACTTTCATGGATATGTTGTGTTAAGAAATAGTATCAAGATCAATATCCCTCTGTTCAATTCAGTAAAGGAATTTAAATTAATGTAGCAGTTGCATATTGTTCTAGAAATATTTAAATACTTTGGAGATTATCAGTTAGTTACTAGGCCAAAAGATAATTTACAATTTAAACACTTCTTCAAGATCATTTATTCAGCAATAATGGTTGTCAGTGCCCCTGACCTTAGGCATATGTTAGGATATGCTGAAATTCTGAAGCTAAAGGAAGATTATTCTTTTGTGTGTGTGTTCTTGCCACCACAGGGGCGGGCAGTGCCAGAGAAGCTAAGGCCTACATTGCAGTTGCTGTAGTTTCACTGTGTTGGGCAGAGCTCAGAAACAAATTCTACGTGTGTGGCACTACTCCATGCAACAGCGCAGAACTCTCTCCCTTGAGAGTGTGGCCAGTCCTGTTAACAAGGGGATGGGGCACGTTTTGGGGTACTTCTTGCTATTAGAAATAATGGAGATTAGCAGTCCCTGTGCTAAAGCTTTGCCTTTGTCCTGGCAAAGGCCACTCGTAATGACGATGGAGTTAGCAAGGACGTTTAATCTCATTGTAGATCTTTGCTTCGTGTTTACATTTCTCTCCTGTATGGATTCTAAGGATTGCTTTCTGAATTCCTTTCTTGTATTCCTTTTTATTTTTTTTCAGGATTTTATCCTGAATCATCTGTTTAGTAAATATTTTCCTGAATGCAGATCATCCTGCTGGCAATGTAAACATAGCTACAAGTAGAGTAAAACTGAATTTACGTGAGTGCAGTTGAGTTAATCAGATATTCCCAAGTTAGTTAGTACAGCAGCACAGCATGTCCACAGTGTTTACTGTACTAGAGGTGTTTAATGAGATGACTGTACTAGGCCATATAGAATCTACAAATGTAGTTTTTTTTCTTGTTTCACAGACTTGCCCACCTATTAGGGCTAAACACTGAAGGCTTTGTAGTTCTACTTCAAAATGTGAATACACTGGAAAAGTTAATGCTGCTCATTGTCCTGTTTTGTTGCAGCACTGATGCAGAGAGACCTTCCCAGCGTTGTCCCTCCTATCACCGTTATTCTGTCTTTCATGCTGTCAGCTGGCAACCTATCACCTGAGCACTGACTTTGGCCAGCAGTCCATGTTTTTCCTTCGAATTAACAGTGAGTAATCATTGTTTCCAACTTGCCAGAACCCTGTCTGAACCTATCCTTAGCTGTGTTAGGTATAGCTAGACAGAGCCACTGATCCTTCAGCATGTCAGTCTGTGTGTCATCACGACTGTTAAGAAAAATCTCCATCAGCACGTGTGCGTTTATGTCTTTGGCCATGCAACGTATTGCATGCTGTTTAATATGGAGACTGCAAACTGCTGTTCTAGAATTAAGAAAGAATGAAGTATAAAACTTAAATCGGTGTTTCAGAATATTTTATATTAAATGTAGCATAGTCATCCTAAAATTATAGTACTAAATGCATTCTTGAGAGCCTACACATGCATTTACTAATTAATTTGAATGAAAGTTCCTTGAAAGTGGTTATTTAAAAAATTCAGCATTGCGTTATTAGACTTGTTTTTGCTTTTAAATTAACTTGAAAATGAGAAGGTACAGGCTTTTCAGACTTTTCCTATGTTTGGGGTAATCTCGTAGAGAAATGGAGTAATAGTGTTTTTTAATTGAAAGTTGATTCTTTGGGAAAAAGAAAATAATCTGCTTAGAGAATTTCAAATAGAATTAGTCTCTGTCCAAATGAGAGTCATCTTAAGTGCAACTATAGCTTATAGCTAAAATACTGTTCAGAGTAAGAAATTATAACCTTGATGAAAATATACAGTCAAATGTGAATCTTCTACATACTATGAGTTACAGACCAGTCTGATACATTTTCAGTTAGAAAAAGAATGGAGTAAATGTCACTTTTCTCGCAAATACCTATTTATGTTTGCATCATTTGTACCAAGCAGAAGGAAGGGAAGTGTGATTGAGGGAGCAAAAAGGAAGAGGAAAGTTGAAGACATGAGGGAGTGGGATACATCTTCAGGGGAAGGCAGAGGCCAGGGGAAAGGGAAACTGAGGAGCACGTCCCTGCTGTTTTCCAGTGTTGGGATGATAAAAAACAGCTGCATACCAGTTCTAAGCAGCTAACATGCTCCAGCCTGGTATAAGTAACTTCAGTGCACTAATAAATTTATCTATAGAAGTTATATGTCTCTAATTATCTTCAACATCAGTATGACTTAATTTAAACATTGCTGACATTCAGAATAAAATAAATCTAATCTATGTAGAAATGCACAGCTTGAGGATTCAAAATACATTAGCTCTTCTATCTATTGATAGCATACTATGTTACTGTTTATAAACATAAATTTAATCTCATTTAGAAGTATAAATACTGAAATACATTCATAATCAGAATTGACGTTTAGCACTACAGAGCAAAACTACAGTTTTTTTGCAGTATGTTCGGTATGCATTTCTAGATCTTAGCTTGTTAAGGCTAAAGCTTAACTCTGTAACTCTTAGCTTTTGAGGAGCCAAGTTTTGAATGTTAATTCTACTGCATTTCAAATTACTGACTTACGCTTAATCTTCATGTAATTACTGTTCAGCGATATACACAATGTGGTAAGCTAATATAGCAATGGAAGTCTTGAAGTTTGGTTGGTTTTTTGTTGGTTTTTTTTTTCATTTTGGCAGAGATACTTCCGCTCTATGCCAGTGCCAAAGAATAAAGTTTGTCAAGGGTTGAATAGGCCAGATAGATAATGCTACTTCTGTTTTCAGCAGCCGCTAATGCAGTGTTTTATTTTGCACATATATTAATCTTTGCTGCCTCAGTACAGAATGGTGAGGGTAACTATGTCAGTCCTAAAGGTTAATTTCATTCTTTTTTAAGGCATGCCATTATTCTGTTAACAGTAATTGCTCTTTTTTGAATGATTAATTTGATCATATGAACTGTTTCTAATTATGTTGGTGGCTGGCAATTTCCTGTACTGAGAAATTGTAGCTGTGATCGGATCCCCTTTACTCAGTATATATGCCTTGACAAAAATGCTCATTGACAGATGTTTTCAGAAATACCCGCTAATTTTGAGAACTGTTTGGAGACTTTATACAAGATGCCTAGTGCTTGTTTCATGCTGGTGTTGAGTACGTGCAAATGTACTTTACAAATGAGGGCTGAAACAACTGGATTTGAGGCATAGGATGAGTAGGTTTGCAAATGCAGGCCTAACTGCTAAATTATCACCTGTGCTGTTTTTGCTGTGAAAACTGAAAGGAGTAGGATGTATTTCTTACACATTTTGCCATGTTCTTACACTCTTCCTGAGCTTGATATGCTTGTTCCTCTAAGCTATATTTGTTCGCTTCAGTTACTGTTAATGAGCCAGAGCTTACACTTTGCAAATCAGTGCAGGCATTTTATGAGACACCCTTGCTTGGTGAACAAGCCCTAGCAGTAAGTGAAAGGTGGCTGCTGAGCTGCCTGCAGGAGTTATACTGCGGTTCACTGTCAGCAGCTCAACCCTATAGGCAAGAGTGATCCCACTGTGGCAGTTCTGGCTCCAGTGCCAAATCTACATCCAGTTCATATACAGAAGAAAAACACTGGACCGTCTCAGATGTGTTTACAGCAGCTGAACTAAGCTGTGATTCAAATGAAGAATGTACTCGGCAGAGAAGAGGTGTTGGGCTTGGCCAGCGTGTAGGAGACAGCCTATGTGAAGGTTCACCCACTCTGTTGTCTCACACTGAAGCTGGGCATGGTTGTAGTACCATTGCGCTAATGATATGATTTCCATGGACACAAGCCACCATGTGTTGGACACTCCTCCTTTTGCAACTGCTACAGCAATCGGGCATGCAGTATTTGCTGAAGGGCTGAGGTTACGTGCATCTTCTGGGTTTGAGCTGGTTCTTCGAGGCAGGGATAAACTGTTTGCACTGGTCCAAAGGAGGAGATAGGCACTTAAATGGCACTCAGAATTCAGCAGTCTAACCTGTGATTCAAAGCCCCAACTTCTGTCTCACCCCAGAAGTCCAGTACAGGGGCTAGAAGAGGCATTTTTGCATCTGCCTAGAAGCATACCACTCTCAGCATGCAGCTTACCTAAAATACCAGAATCCCAAAACTCAGCATTCCCTCTGGTCATCTGACACAGAGGCCTTCAAAGTGCAACTAAGTGCTTTGCCACAGCATGCCATCTTCAATGCACAGTCTACATGTGTTCCTTATTTCATGTACACTTGTAAAACTGTTACATTTGACTTATATTCCGAGTTACTCTGGCAAATATATGTACTTAGTGTTACGTATGTGAGTTGTCTCTTTGCAGCCTCAATCCCATATGTTTTAATACAGCTGTAATCCCCAGTGCCTGCAGGGAGTCTGGTCTAGCCCACTCCAGACCTGCAGGAAGGAATAGCTGCATACCTTTTTACGTGTTCCCTGATTTTCTTGTAACCGGTCCCCAGGGATTTTTACAGGCAGGCAACAGACAGCATGTAGGCTTGCTATGGACATGTCCCTCACGATAAGTTAAAGAACTTCATCAGACTTGCACTGGTTAGTTAAAATTGGACTGGTGATCCCTACCCCTCCATATACACATTGCCTCTCCAGCCACGTATTGCCCTCCCTGATAGCTGTTGCCACCTCCGAGGCTGGGACATATGATCTGTGAATCAGCTCAGGTGCTGCTGTGGTTCTTAACATGGCACACAAAGCTAAACTAACTCATTCATGAATGGATCACAAGTTCCTGCTTCAGGGTCTTGGGCTAGGGAGCTTCTGCTGCCCCAATACAGTCCACTGCTTTGTGGCTGTCTGGTTTCATCTGCCTGACGCCATCCTAAAAGTGTAATAAATTAGGAGGTGCATGCTCAGAATTCACTGGTTTGCTGACTTGAACAGCAAGCAGAAATCCAAAGGATGCTTTGGAGATGCTTTTTACAATGCGATATAAGCATAGTGACTAGGCCTCTTGAAAGGTCTATGGATTTGCCCACACTGGGACAGTTTCTGGGCCTAGCTGATTCAGGAAAGAACATAAAGAAGTCATTGATTCAGTGGGAAACATTTACCCAAGAGTAGTGTTTGAACAGCTCAGGTCTCGGAGCAGAATTCCACTTTGATAGCGGTCAATATTCACTTAAAAATGTACTGTGGCTTGTGAGAATTAATTTCTAGGTCAGCTTAAATAATCAGTTATTCTATTCTTCCATTTCTCTTTCATGGCATTGTAGGCAAATTAATTGTATGTTAAGTCTTAAATAATTTTAGAGATTTAATTTATGACCCAACTATACTTGCCTTTTAAAAACTCTGAAGGGCAGAGACTTAAAAGTTTTACGTGTTTGTACAGCACCAGTACAGGAGCCCTTGGCATGTAGATGTCCTGTAAGCAATATGGAAATATAAACATTAAATAATGACATCTTCTGAATGCAAGAACGATGTCTTTTGCAAGCTTTTTGCACACTCACGAGTATGTGCCAGGTAGACAAGCACTCTAGAGTTTGAAAGATGAACCCCTTTGAACTATAAGCATCCTGTCTCAGTATGATTCCTAGGGAGAAAATCTTCTCTTGTCCAAGCTTTTTGGATTTATGTAGGCTCCATGGAGTTCACCGGTGGGTTTATTTGGCAGGTGGGCCTTATTAACCTGCCAGCAAGGGACTATTTGACCTGCTTAGGTTTGTACAGCTTGTAAATAAAGATTCTGTCACGGAAGGATTCTCTTGTGCTTCGGACTATTTATATCTCTTATAACTGTGGCTGTTAAAGCTTATAAAGAAACAGAAGGTCTGGGATGTGAGACTGAAAGCCCTGAGGGAGTCTTACGTGTTGTATTTGGATTGCTGTGTTAATATCCTAAAATAAACACAGCATGCCAGAAAGTGGGGAATACTTTTATTGTAATTATTATTAACTCAAAGACCTAAATTGTTGGTTATTGAATGGAGTATGGCTGAGCTTGGCTGCAGAGGACAATAAACCAACCTCTTAATTTAACACTAGCTGCTATTGGCAATCAATGGGAGCCAGACATTTAATCAGCTTCATTTCCTTCTTTTTTTTAATTATCTTTTTTTTTTCATCATTCTCTAGTTTAATAATTACTAGTATTAATATTTTTATAGCTTGGATTAATAATGAATACAGTAAGTTTACAATGAATTGTAATCATAACCAAACTATGACTGATAGACTCTCCATCAATGAAATTACTTTAATCTGGCAGAAATATTGTGTTGAAAGTTATGTTGTATTTCAGATTTAAAAAAAAAATTCCCTTCAGGAAGTCTTTTGGTCTGTCTAGTGCAGGTGTGACTATAGGGTTCTAACTCTATAACATGTCGTTTTTAATAGGTGTATCTGAATCAGTGACAAGACTTTGTATTATTTTATTTATATTACTTATAACATAAGAAATTTATTTTCTCTTATTCAGAAGCCACCAGTTTGGGCTAGTTGAACAAAAGCAATAATTTTTGAGAAAGGTTTCCTTCTGCTTCAGCTGACCTACTCAGACACCTAAGTGCTACTGAAGATCAAATGACACTGGGTTCAGCGTTTGCCAGAGTTGAGCTTTTGCGTCTGTATTCCTTGTTCATTCATTTGAAAGTCAATTTTGCAGTATTTCTGCCTTCTGTCCTGAAAGGGCTCAATAAATGTTCTTTGACCTTAGTCAGGTTAGACTGATCTGCTACTTATGCATTCTAGTGATATTTTTAAATATTAAAGGCCACGTTTTATAGAGAATCTGTTGAATTTACAATTACAAACATACTGGTTGCAAAAGCACTTCACCCAAGAGTTGCTTGCTGTGGCCCAGGAGAACTTGATATTGGGGAAGGCCAGGTAGGGTGTTACTACTGACGTGCACTGAGGGGAGAAAGGCTTCCAAATGATGCTATGCACCAAAACGTTACCAGTGGAAGTCACTCAGGAGAGATGCCAAGACAGGCCTAGCCCTTCCTTGTTTTGTTCCACCTCTTTTCCAAATGGGCATCTCTTAGGAGCTGGATCCCCTGGCTCCCAGCCCTGCTGTGATGTGGGACTGGCAAACTGCTACGCACCTGTTCCGCGGGGATTAGCCACCGGTGACGGCCCATGCCCAGAATTTCCTCCACAGATGCTAGTACCCTTCAACAAGTGAGTCAGAACCATTTGACTTCGAGCTTTTTATAGTTGTTGTTGAGGGTAATGATAATCATCCTAATAAAGCCTACTTCTCAGTCTCTCATACTGAATGGTTTGCCATTGGTCGAAGAAGATACCGTGCTGCTCTTCACTCCCATCCCTATCTGCTTTTCCAGCACAGCAAAACACTGTTAAGCTTTTACGATCATCTGCTATTACATTGGAAAGCAAGTGTTGGCTGGTGGATAAGATGCCGGGCTGAGTCCAGAATTGACTCTGCTAATGAATTCACCATTGGGAAATCTAAGACTATATTACTTCCTCTGCTGTTTTGATTTTCCTACCAATAAATACATTAGTTTGAAAATTCAATAAACAGCTCATGCTGAAAATCAAGCACACCAGGATTGGTCTGCAGAACTGGGCCCTTACATTAAGTAAGTTTTCTGGTCCAAAGAATCAAATATTGTCTGTATTGTATTAATATATGTTGATATGCACCATATAAGATTATGGTGTTAATTGATTCTAAAAATAATATGCACTTTTCTTTCTCTTTTGTCCACTGCTTACGGGCCTTTATGTCATTCTAGTAGAAAACAGTTTTTGATATAAAGAATTTATTTTATTACTCTTGAAAACTGTGTCCGTATAGCTGAGGGAATAAACATCCTAAATTGGATTCCACCCAAGTTCTTTTTTTTTTCCCTCTCCTTTCTACAAATACATAAAAGGAATCAGTCACTTCTTGCTATCCCTAAGCACAAATTTAGTTCCTGGTATATCCACTCTAACATATTCAGGAAGGAAGGAATAATCTCTCTGAGGCTTAGTGCTTTTACAGGGGCTGCAGTAGCTGTAGCTCAGACTGTCCGTAAGTGAAAAATACTGGAGGAATTGTCTCATGTTTGGTCTTTGGGAGTAATAAGGAACAGGCCCATTCATAGGTGAGAATAATATGCTTGGACTAGCATTGTGCAATACAGTGAAGCAGACAAATGTTCCTGCATAGAGCAGACTACCATCTGCTAGAATTAAACGGAGTATTCATACCAGCCACAAAATGCACTGAATAAAAAGATTTTTTTTCTAAAATAAACCCTGCTGTTTTCTGGCTAGGGTAAAGTAAGATTGATTAGGTACCGCTTGTAAAAGGTGGATTTTGTGAAAGAGGAGGATGTTAAGTGCTCTAGAGAAGAAGGATTTGCAAGAGAAGGGTGATAAGATAAAGATTTGTCCAAAACAGGACTGGGAAGTGGCTGAGTGGGAACTGTGAGCGAGTGTGTGGGAAGGAAGGAGGCAAGCATTCATTTCACCCAACACTAAGAACACAAAAAAGGCAGGGGTGGGGGCCAGATTTCTGGTTCTTAGTCCTCTTAAAATTAAATGACCTGTTGACTTCAGTTTTGGAAGGCATTCTTGAAACTGTGTTCACTGGGCTTTTAGCATACATTTGTCAAGCAGTTTGTTGGAAATAGTTTTGTATCTGTCCTTTCTTCTAATCGCTCTTTACCTCACCAAAAATATCCAGGTAGTGACACAACCAACCTGATTCACCTTTCAATTCAATTAAATTCAGTACGATTCTACTTGATTTAGATCCAGCTACTTTGCTTTAAAGATCCCAGCTATTATTTGTAAGCAGCATGCTGTAGGGCTGCCCTAGCTCTCACCTGCTAGCAGAGACAGGTCCAAGATGCCCTCACACCACGGATAAGCCTTCCCCAGGCCCCCGTGACAAGCGGATGTTAGGGCAGAACAGCATAGAACAGGTTACACTGCTGGTGCGGGAGGAAAACAGAGCTGCCTGGTAAAGCAGCCTTTTGTGTAGTATATCGGGAATCAAGCTCTGGGCCTGTTTTGCCATAAATTAGCTGTTTTAATAAACGTTTCCTGCAACTTTTAGTAAACAGATGGATTCATCCTTTAACTTATTATCATGCCTTATCTTTGCTGTAAAAATGTATCTAATCAAGAGAGATTTCTGAGAGATGGAGTGGATTTGTGAAAACATCCGCATAATGTTTTTCCACTTGCTTTCAGCCCCGTTCTTGGATTTGCTGGCTGAGACAATGTTTGGCGTAAAGTCACATGATCAATCTGCATTTTCTTGCAGTCTTCCTGAGCTGTTGCACCACTCTTTTTCATGCTAGGTATTCTGTTGATCTATAGATCTAAGCTCCTTCTTTTAAGGGTAATAAATCAAAATTATACAGTGTTTAGGATTTCAGTCAGAGAGATTATGTCAGAATTAGAACATTCCTGAGTGAAGGTCGTATAAATCAATCCTTCATTTATTCCATTTTCAGTTTCATTGTAATGAACAGTACCCTGCTTGCAGTGAGAAAGCTTATGGTGCTAGAATACTGATAAGATGATATTGCATTCCGAGTACATTTTCCGCTATTGGATGAAATCTGCAATGCGATATATGACATATATGCAAGGGTCTGTGTTGAAAAGCCTTGAAATTGTCAGATTATAACATTCTAGGGATGAGGTTCGTTTGTAAAATCATCGAATAATCTTTACCGCAGAAAGAATTTTAATGAACAAACTAATAACAAAGCTCTTGTAGTAGAAATGTAAAAGAAAAACATAGCACTCTTTCAAAGCTATCATATTAAGCAAGTTAATGGTATATTGTTGTGCATTCTTAACACCGTGGTGTAATTTTTACCTGGGTAGTAATGCCTGACATCACTTTTCCTACTTAAAATACTTGGCAAGTGATGTTGCTTATAATAGCATAATGTAGCTAAGTAGCCATTGTAATTGCATGTAAAATTGTAACACTGAGAAGTAAGGAATGTGGGATTGGGATCAGACTGATGGGATTTGGCGTATGCTGCTGCTTATTCAGGTCGTTGTCTAAATTCCTTTATCATTCACACATACAACCTATAAATACTTCCTAATATATATATATTGAACCTGTGCTCACAGGACAGTATAAAGCAAGTACTACTCTTCGAACACACTCTTACTCACTTTACCTGGGGGAAATAGCTAAAGCATGTGTACCTGTATGTATTTGTTTACTGTACACAGCCCTCCACCAATATACCAGGGCCTGTATATTCCGGCCTGTTTGCTCACTTACTTCCCCTTCACTGACTCTGCTCTTCCCACCAGCTTCCCCCCGGGTCAGACATATTTGGTTACCACTCAGCCCTGATTTGCATGGGGCTTACTCCAGTTTCTGTGCACCCCTGCCCTGATCAGAGGCGCAGCTGGAGGCTGCAGGGAGGAGGAGGAGGAGGAGGAGGAGGAGGAGCTCTCCAGGGTTCTGCTCAACATGAGGTGCAAGGATTTGGGGAGAAATACCTCAAATCTGCCCCTCCATCCAGCCAGCTTGAATCAGTTTGCAGAAATGAGGACATGCCCAATGGCTGTGGAGGGCAAGTAATGCATCAAACTGGTAAAGGCTCTCCATTGCAAGGCTAAAGATGGAAACAGGAATTCTGGCAACTCCCCATCTACCTGCCTGCATCGTGATGTTCTGAGCAGTGCCCTGAGTGTGGAGCTTGCAGTCCCCCATGTCATGTTTCTGGAAGGATAGTAGACCAATGGAGGTGGGAACAATGGTTGCACTGGAGGAGACAGTGGAGGAGGAGGTGGCAGAGTTTCAGGAGCAACAGCAAAGTTGTGAGCTCACCACAAGTGGGCCTGCAGCCGATGGATTAATTTTCTGAGGGTCTATTCAAGAGTGATCTCATGGTGCTGGGAATTGCAGGGTGGTCCTGAAGCAAGGTGGAGCGTAGTTTTTAAACAAATTTTTTAACAGGAATTTTTAAGGAGGTAACTTAAACATTACCTTTCTGGTTGTACTGGAAATCTAACGGCATCACCTTTTTATCAGCAGCTTCAGCTGAGACATTTGAAAGAGTCAGCCTCTCCATGCTACCTGATAGATTGACCTTGGCGAGGGCTAGGCAGTCAGGGAAAAAATTTGCAGAGTTTTTACGCTGCACAGAATCTGATGTTCTGGAGTGTAAGAACTGAGGGATGACAAGCTTCAGACAAAGCACAAGGACCACAAAGACCGGTGATGATAACCATGTGAAAAACAGAGGAACCAGAAGGAATGGGGGAGAGATAAAGGGGCACAATAAGAAGCCCACCGGGATATTATGCAGCTCTTCAGGAAACAATCACAGATGTTAGGCAGCTCATTAGGGAGGAACAAATCTCTCCAAACAGTCATACCAGACCTGGCCAACTACAGCATGAATGCGAGCGTGGGTACATAAGCGTGGGTTGTGCGTGCCTCTGCAGTGCGGAGGCTTGAAGATGGGTTTGCCACAAGCACACACGCACGTGAGCTGGGACACCGCAATATACAAGTAACCTTGGTGACAGAGGCAAGACTGAAAGATGCAGATTCTTAGCTCCCAGCTCTGTGCTCAGACCACTAGACTACCTTCTGTGTTTCTTTATCAGCTGCGATGAAATACAGCAGTCACTGCTGCAGGCAGAGTAGGCTAAT
>NW_009260399.1:575522-578300 GCF_000687185.1 Egretta garzetta | reverse complement strand
TGACTATGGCCAGAGAATGGATAAAGGGACGCACAGGCCTTTGGTTTAGCCCAGTATGGTTCTAGTTTCCATAATGCCAAATGAAGCCCTCATCCAACCTAAATAAAGAACAGGTTGTGGCACTGTAAGTTTCTTTATTTACAGCATCTTAATGAATTCTAGAACAAACGTACTCAATTTGGAAGCAAAAGAACATTTTCTTACTGTCAGCTGTACAAGCTGGTCTTGAAAGCTGATAGTCACTGGATTCTTTTTTTCCTGTACATCAATGCAAGCAAAGCTCTGGAGACAAAATCCGTAAATTTCTTCTGCAATACCTTCTCCCTGCCTTCACATCCTGTCTCAGCGCCGTCTGCAATTCTTACCTTCAGCAGGTTTATTAGATGTCTCAGCTGAATAAAAATATGTTGTTACTGATATAGGAGAAGGATTGGAATTCATTTCATCTTTATTACAGTGAAATGAAATTAGTTATGTTGACGTCTCAGTTATAAAGGGAGCAAAGGCTATAATATTTTTTTATCCATGTAAGTAAAATGACTCTGTTGGTAATCCTGATATGCTATATAGCAAAATTATTTTTGTATGAAGCTGTTTCACAAAATAATGTAACTATGCGGATTGCACAGATGTTAGTAGGAGCACATTTTGCTTAGAACAAATAATCCATGATCTTACTTTGTTTCAGTTAAATTCCAGTTTATCTTAATTTCCTTCATTCTCCTTGTGATGCTTAAGTTTGCCATAGTAAAGACACTGCTGGGATTCTAATTAGTGACTTTTGAGGAACACCATTACCATGGTGAATTGAGAAAGATCAGTGCCTCAAGGAATCTAGAAAATACTTGGACTGGAGCAAAATGTCTTTCCTCTTGGTTTATTTAGATAAAAGTTTTAAACAGAAAGATAACAGATAATGATTAATACGAAGCCTACTATCACTCAAGAAATGTATTACTATCAAAGCCTGACCTAAAAATTTCTTTCAACCAGATCTGTCATTTTTCATTTGAACAGTATTAGCTTGTTCATCTTGTTTTTTTGAAATGTGCTTAACCAGACAAAAAAATCAGAGTAGTCAGGGAAAGGAAACACCTTTGAGATTCATCCCTAATATATTTCCATTCATCTCAATGGAGTAACAGCAATAGTATCTAGCCTATATGCTCTATAAAAGAGAGAAATGCAGTTCCATGAACAAAAGGCATGGTCTGGTTAAATCAATTTCTATAGCATCTTGTCTCGACATATTTGAGAGCACTATCTTTCTCAATTAATGTCAGCTCTGCCCTGGGAATACTCTTTGGTAGTTAACTGTCGCTGTTAGAGCGCTAACTTTAGATACAACACAGCTGGCTTATGTATTTTACTGTTAATATTTTTGGTAATGGAACAACAAATGCAAAGGAAACAAACTACTAAGCAGAATGCAGATTTTCTACCCAAATAAATCAACTTTAAGGATAAGCAAACCCAACTGCAAATTTCTTTTGACTGATTCCAGATAGAAAAAATCAATTACAAACCTCAGGAACCCATTTAGACTAGATATAAGGAAGAAGTTCTTTACAATGAGGGTGGTGAAACACTGGAACAGGTTGCCCAGAGAGGTGGTGGAGGCCCCATCCCTGGAAACATTCAAGGCCAGGTTGGACGGGGCTCTGAGCAGCCTGATCTAGTTAGCGGTGTCCCTGCTCCTGCGGGGGGGTTGGACTAGATGACCTCTAGGGGTCCCTTCCAACCCAAAACATTCTATGATTCTATGATTTAAGGTAGGTCTTAGGGTTTTATTTTTCCCAGATTTCTAAGTCTCCAGTGTACTGGGGGTTGCACACGTGCCTCTGTGCAAACGCCACCAAGCTCTAGAATATTTCATTGTAAATTCATTCTTGGGCAGCTTCTTTAATTTCCACTGACATCAAAGTCAAATAGAAAACCCTCAAACTCCTCACGTAGCACAAGAATGGAGGATGAGCAGGCATGATGTTTACAAGGTATCAAGAAAACACTGAATGTATTTGTGAGAAGGATCACAGAGGAAAGAAGAAGAAAGCAAACTGAAGAAAGAAGATAATGGAAAGGAAGTGCAAGGCAAATTTTTTAACACAGGTCTCCTGGTGGCTTTCATGGGTTATTACCCACTAGAGGGAGATAGACTGTAACTTCTTGCCAGGTGGATTATGGCAGAAGTTGGACTTTGTAAAAGTCTGAAGAGGAAAACTGTGGTAAGAAAGCCAAAGATGCAAGTTCCCTACCCTGGTAGAGTTTCGTGCTACCGAGTTCTGTGTAAGTTGCCAACTGGACTGAAATCCTTTCCCACTCTGACCTGGCTTTCGTTACACTTTTCTTCAAAAAATCCCCATCTCTATTGATCTGTTTGTCCTTTTCTTGGTGACAGCAACACCTGGAGTTGTAAGGAAGGCACAGTGTTGTGCTTGTCTAGGACTAACTGAACTGCCATAGCCCCCCAGCACGGGGTGAACCATGTATGCTTCAAGTCAAGTGCCTTGAGACCCACCAAGAGTGACCCTTCAGTCCACCTCAGACACCTCCTTGGTTCCAATTTAGACCTCGGATCCTATGGTTTTTATTAGCCACCCATGGGCAATCATTTATGGCCTCTTATTCTCACCTCTATTTGCTGAATGGAGAAGGCTTTTAAAATTCAGAGCAGGCTCAGGCATGTCCTTTCCTCAAGGAAACCAAGAAGGGAAGCAGTAATGGATGCTTAGAATTGGAAACAAAGCATAGGAAAAGGAGCTCTTACCCACTTGTGTC
>NW_009260399.1:568766-575512 GCF_000687185.1 Egretta garzetta | reverse complement strand
TCATCACTGCTCATGAAAATCAGTAGTTTAGGGACTTCCGAACCAGACATTGCATCTAGATGAGCATGTGTCAGAGATTTCGTTATGCCTAGCTCCCTTGGATTTGTCTATTTTCTTTTTGAACCTATTCACTTATATTTCGGGGTTTTAGAACATCCCATGGCAACAAGTTCATATGAAAATGTATTACCTTCTGTTCTTTTTTAAACCCTGCTCCCTGACAAACTGGTTGAATGAATATGGTATTACGAGCATGGATAATAACCATTTTCTACTCACTTTCCTCCCACCTTCATTATTTTCCAGACTAATGTGTATCCCCTTCCTGTTGCAGTACAGAATGCAAGCCCCAGTCTGGCTCCTGTTTATACTAGGATTTTTGACTGATGTGAGGGCTTTTCAGAGTCAAGCTATTAGCAGTGACAACAGTCTCCTCTTAACTCTAACCCTGCCTCTCTGCATAAGAACTGTTGGCTAAATAAGTACACAATGCAAACTCGGAAAAGATGCATAATTATTTCCACACAGGAAGTTTGCAGTTGATAGTTCGGTGTCACAGATAGAAATGACTACTCTAACATGCTGTGAACTAAGTCAAAGCCAAAGCAATTATCTAATGCCTGTGAACCCTCAGGGTCAACTATACTCTCTGCTACCATGCTTAATGCCAGAAAAGTTCACTAACAAACACCAGCCATCAAAAACACTTCTTCCTCCCAAACTCCGTGTGACTAGTTTCCAAAGTGGCCTGCAGTTATATCCTGCTCACCTTCAAATTCCCTCAAAAATAGTACAGGGGTTCTGGGCAGTACTGGTTCACCAACCCTGGTTTAAGGATTACTGAAAACATGGCATGGCTCTGTTTGTCAGTACCCTGGTATGATCCTTAACTCAAACCAGGTTAAGGTAAATGTAAAAAATTTGCAAAAATCCAAATATAAGCAACTCATTTGCATTGCTTATCCAAAGCAATACATGGAAATGAAAAGAAATAGGGTATACAGGACATTGGCGGACCTGGAAGAGCAGCTGGCCGCGCTCTGTAAGAAAACCAGGCACAGGTGCTGGGATTGAGCCCAGGGCCCTGATTCCCAGCTGGCACGCTGAAAGAGGCTTCCCGCTCAGGGAGAGTTAGATGTCTGTTCCTTGGGAGGAGAGGCCTCGGAAAGGGGCTCCCTTGGCACGACAGGAAAGCACTGCTAGCTGAGCTGAAGGGGAATGGAGTCTTTGTTGATATGTTGGGCGTATTTCCTCTTTCAGCTGTTGGATTAGCAATTAAAAAAGAAAATGATCGATATATGGCATCTTGGAATGAGTGTGGGGCTTCTCACCCTGACTGGTGAGCAGTCTGGATGGCTTACTTTTACCTGTCGCTCCGATTAGCCCCAATGAGTTCCTCTCACTCTGTCCAGCTGATGAACCACTAAATATTTGCAACTCCCAGCTAAGACTTCAGTTCATACACAAGGTTCCCTCCTGAAGTTGCTTTCAGAGGAGAGCGCGTGGTCTGGGGGACTTGACTTCCCCAGATACTGATCAAATCCAACCAACAGTAAAGCTCTTTTCTGTCAACTTGGTATTTTCTTAAATATGCATATAACTTGCTAGACACACTTTATAGAATCACATACCCAGGATTAAAGCATGTAATGCATTACTGAGAAAATAATTGCTTTAAGGTAACAGGACGTTTGGGGGTGAATGCCTCCTAAGTCTGTCTCTAGGGGATACTATAATCGTAATAAAGTGAATAGAGGCCTAAGACAGGCAGGAGAGAGGTTGCTGATTACAGGGGAAAGCCCAGACAAAGCATCCTCTGTTTCTGATGCCTGAAATTCAGCCACATAAGAAAAAGGCAGGATACTGGCAAGGCACCACTGGGATGTACTTGTGCTGATGGCTCTTTGTTATTTTTCTATAGCTTCACATCACATTTTACCAGGTATTTCCCCTCAAGATTCTCATATACCTACAAATCAGTCCAAACCAAGTGTTGTCAATACAGCTGCCACTTCACTTGCCTTGGAGGTTGCCATTCTTTCTGTCTCACAAGAACAAAGATTAAAATGTTAATTTTTAGCCCTTTCCAATGCTTTTATGATATTATCTGGCAAGCACCAGGATTTGATTTTACAAATACATAACCACGTTTGTTCCTTTACCACCTTGTGTCTGTGAACGTTACTGATAGCAAAGGGAGATGGCATGCATATGCATGTATAAGATTGGGGCCCAATAGCTTAGGTCCTGCTGAGGTCAAGGCACAGACATCCAGACAAACACTGATTTAGAAAATTTACAGTATAGAGGACGGTTGTAGAAAGGGAAAGTGCACTGACCATTCCAAAGGAACCAACTCCTTTTTAAAATCTCTTAATCTGCTTTTCATTATCTCTGTGGGGAGGCCTCTTGAGAAAAGCAGCTCTTTGCCTTGAATAAAGGAGGGGCCGTGGGCTCGCATGCTGGAATGGGGAGGTCATTGTACGGCAGCACCGAAGATGGGAGCGTTAGTCAGGTCAAGGAGAACAGGATAAAAAAGTGTGAGATCTGCGTTACAGGTTTCGTCTGGATTATGTAAGGTAGAAAGTTTAAATCTGGAAGGTAAACAAGAGAGAGCGATTCAAAGGTTGGAAAGATATATTTGGGTAGGGCCATTCAGGCTGATTGTTAGGGAAAAATATGGGCCAGGACTGATAAGATCATCAGCAAAACCAGCAAGAAAGAGGTAACAACAGCTGAGGCCCAAGAGGCCTAAATTCTGCACGGGAATTTTAAGCATCAGGCTTCAGCGAAATCAACCTATCCATCTTCAGTATCCTTCCTATTTGTTCTTTTAACAGAAATGCTTAGTTCTGCTTCTCTCCTTAGAGGCAGACAGAGCCCGAATATGCCCAGGTGACAAGGGGACCACACAGCATTTTGCCTGCTACCAAGTCATACAGCTGTGTGCGTGTGCTGGCTGTAATCCTCTCCCCTCTAAACCAGTGCTTATCACAAGCAGCCTCCGCCTTGCCAGGCTGCTAAAGAAAGTTATGTTGTTGCCACTAAAATGGCCCTTGGAAGTAGCCCATTTTTTTCCTTTTTAGAATACAATGATAAAAATTCTCCTAAAATGGTGTGCCGACCTTCTGCTTTTTCTTTAATGAATACAGACTGAAAGGGAAATCTGGTTTGCACGGCCCTCCTATTTTTCCAGCACTCCTATAATACTGGCTGACTTCACCAGGGATTTGGAGATATATAAGGAGTGCAGGATCAGGTCTACAAAATCCGGGATGGGGTGGGGGGAGGGCTTCCCTGGTCGCATGCACTTCTTGTCTTGCATCTTGATGGGTTTATGAAAACAGATGTGGCAGATTTATAGCTTTTATTGACATTAACACAACATTTGGTGTTTTCTTGAAGACCTAACTGAGAGGCTGATGAAGACGTAAGATAGTTGGTTTTCTGTGTTTCTAATTGCAGACAGGAACTTGCAAACTTTACAGACTCAAAAAAACCTGGAGGCAAAGAATAACTCTAAATACATATTTTTAAAGCCTGTCATTCATAAAATCAAATTGATGCATTTGGAGGCATAACAGGTTACCTTAAATACAGGATTGGTAATTTTGCAGCAAAATCTCAGACCTTCTCATATCAGCCAGAACTAACAGGTGCATTTTTAACACTAGAGATGCCTTTTGTCCTTTTTTCCCCTCCATATTTCTCAAGGTCTAAATCAGTTTACTTGTTCTAGCTATGTTTTTCCCTTTTTGCTACGCGCATAGCCTGAAGATTGCCTGCCTGCCTGCCCTCCCTCCTCTGCTTGATCCTGCCTTGACCAGAACCTTCTAGGTTTTTCCCATGTCCTCCTCCAGTCCTGTAGACAGCAGCGCCCCAAACCACCGCTTTGTGCGATGATTACGCATCTTTTCTGCTTGTTTGTTTCACATAAGCTCCATCTGCTGGTTAAAACTAGAATCTGTGTGACTTCCACTATGAACTGCAAATGCTACTTTTTCCTCAATTTGAAAAGATTTTCAAAATTATCTGTTTGTTCTCTCCCAGCTGCGTTCTCCTTGTCTGCCTGCATGTCAAATTTAATTAATGACAACCTAATATGTTATTTTGTATTGCTAATTTGGGTCAAACCTATGCAATCTTTTAAAATACCGCTTTTTGACTAGAATTCGAGCAGGTAATTATCCTTGGATCTGGAATGACTGTTTACAGCACGTTATTACTGTCATGGAAATCTCCAAGTAGCTTTTCACCTCATTGTTTGAAGAGGCAGATTGTTTCTGTGCTGTTGCTAATGCGTGGCCACCGCCGCTTGGTTTTGGCACAGTACAGACAGGAGTGAACTTGTGACCTGGACGTACACACAGCGCAAGTCTGTAATCCAGCGACCACTTGAACTTTTACCTTTGGGCTCTAACATTTACAGAGCAACAGGCTTCAGTAGCCCGGGAGCCTCTCCTAAAAATCTGTGATGATGAATGGGAGTATTTATTAAAGAACTACTAATGATCTGCTGGCTTTCTCCCTTGAGTGGAAACTTAATGCAACTCGCTACACGTAATTTTTTTTTTTTTTTTTTTTTTTGTCTCTTCAGATTTACAATGAACAGTGGTGAATAAAGATGAGGTTAATCTCATATTGTTAAATCTATTCAAGGAGACAACCTGGGGATTGTCATGGAAACAGATTCTACAGACTAAAAGCATAATCCTACTTTTAAAGACTGTACACAGACCTGTACCACTACGTAGCTTGTAGAATCACACTGAGTACACAAACATGATGTTGCAGCAGAGAAATGGCAAACCTGTCTCCCATCTCATCAAATGCTAATTATGCTCCTACCTCCTCCTGCTTACAGCCCGGAGCACTGAGCATTGCACCTCCTTCCCCTCCACCCACCGAATCTTATCTCCTCAGTCCCTTGCTGCCTGTGCTGCCAGCTCTCATCTGGCTGCAAGGAGGAACCACGAACGTGGGGTTCTGGCAGGAGCTTCATAGATTCGGTATTGCTACACAGCCACTTCCACGAGCTGCAGGGCAACTGACCATGTGCCTGAAGTTGGGAGCGGGGGTCCTTGTTATCCACCCTCCAGAAAAATCAACAGGATCTAGGAAGTGCTTCCTGGGACATATCTATCAGGGAGGGGGGTGACAACGGGGGTGAGCATGGAGGAGTGCCCCTTCCAACTGTGCAGGTATTTTTGGCAGGCCACAAAGGAATTCTCTTCCCCATATGCACCTGCCTCACCGCCCACCAGAGCCTGTTAGATGATGAAGGGACAACAGCAGATGAGAATTTCAGATCCCTATTTACCATGGGAAATCTGTTGCGCTGTGAGGAAAGATTTTCTGGAAGAGAGTACTGCATATATAGATAGTTACCTTACAGTTCTGCTCCCTGTTCATAGTGACATTTGCACCCCAGTTTCTAGACAGATCTCTCAACTTCCTCAGGGAGAATTATAGGTTCACCTCCTCCTTTTTCATGTCTGTGCAACGCACAGACGTAGGCACATCCTGTGCTTTTATAGGTCTTACGCACACACCTCTTTTAGACAAGTAAAACATTCTTGCTTTTTTCATATCACTGGGCTATGCTCAAGTATCAGTAAAATACAGGTTTTGATATTCCCACAGCCTGTAACAGGCATCACGATTTCCCGTTATTTAGAGTTTGTTTTGTAATTGTTAAGACAACTCTCACCTTGCTTTTGCTTCTGTTTAACATTCGGGGGGGGAAAAAAGTTTACTACTAAATAATAATCATAATTTTATTTAAGTATTAGATTTATTTTAATAATTCTCAGATCCTTATTAAATCCGTCTAGAAAGAAGGGTTTGTATTTCTTCCTTTCTTCCTCTCACCCTATTCCTGCTAGAAAACACATCATTTGCATCAAGATGGCTGACAACTTTTCCAAACAACATGGTTGCTTTAAGAATCAGGTCTAAAATGGCCGTAGCAACTTAAGATTTTAAAAAATAAACCCCTAGTAACTATGTGTATTGTGTTTATTCTGGGGATGAGTGTTCTCTTTGTGAACCTGTAGCCTGTCGGTCTGAAAGGACTGAAAGACGTTTTTCTTTAAAGCAAAAATTGCCCTGCATGGCAGGCCGATGTATCACCTACAGTCACTAGGCCTTTTCATTGGGGAGCAATTTGTACAACTACATGAAAATTATTAATAATTTGTCTTTTCTTAAGCGTTATTTCACAGTGCTTGGTAAACACGCAAAATCAGTTAGCATTTTGAAGCTGTATCCATTTAGGAAATTTTCAGAGAGCGTATTATCATTCCTTTTCCTATATGGTAGAAAACCATGTAACTTCCAGGTATAAACAAATCTGGAACAAAAGACTGTACAAAAACATAACGGATTCAGCTCTGAAAAGGCTCATGCATCTACATTGTCTGCCACCCTGAATACTAATGAATTTAATGAAACTATTGAAAGACTGGTTACTTGTCTGCATAAACGTATTGAGACCTCTGTAATCATCTGTTTGCTGTCTGAAACCTCTTGTCAATAGTTTAATGACTTCAGAGCATATTATTCTTCTTGTATAGGCTTCATATAATGTTTCTACATAATTAAGCAGCTTTGTTGGAGGAACTGCCATTAGTTGCCCCATTTCATTTGGTTGTGTTATCAGCCAAGCAGAAAGAAAAAAGAATAACAAGAGAAGGCTGCAAACCCAGTCTAGTGAGAGAAATGTGTAGATTGGAAAGATGGGGGCG
>NW_009260399.1:567320-568729 GCF_000687185.1 Egretta garzetta | reverse complement strand
GGAGGAGAATTGGGGGGGGGGGGTCGAGGGGATGTTTGTTGTTTGGGTTTTATTGATTGCCATATTAACATAAAGCACTATTGTTAAGTTTCACATTTTAAACAATTTTAACCATTTAAATGTACTACATATTTAAATACTTGTGAAGCAAACACAGCTGCTAAAAAATCTTGCAATACATTTGGGAGCCTAACACTTTGAAAGTAGCTCTAATAGTAAGTACATAAATAATAATACCAATTAATTTTTTAATAGTCACTAAATTTAAATACCACTATCGTTTCTATAGCCAACACAGTCAAAAGATGTGAGAAAAGGGCTTTCCTGATTTTGTTTTAAGATTCGGTGAATTGAATATTCCATCTTCACATATTCTTTTGAATTAAAAATATAAGTAGTATACATTTAAACTAAATTTTTCATACTTAGGAGAAACCCTGAGGATTTTCTTTAAATACATGGAAGAACTTTAAAATATTACTAATTAATTTCTTGCATTTTCCAAGTCTCAAGCACAAAAGGATAACTGCAGCCACATTTACTTTTTCCTGCTATCAGATGCTGTTTCCGTCATGTTTTGGGTCAAACCTGAAGCTTCTGCTACCCTCTACAGATGAAATTAAATAGCAGCTATTTTCTTTGGGGCTTAAGTGGGTGTATCGGTGAACAAATGCCTGGCATTATAAATAACCTGTGAAATACGGGAGGTAGGAAATCACGGTATCCTTGTCACTTTTGAGCCCTGTCCTTGAGGCAGCCATCTTGTTGACAGGGGGTGTCAGCCATCTTGTTGAAGGACAGTTCCAGCAGCTTTTTCCACATTTTTTAGAACAAGGAAGGCATTAATACCCAAACCTCATATACATAGTTTTTAAAACGCCACTATTCTCAGATTAAATTATAACTTCTGCGGTTTGATTCTGGTTATTCCCTGCATCTGTCTATGCAATTAAAAACTAAACAAAATGAATGGCACTATTTAATAGTGTCCTAATGCAATACTGAAATATTTGATAAAAAGATCCTAATGCTGGTCATGAGTAGACTGATACTTTCAGAATAACGTGCTACCCGCAGACAAACCAGCACTGACGAAGCACATCTGTGGGTTGACTATGCACTATCTTATATCAAAAATATCTTAACCCCCACAAGGAAGGCATTTTTTCTGTCACAACCTGAGATCAGGAGCAATACACAAGCACGCAGTGAAACGACTGCTGCGCAGTACTTAACGCCAGCACAAACGCCGGGGTTTGGCCCCAAACGCGAGGGACCATCGCTGCACGCACGGTCCGGTGCTGGCGTTCCGTGCTCAGGGCTGCGGTCACCCGCTCGTTGCCCACACCGGCCTAAGCCGCTCGGGACGGCTTCGTGAGGCACCAGCGCCCTCCCCTTCGGCGGCGGTC
>NW_009260399.1:565244-566652 GCF_000687185.1 Egretta garzetta | reverse complement strand
ATGTTTGTTGTTTGGGTTTTATTGATTGCCATATTAACATAAAGCACTATTGTTAAGTTTCACATTTTAAACAATTTTAACCATTTAAATGTACTACATATTTAAATACTTGTGAAGCAAACACAGCTGCTAAAAAATCTTGCAATACATTTGGGAGCCTAACACTTTGAAAGTAGCTCTAATAGTAAGTACATAAATAATAATACCAATTAATTTTTTAATAGTCACTAAATTTAAATACCACTAGCGTTTCTGTAGCCAACACAGTCAAAAGATGTGAGAAAAGGGCTTTCCTGATTTTGTTTTAAGATTCGGTGAATTGAATATTCCATCTTCACATATTCTTTTGAATTAAAAATATAAGTAGTATACATTTAAACTAAATTTTTCATACTTAGGAGAAACCCTGAGGATTTTCTTTAAATACATGGAAGAACTTTAAAATATTACTAATTAATTTCTTGCATTTTCCAAGTCTCAAGCACAAAAGGATAACTGCAGCCACATTTACTTTTTCCTGCTATCAGATGCTGTTTCCGTCATGTTTTGGGTCAAACCTGAAGCTTCTGCTACCCTCTACAGATGAAATTAAATAGCAGCTATTTTCTTTGGGGCTTAAGTGGGTGTATCGGTGAACAAATGCCTGGCATTATAAATAACCTGTGAAATACGGGAGGTAGGAAATCACGGTATCCTTGTCACTTTTGAGCCCTGTCCTTGAGGCAGCCATCTTGTTGACAGGGGGTGTCAGCCATCTTGTTGAAGGACAGTTCCAGCAGCTTTTTCCACATTTTTTAGAACAAGGAAGGCATTAATACCCAAACCTCATATACATAGTTTTTAAAACGCCACTATTCTCAGATTAAATTATAACTTCTGCGGTTTGATTCTGGTTATTCCCTGCATCTGTCTATGCAATTAAAAACTAAACAAAATGAATGGCACTATTTAATAGTGTCCTAATGCAATACTGAAATATTTGATAAAAAGATCCTAATGCTGGTCATGAGTAGACTGATACTTTCAGAATAACGTGCTACCCGCAGACAAACCAGCACTGACGAAGCACATCTGTGGGTTGACTATGCACTATCTTATATCAAAAATATCTTAACCCCCACAAGGAAGGCATTTTTTCTGTCACAACCTGAGATCAGGAGCAATACACAAGCACGCAGTGAAACGACTGCTGCGCAGTACTTAACGCCAGCACAAACGCCGGGGTTTGGCCCCAAACGCGAGGGACCATCGCTGCACGCACGGTCCGGTGCTGGCGTTCCGTGCTCAGGGCTGCGGTCACCCGCTCGTTGCCCACACCGGCCTAAGCCGCTCGGGACGGCTTCGTGAGGCACCAGCGCCCTCCCCTTCGGCGGCGGTCCCTCGGCGCACACGGCCTGCGTGACCTTCC
>NW_009260399.1:555290-564409 GCF_000687185.1 Egretta garzetta | reverse complement strand
GTCCGGGGATGGGCGGCTCGTCCCTGCGTTTTCTCCCCTGCTGGGGTGGTCTGAGGGGATGCTTTGCCCTAGGGGCAGTTAGGACCCATGCGTCTCTTAAGTGCCAGCTGGCTGAGGAAGAAAAAAATGTGGGTTTTATTAAGGTACAGGAGTATGTGACTGCGTTTCAGTGGTGCCTGCCTTGTTCTCAGGATAGCTTGGCTGGGAAGTCACGTTGTCACTAGTTATATGCTTCTCAGTACCCGTTGAGAAAGTACATGAGGTTATTTTCTTTGTCAATGTTAGGAAGGAAACGTGAATTTACCTTTTTCCAAGTGGCTTTGAAGGCTTGGGAAAATAAAAAGGAAATGCAGGGTGTGATACCGTTTCCATTAATAATCAAAATAATTTGGTAGTTTAAATACCTTTGGGCGGGGGCATTTAATGACATGAAACAGCTGATAACGTGTGACGTACATTGAGGCCTGTGGTTGCTCTTTACGTCCATGAGTTGGAATGGCAGCGAGGGATGAGAGAAAGCTTAACAGGCAACGGTTTGTCACTGACATTGAGCCCTCTCTTGTCACCAAGCCACTGTCAGTGAGAACAGGGTATCTGCACTTTCAGATTCTGGCAAACCCGATCAACCATATGGATGCTTGTTCATTTTGATAAACAAGCTGTATTTGTGCTTACCAGTAATCGCTCAAGTGTGGTAGCTTGTTCTAGTTGATGTTTTTTTAGCTACTGTTGTAAAGACATTTATTTAGGTTAAGCTTGTACAGTGACCTGAACAAAAAGCTGAGGTGTCTCAGCCATCCAGATTATTTGAAACAGGGAAGAAATACATCCATGTACATCAAATTAGGTGGGAGCTTTGATTCTTCTTGTGGCTTAGCATAAGAAGAAATGCTAATGATCGTTACATTTTTGCATGTTATAAATGTCACCCACATGAAAATTCTCATTTGCTGAAATACTGCAATAGAGTAAAATCATTTGTGTGCTGTGATGCACCGTGCTTGTGATATAATTGATGCTTTTAATTGAAGTGTTAATTATTATTACCACATTATGGTGTAATTTTTTGTATAGTGTTTTGCTTTACTTAGCTCATCTTCTTTGCTTTACGTGTAAGTAGGCTAAGATTAATTTAAAGCTAAGTGCTTCTAAGAATCCTAAATGTTCTTCCTGTAAAGATCAAGCTGTTAAGTACTGCAAGCTTCTACTTCTGTAGGCACTTACTTCATGTTAGCCTTTTCTTTTTAAAAACTCTAAACATAGTAACAGTACACAACTATTTTACATATAAAACTTTGGTTTTGAAGTTTCATTAAATTTAAAAATAAAGTTTCTCATTACTACTTTTCCATGAGGAATATGTTAACATACAGCTTTTCTGGCACTACCACCTTTCTTACTTCCAAACCAATTAATCTTAATGAAGGTTTCTTAAATGAATGGTGTTGAGCCATGGTAAGCTACATTCACCTTGTTCAGATGCTTCTGGATATCTGTATTATCCTAGAAGCGAGGAGTATGGACTTTGCTCCTTTCTGAAGAAAGTATATATTTTATTTCAGGGCAGGCTGGCTCTTGGGTATGTGACTAGAGCAGACGCTGCAAAACAAGGAGCTTTTGTTGTCAGCATGGATAAAGTTGGAATTAACAATTATTTGCAGCATCTTTTGGTGAAATGATGTTTCTGTGTGCCCATTCACACTCTGGCTGTATGACGAGAAGTGTTTGAGTCAGCATGTTTTCTAATGGTAACCTTGGAATTTTGTTCTTTGGCCCCTTCCTTAGCATTAATGAGTCTAGTTGGAAAAAAAAATAAAGATAAGCGAAGTGAGAGTGTCCTGCTGTTCTGAAGTTTTATCTAAGAAACTGTAAGTCAGTTTTGATCTTCAGATAATCCTTCTTTGTCCGAGGGGCACCTGTCCATAGCAGGTAGTGTCCTCTACTAGTAGGACACTCATTTTTGGCACATAGGCTTTGTGTGTTTCCTGGCACTCAGGTGAGAGAAACAGATTACTGTGCTGTGACTTAACCCTCAAGACTTGAGTACTTTTCTGCTTTGCTCAGCTGTTCTTTAAAGTCAGGGACATCCTTCTGAGATGGCTGGGCTCTTGGGTCAAGAAATTCAGTTACTGATTTTTCTGTAAATATATTGGAGAGTACCAGAATGCCTTCGCAGATTCTCAGGGCTTTGATTTTTGAGCCAAGTAAGAGACAGTTTTTCCCCTGGCTCTACTCACAGTGGCAGTGAGTACATGTTAAGAGTTTGATATAGCCTGAGATGGGTAAATCCTTTTCCTTTGACTTTGTAATACCATAGCTTCTATTGTAATGACATCAAAGTCCACTTGGCATGGGACATCCCTTCCTCTCCCTTTCCATACTTTCTGATTGCCCCACCCGATTTTGTAGGTTATCTCTTTTCATCTAAAAATTAGGGTGCTTTGGAGAAGGCTTTTGGTGATCAGCTTTGGGTGCTGCATTTTGTCAGATAACAACTGTCTACGTCAGGTTCTGTCACAGGCTATGTCTTAGCTTAGGTTATATCTTAGCTTTGATGATGGAAAAGTTGATCACTAGCCTCTAAAATGACCTTTATACCCTGCTGTCTCTTAAGATTGACCAGAAATAGTAGCTTCCAGATGGGTGAAACAAACTGGGACATACCTACTCCAGCCTTTAAGTTTTGTTTTGGTTACAGTAAATTCTGAAAAGATTGGCCAAAAAGAGTAGAGGCATTTGCAGTCTTGTTCTTGTGCTCTTCATTTGTTCTGTCAAGAAGTCTTTTTGCACTTGGTATGAGCTAACTATTGAGTTGTTGCAGCTAGGTATTGATACAAGAGTTTTAAAAAATATTTTTAGGGAGACTGATTGTTTTCTAGTGGGCTCAGGGATGATTTTGAGTAATTGTAGGTTGCATGCAGCCACAGAGTAGCATTTTATGTAGCTGATGGTGCTTCCATGGTGTTAGGTGGTCAGAAGGCTTTCAAGCATGGCCCTTTACTGAAGCGTGTGAACTCAGGTAATTTATCATTTGATGGTCTCCTCAGTTTATTGGCAGAATGGTACTGCTTGTCTCTATACGTGGATAGAGGATGCCCGTATAGGAGTCAGTCCTCCTTGTGGAATTTATTAGTTATTATTAGGACTGATTCTAAGTGAATGTTTTAAATAAAATTAATTTTGGGGAACATGCTGTTCGCTGAAAAGCTGACCTTTCATATTTCCTGGATCAGTCTCTTGCCCTTCAGGACAATTGTATCCTTTGCAGTGAGGTCCAGGGATAGAGTTATTTTTATATGGTGCTAATCAAAATGGACAGCAATGTATTGGAATGGTGGTGGTGTTCTACCTCTCTAGTGAAGTGTGTTTGGGTTCATACTTATGCTTTGTTTGTTGTACTGCATAAGGAAAAAAAAAAAAAGTAAAATTTTCATCATAGACACTTGCCAAATGCTCCATTTGGCTGATCTAATGCTGTGTTGTCACCGAGCCATTAAAAAACTACATTTGCTTTCAGTGAAGTTTTTCTGCAATATAGTTGCTTGTCTGAGGGACTTGGAAACATGTCTTCAGGCAATTGAGCAAGTGCAAGCAGTACCTCACGCGCCCACGGAGTTCGACTGTGTGCACGGACAGTTTGCTTGAACGCTTACAGAGATGTCAGCTGTGCTACAGAATTGCTTCCCACCCGCTTTCTCTTTTTTTATCATATAAGTTGGGATTACAGAATGAGAGAAATAAGAAAAACAAGGCATGTGCTTTGACTTGTGTTGAAATAGGATGAGGTATTTGGGCTTCAGTACTTCACATGGTTATTGCCAAAGCAAAAAAATTTTCAGTCTTAGCTGGTTGTGATGTACGACCATCTGAAGTGTGAATGTGCTTTCAAACAGTGCGCAGTCCAGTTGCTGTTAAGCAGCATTGGTTTTTTTGTGCTTTCAGTAGTAGCCATACCTAAGTAAAGGTTGGTCTTTTAAATCACATATTTCTGTACAATTCACTGTATGGAGAAATGTTTTCCTGAATTTCAGAATTAATGCTAATTATTGGTATTTTTCTAGGTAACTTGGGAGATCGGGCATGTCTTAGCTGTACATCCCTGAGGCTGGCAAACAAAATGTGAGTAAATATGAACTTTTTTTCTAAACTCAAAAACTGTACAAAACCATACGATCTTAGAAGGTAGGTTTAAATCTTCTAGACAAAGTGTGAAAATACTAGCTTCAGCTTGTGTTATTGACAGATTAAAGGAAGGTTAAAGGACTCTCTTCACCTGCTTGGTTGTGTGTGGGAGAAGGAAACTGAGATCTTCCTTTTTTTGCCCACTTAGTCCGTTTTTGTTTCATTTACAATGTGAAAGCTATAGAATATTCATCTTGTTCTTGAGTTATTCCAGGTGATATCACGGGCTTCTTGCATGGTTTCTCTGTGGAGTTCCATAGAGCAAACATTCAGTCAAAGCTGGTTTAAAAAACATAGTTGACAGTTAGGAATGTAGATCATTTGAGTTGTAGCTTTATTAAACCAAAATAGTTTACTATATGTTACAGCCTTGGGTGAGGCTTTCCTAGGAGGTGGTATCCTCTTCTGAAAACTAATCCAGCTGCTGTGTGCTCTTATGGAACTTTAGGAGTTGGATGTTGGCAGAATCCATTCTCTGTTCCTGACTTTGCTCACAAGGCATATTTGTGGATATGAATTTCCTAATGCCCTTCCTTGGGATGTGAAATTATGTATTATCTAGTTTGTTTACAGTCTAACTGCTCAGGAAACAGTGACTATTCTTCAATTTCCTAAGTTTCCATTTTAGCATAAGGATCTGTCTCTAGATATAACCCTGTGATATGAAACAAAGTAATTATTTCCTTTTTTAGTCGTGCTAGTCAGGGTATCACTTACTGTGTAATTAGTTTTTACAGGTGTTTTAATGCATAAAGCATTTTAAAATCTCTGCTTTTTAGTTGATTATTATATGGCCTCTCTCTTGGAAAAATGGAAATTTAAAAGTTGTAAGTCTATTATATGAGCAGCAGAATATTGGGACAGAAATTCTTTTCTTCTTTTGAGAACTACTTTTTTTACCAAAAGCTGCTGTTAATGTAATAGGATAGAATCATGGAATCACTTTGGTTGGAAAAGACCTTTGAGATCATTGAGTCCAACCTTTAGCCTAACCCTGCCATCCCACCACTAAACCATGTCCCTAAGCACCTCATCTACCCGTCTTTTAAATACCTACAGGGATGAGGACTCTACCACCTCCCAAATGTTGCTACTTAAGCTAGTGCCCGCACCCCGTGTGACCCAGATCCAAAAGAAAGGGACTCTAATGATACAAATACTGAGGACAGCTTGGGATAGAAGTTCCATGTCTGACATCCTGGTAGTGAAAGTGTGTTCAAAGAGGCACATTTCTTGTGAAATTTTTTTTTCCCTGCAGATTCAGAACCCGTTCTGCTGGCAGAGCTCCCTTCCTGTCTGCATGCAGAAGAGTGTAGATGTATGTAGGTGGAACTTGGTCTGTAGGCCTGGAGCTCTGCTTTTGGGAAATGACTTAGAGTCAGGATGAATTGGTTTATGCAAGTGTTTTAATCTGGTTTTGAATAGGTACTTTGTTTTCTTAAAGGAACCGTAATATCTGTGCAAGTGTGTAGTTTTCTAGCTAATCCAGAAAATGTTTTGTATAGCTGTGTGTTTCAGCAGTCGTCTGACCAGTGAATGATCAGATGCTTAAAACTTTAGTTTAAGCTAGAAAATAATAATTTGTCTTTAAAAGGTAATAATTTTTTTGTGCAGAGCTGTATTATAATTAACATTTAATGGATAAAACTATTAAAGTAATTTAAAATTCATTGGATGCGTGTGGTAATTAAGTTTATAAGGCTGCAAATTGACTGAGGCCAATACTTATAAGTGTTCAATAAACTTTTTTTTCCTTTAAGTGTTACTTGGAGCTGTAGAGCCACTTGCACCTGTTTTCTGTTCGTTGACTGAAGACAAATAAACATTCTGATTTTGTTTTGGTAGTACAAGGGCTCAGTGAAGAAACAGCCCAGTCATTTCTGTCCTGTAGACAACTTAATGCTGGCATTTCAGTTTGAGGGACACCTAATGCAACTCATTTATATAAAATATTTTATCTACTATTTTAAGTTTGTAGGAGTACGTACCTTTTGTAAAAGTATGTACAATCCTACTATAATGAGTAGTTCTTCTGTGTGTATAATGAGTGTTTGGGATGTTTGAGCAATGCTTTCCTTCTAGCTTCAGTTTACATTTAAATAAAGAAAAAGAACAAAATTCTGAGTAAGGTAGAAGAGTGTTGGTTCTGTGTGCCCCCCAGCTCAGTACCGTCATGGAATTTTGTGCATAAAGTTTTTGCTGAAAAAGGAAAACTAGATGCATGGAGATAGTAAAAAAGGAACTCTAATTAAATCAGATTTCTCTGATACTAATTCTCTTCCTCGAACTCAGTACCTATCCCAAGCTTGCAATTTGTATTTTTTCTCTCGTGTTTTGTTCAAACAGGAGAAGCAATAGAAGGAGCTTTATGTTACATCTGGATTTACAGATAAAATGTAGCTTTATAATTGAGAGGCACTTCTGGTTGCTACTTTTTATGTAACTGGAGTTAAATAAGCTACCTTTTCAAAGCTGTTTAATGGAAAATTCCCTGCAGGTTGTTTTTTGTCATGAAGTACAGCCAAGTGTTCTTTTCAGGTATAGACAACCTGATCTTGACAGTCACAGGTTTGGGTTTTTTCTTAAATATGCAGTAGGTAATTTTCAAATGATGAATTTTATAAATACATACGTTTATATAACTATACAAACATATTATATACAAATATATAAATAGCTTATGATCTATTACTAATTCTTGAATGCTTTTTTCTTCTGAAGGACTGTACACTTTAAATATTGCACTAGTGTCCCTCCTGTTTACGCGTACTCCAAAAAAGATCGCTACTGTTGTTGGACTAAAGGATCTGAGCAAATATACTTTACTCTTACGAGCTCTTCTGGCTCATGGACGCCACTAGCAACCATGGGTGTTTTAGGTCCCCAGTATCTTCCAGTTAGGTGGTGGCATTCATCACGTCCCCTTCAAGATGACTCCATAGTTGAAAAGTCACTGAAGTCCTTAAAGGACAAAAACAAGAAGTTGGAAGAAGGAGGTCCTGTATATAGTCCAACAGAAGTGGAAGTTGTGAAGAAATCTATTGGACAGAGGGTTGTGGACGAACTGAAGCACTATTACCATGGTTTTCGATTACTGTGGATTGACACAAAAATAGCTGCAAGGATGCTCTGGCGAATACTTCATGGAAACACTTTGTCTCGTCGAGAACGGAGACAGGTATGGAGTAAATACCAGTTTTGTCTGAGTATCTGTAGCAATTGCTCCATTTTATTTGAACTGAGTTGGTTCTTCCTGTTGTCTTCTGTTCTAAAATTGCTAGGTGTATTTTCCCCCTCCTCCCTATGTGGACACTAAAAGTTTTGGATTTGACTCCAAAACATTTTAGTGTTGTTCCCCGTTACTGACGGTAAACTTGGTATTTTCTAGCTGGAACAGCAGAGGATTCTTCTGTTTTGTCATGTGGACAGCAGCTGTGGTTTGTTGTCAAGTTCCCATCCATGTGCTACATGTGTGTACATGGTCATTTTCTCTGCTTTTTCACTCCTGCTGGAAAAAGAGGGAAAACGCTTTTAGTCAAGGTTGGATTTGTGCCAATTCTGTTGTGTGGTGGTTTTTTTTTTTATTTTTAAAAAAAACAGAAGAAAAGCTGCAGGCTGAAATGCATGATTGATAATCAGATATTAGTACTATTGCGGTTATAAATATATTTGTAAGATAATCAGTCCAAAGAAGATAATTTGAGGCAAGTTTTTGGTTTATACTTTTGTTTTTCTTTATGGCATGTAGTTTTATGAAACTATAAAAATGCAACTGATAATTCTAAAGAAAAGTGAAGAGGGGATGGAGATGAAATCTGGAGTGCAAAATGAGTGTGCTTTCAAATGAGGATAATATATACATGTGTTTCAATAGTAATTTTAGTTTGTAGATTAAGTAAATATGCTTATTCAATTAGAATTAAAATACATGGATATTTAAGAACATTTGATGTGAGCCCATATATATGGAAAGACTGCAAAATAATAAGCTGGTTTAAAACTGGTATAGTTTAAAATTTTTTTTTTTTTTGAAAGAATGCATTGGTACTCAACCTCACCAGTTCATTAGCGATACATCAAACGTGCAGTTTTAATAGTTCTCATTTTACTGTTTTTAAAGATGGGATGTTTAAGCATTTTATACACATAAAATACTCAAGTCTGTCTTCTTGCCTTTAAAGAAAAAAAAAAGCATTTCAGCTGTTGCTGAAAAAAATGTGCTGGAAGAAATGTTGGAGAGTGAAAAGTGTGTGTACTCTGGCAGCAGGAGTGAAGAGTGCTGCTTCGGTCTGGTTCACGCAGTTTGTACACTATACGTGCAATGTGTTAGGGTCACAGCTCTGCCTTCAAAAATCCTGTTAAATGATCAAAAAATATGAATATTTGCTCATTGTTTTAATAATTTCCTGATAAAATTCAGTGCGTAGTTGAACATTTTCACGTGTAATTAAAAAACTTCACATCTTAATGCGAGGTTAGACAAATAACCAAAATAGTTAAATGCACATGTAGCAGTTTTCATCTGTGATTACATTTGGCCTCTTTCTACAACAGCACTGGTTGATGGTATGCGGTCTCAGCATCTTCACGCTGCTTATTTTTGCCCTCTTCCTTGTTGTGGTATATGAGTATGTTTGGCAGCTGATCCAGCTGAAATGTTGCTCAGCAATAAATATAAGTCTGTGCTGACATAAGAGAGGGGATCATGTAGTGCCAAGAAAGAGTAACTGAGGATAGGGGGAAAAGGAGGACCTCAGGGCTTCTTGAAGTAGCAGTTCTGGCTTGTGCTGGCTTATTGAGAACTTCGGAAAACTTGGAAACCCGAGTGAGACAAATTAATTCAGGGTTTAAAACAGAATCAGAAATCCTCCAGAGGGCAAGACAGGGACCATTCGTTTTCCTGCCTGTTTCATGTTCACTGAGACATACTTCTAAGA
>NW_009260399.1:528211-555275 GCF_000687185.1 Egretta garzetta | reverse complement strand
ATTCTAGAAGGCATGAACCGTTAGAAGTAATATGTTATCTTTGGACACACGTGCATTATTCCATCAATAGATGGATTTATTCATTTGATTGCCCTTTAGTTTTGTCCTCTAGTGATGTTAGAGTTGTCGTTCTCATATTTATGTAGTGGTCTGGCATTTGGCCTTCCCGAATTCTTTTTTTTCCGCAGATGTGTGATTTCGGTACCAATTACCCTAGTTTAAATAAAATAGAAATTTATTGTGCAGGTATAAATTAGTGTTTACATTGATGTAGCCTGCCTCTTATCTAATGATGTGTGTATGTGTCTGTATGTGTGCAATCCAGTATAGAAGATGTAGAGAAAATAGTTTTAAGAACTACAGTTATTTACTCACTCTAGGTTTTGTGTTTTGTTTATATGGAGGTAGGGGATGTCCTGCCTCGTGAATGGAGTCACAGTAAGCTTAGAACCCAGGGTCAGTGAAAAGCAAACCAGCTTACAGCTGAAAAAAACCCTTTACATGTGCTTTTTTTAAAAGTTATTTTAAGTTTGTTTCAACACAGTTCATTTTTTATCATTTCAGCCTTAAACTGTAGTACACTGACTGTGTCTTAAAACTTCGATGCCACATTAGCTACTAGTTTGCAAAAGTTGCTCCTGAACTTTAAAGAAAAAAAAAAAAATAGATTTGAGGTACATACTGCTTTAAATTTATTAAACTGCATACGAACAGACAGTCCTAGAGAAATCTTATCTTCACACAGACTGACAAATGAGTTATTTCTGCCTGCCCTTTCCTTCCTCTTTGGAGGCAATAATGGAAAGATATCCAAGTAATCTAACCGCATTAACAAGCAATTGCAGCATGGCTAACGCCAGGGAGCTATTGCTTATGTAAACCAAAAGTCGGTTCCAAAATTCTGCTTGTACGATTGCTGGTAGGGTTTGGATTTAACAGGATCACATATCTATGCTTAGGAGAGAAGGCAGGAAGAAGTAAAACATGCAAAAGATGATACTGGCTGTTAAAAATTAACTGCTCTAGTGCTGCTTCCAACAGTAGGACGGTTCAGGACATGAAAGTGAGATGGCAAACGCTATGGAGTTTGTGGCAAGTGTATCAGCTTTACAAACTCTTCAGCCCTGCAGAGGAGCGAAAAGTGGAATACATGAACTGTTATAGCAGCAGATAGAGTGGTCACAAGTTTTTAATACTGTGCTGCCAAATAATGTCTGTGTAATCATGCACCATTGTATTAGGTTCCTGTGCAAAGTTGTTTTCCTTGAGCTAGTGGAGGGTGCAGTTTCATGATTTATGTAAACTGATCCAGGGCAGTGCTGCTGTGAAAAAGGCCAGTCCTGCTTGGTGCTCAAATCTGGTTTTCTAACACACACCCCCTTTGGTTTGTACTGATACTTTTTCCTTTGTCTGTATATGTATTTATGGGTCAGTTTTAGCCGCATCAGTGGTGTAGCTTTACGTTGCAACTGCTAGTGTGAGTTCATGACTCTTTACGCATTATCTCAGGTTAGCATTGGGTTAGCTTAATCTGGTTGTAAAACTGCTTCCTTACATATGGGGTTTGCCTTGTACAAATACTTGCGCACACTGCCTAAAAATAGGTACTAGGTCAAAATAAGAACTCCATATTGCACTCTATAGAAATTCTTGAGAGTTTTTTGTTTTGTTGTTGTTTCAGTTGGTTTTTTTTTTTCTAGGGAAAATGTGCTTGTTTTTCTGACTTAACATTTTCTTCCAGACTTTCTTACATCTTTTTGAACTCTCTGGTAGTCATTTATCTTCTATTGTTTTAATGCATGAAAACATCTTTGAGCCTGTAAACAATGGACCATAGCATCCCTTCTGGGAAACTGAATTTTTTTATATACAAAGAAAAATGTTGAACCTTGGATCTGTGGAGTTTGTGCATTCCTCAAACTTTATTTAAGATTTTGGCTGGTTTTATGCTAAGAAAATTATAGTTAAAGTTTTACTGGTTCTGTATTCTAACCAAGCAGTCCTAGCGACATGCAGTTGCTACTGGTTGTTGCTGCTGTTCCCCTGGATTGGCATGAGCTGTGGGGAGGGGGTGGAGGGGAAAGCATGTGTTTACTTGTGTAATGGCATTTATGTTGCAGGTTTTTGCCAATCATAGCTGTGTTTATGAAATCATGATGTTGAATGACAGTGCTGTGGCAGTAGTGCACTGTAGCATACATCTGACCTTCAGACTCTGATTTAGGAACTGGTAGTATTCCCAATAACTGGTTATTTGTTTTGTAAATTGAGGTAGTCAAGCAAGAGCTGCACTCCCCAATACAAACCAAGCTATTAAGCTTCCAACAAGTACTGAAAGATTTTATTGTAGACTGCACAGCCTTATATACACATTTGTGGGTGTACAGAAATCAGACGGACAGTATTTATTTTATGCAGTTCAAGATTCAGTAACTAATGCATCAGCCTGCTTTTCAGAGGATTACTGCTCTAGAAAAGCAGTGATTTAAAAAAAAAAAAAAAAAAGAATCTAGCAAGCTGGGCTCATTATCCTGGATTTAAATGTACATTACAATTGTTATAAGGCAGAGGGGGAAGGATCTTTCATTTTGTTCTTGATTACTTAGTCCATAGTAGCTCATGCATGTAAGAATTGGTGGAGCACAAATAAAGATGAATAAAAGAAGTTAAGCAGCTTTAACAACAACAAATGACCACCTCCTGTTTTCAGGTGCTTTTAAGAGGTTTAAATGAGATACTTGTTCAGTAATCCTATTGAGACACAGTGAGGCTTTTGAAATACTTTCTGTGGTGTTGAAAACTGGTGAAACTCTAGCACTCTGTAGTATATAGAAACTTGCAGAAAAAGATAGTAAAAACTTCATCACATCCTTCTTCTCTGTTATTTTAAATTTCCTTAGTAGCAAATATATATACATGTGCTTAAGTGATAATGTGGGTGATCATATAAAGTATTTTTTAAATATATAAAATTTTGCTTACCCATACATTTTCTTTTTTTTTTTTTTTTTTTCCCCCTTCCAGTTTCTTCGAATATGTGCCGACCTTTTCCGCTTGGTCCCTTTCCTAGTTTTTCTTGTTGTCCCATTTATGGAATTTTTGCTTCCAGTAGCTCTTAAGTTGTTCCCTAATATGCTTCCCTCTACGTTTGAGACAAAGTCTAAAAAGGTAAGCAGGTCTGAATTTATAATCCAGTAATATGTTTTGAAAAAATTAGAACTTCATTTTGTAAAGAAAGAAATAAGAAAATTTCTAAACATCAGAATTTTTGGGATGTATCTGGGGAATGCTTTTGTTTGTCTTTATGTTGTTTTGACTATCTTGCTGTTAAAATCTAATAATGAAACAGTGCCACGTTGATTTACTTTTTTTATATGTGGAGCTGCTTAGCTATCAGGGCTGTAAGTTTCTCTTGTCTTTTTGCTATCCTGCTCCATTTTCTATGACCCTTACAAAGCAGAAATGAAAGCTAGCTCTGAAATTCTCTTTCTAGTTTGTATTAAAATGGACAGTTTGTTTTAATGTTTGTAGTCCTTGTTCTTGTTGCTAGTTTTTTTGTAGGTATACTAAATATTTAAAGAGCTTCTGATTGTTTTGTTTAGACTTTATTTCTTTTAGTTAAGTTTTCTGGGAATTGTTTAGAGCTTTGTAGAAACAGCTCAAAAATCCCCAAAACTTTTCAGTTTCAGCGCACAAAATACTTAGATGAGGTACGTACATAGTGAGCTCCCAGTTAGTCACAGATATGATCAATCAGGATTGTGTACTTGTATCTAAACAACCATTAATTTCTAGTTTTGTGATAAATTCCTCTTTGGATGAGATGTAACCCAAACCAAAGTTGGTTAGTTTCTATGTTTTTGTTACTAATTCAGAGGGTGCATGCTAGTTTTAGCAGGTGAGGCCACTCATGCTGCACTTCATTCTGTTGTCATTGCATCTCATGCTTCATGGAACTTTGAGCTGATCAACTTATTTTTCAGTGTGATTTGGCATCTTCGGTAACACTGAATGTCCTCTTGTGATGTGTATGTTACAGGAGAAGTTCAGAAGTACTCCACACAACTTGTCTGAGGGCAGAAGTAGTGGTATTTAATGTGCATGCTTCTGGAAAACACTTTTAAAACCAATTTTTTTTTTTTTAACAGGAGGAAAGATTGAAGAAAGAATTGAGAGTAAAGCTTGAATTGGCTAAATTCCTTCAAGACACGATTGAGGAGATGGCCTTAAAAAATAAAGCAGCCAAAGGAAATGTTACAAAAGATTTTTCAACGTTCTTTCAAAAGGTAAAAATTTAAAAAAATGTATTTTTCTCCTCCTAGAAAAAAATAGCTTGCTGTTTGTTTTTGTTTGGTCTATGGTAATCATCAGATGCCTTTATTCTGTTGGATTCGAAGGAGCAGGATGTAATAGGGTTTTTTAGGACAGCTTTTTTTTTTTGTAAGTAATACTTCAGTGTGCTGAAGTTTTACTGTTCTTAGCTTTGGTATTCTAGCTGGTACTTTCTGATTCTAGAAGCAGTAGCAGTGTATTTCTGGTCATTTGCTTCTCATTCTCTTATTTTCTTAATAAGTTAATTCTAAGATCAAAAAGATTATGTGCTCAGTGATTACTCATGCAGGTTTTGACCTTTTTTTTTTTTTTTTTTTTTTTTTTTTTTAAATATTGGGTGTAAAAAGTGTGAGAAAGTAGTTCTTCCCTAATTAACTGATCAAAACAGTGTGGGGGGGAAGTAAAATTTTTGTCCAAATTAATTCTGCTTATAAAACCAGTTTTTAAATATATGGCTGCTATAGTGCTGAAATCCTTTTGGGTACTAACTAGAATGTGGTATAATCTGGGGTTTTGCTAGAATGGGAGCACTGTGTTTGGTGCAGAATTTTTCTATTCAAAAGCAGTTGCTGACTGAATGTCAGGTATCTGCCTCCTGTGTTGATGGCCTTTAGGTTTGACAATGTTTCCTTTCACCAAGCTGTAGGTAAGGGTAAAGTATTCCCTGGAGAGATGAAAAATACCTTCTGAAATCTTCTCAGGATAGAATTTATCTCAGTCCACTCACACGTCTGGTTTCTGTTAATTGTGGGGCTGTTGAGTAAGAGATCAAGCCAACAACCATCACCAGGTGCTTTGTTGAAAGTAGGAGTGTAGTCCTCGCCTTTGGGGAGAGTATGGTTTTGCACAGAAAAAGGCTCATAAGCCTGGGGATTTCAGGCCTGAACTTTACAAGTGCTGTCAGCTAGCTTGAGTTTTTCCTGCTTGTCAGTGTTGAGAATGAAGTTTTAAAGGGTGGGGTAATAACATAATGTTGACAGTGTTGTGTAGGTTACCTCAGATAATGATATTGGCAGGTTTTGCCAGTTGTTATCTGCTTGCAAAGTCCATGTACTTTGAAGCTTCTATACAATCATCTGTTTCTGTTCTTTTTCATTTGCAGGAAATTTTAAATGGTTAGTTATAGCATTTAGTAGCTGAAGCACTGACACTGTAGACTCTGGGAGCATGCCACTGCCATGCTTCATGTTTGGAACATTTCATTTTTTTCTAAAAGAACTGCTACTGAGAATTTACATTTGGTGGTTAATTTCTGTGGAAATAAATGACGTATCACTCCACATTTGCTGGAGGAAGTCCCAGGTTCCTTCTGATGACTAAAAAGAAGTTTCAAGCCCTGCATTTCTTACATGTGGGTGTGCTTTTTACAGCTACATATTTCTCATTTGTGCCATGGAGACTAACTTTATTGATTTAATTTCACTGTACTAGATAATAAATGTCAGAGCAAGAAGAAACGTAAATGTTTCCCACCTTTTTGCTGTTTTTTTTATACCTGCTTCTGCAGTTAAGTATTTGATGCTGCAAGAACCATTGATTACAGGCTTAACATGTTCATTGCAGAATCTGTGTTTGTAGCTAGTGATGTACTAGAAAGTTTCAGTTCATACTCTCAAGAAACTTATGCTTGGCTCTGCCAAAATTCAGCTTTAAACAAGAAAGAAAATACTTTCTGTATTTTTAAAGTTCCAGTTTTGGCTCGTGTAGTGAAGGAGCTGGTGAAGTAGAACAAGGCCTTTGACCTTTCTTTCTTTGAGTTGGTTTCTCTGCTACACAAGTATCCTGGAGGTTAATGGAGTCAAGACCATCTTGTCTTCCAAATTTTTATCTTTTCCTGTACTCAGTAGCTGTTCACTGAAAGATTTGTGTTGGCAAGTGAAAGTGGTAGGCATAATAAATCAGGCTGTACAGGTAATGTTAGGTTTTCAGACTGTACTTGATGTCACTTAGCTTATGGTTTCTTTACAGGGCTTTAAAAAAGGTAGAGGGATTGGGAAAAGTGTTTTTTTGATATCTGCGTACTTACTGTTTAGACTGAAGCTGTTAAGTGGCTGGGAGTACTTCATTGTTAAGTTCTGTAGATTTTGGATTCAGTAATATCACTACTAAGCACTTGATGGTATACTTAAAATAGAAAAATCAATATTTATATAGGTGATAATGTTTTACTGTGACCTGATGAGACTAGGGAATGATTTTTTTTTTTTCTACTACTTTGAACTGTTACTTCTGCTTCCAGTATTTGGATTTAATTACTATGAAATGCCATTTGGCAACACATACCTTAAAAGCTTAACTTTACATTTGTACAAGCAGTTAGACAGAACCTTCCATCAAGAAGGATGCAGAGTCCTTTCCCAAATAGTGGTTTATACTTTGGAATAACTTCAAGTACAAGTGCATTTGCGTTGAGGTGCCACAGAACAGCTAGGAACTGGAAACAAAACAGTATTCTAACAAATGTGGTTGTGGAGAGAATGTAGGTAGGTAAGTGTCCAAATCCATGTTTCATAGACACCAATGTGGCAAAATTTTTGCCATTGTATGTGCTTCTCACTTCATCTTCACAGGGTGATGCTTTTAATGGGCTTTTACGTTTAGTAAGGATGGTACCAGAAATAATACTTGCCAGTGTTTATTTGCTCAGATTTTTTTTTTTTTTAAGCTATCTCATGGCAGTGTCAACTCAGATAGACCTGCTCATTAGAATACAGGTGCATCTAACTTTTTTGTTAGTTCTATATGAAGTATATTACGCAATGTTGTTGGGAATTGTCAACACCATCAATTCTTTTGCCTTTTAGAGGAAATAAGTCGGGTTTTTTTTCTTTAAATTTCTTTCATGTCTTCCTTGTGTCCTATTTCCTGTTCCAAAATTGATGCAAAGTACTTGACAAATGAGGAGAATATTTTTATTGTTCAAAATAATGCCCAACCATAACATTTGCTTTGAAAAGCTTTGTGTGTGTTTGTTTTTTCTTACAGATCAGGGAAACTGGCGAAAGACCCAGTAATGAGGAGATCTTAAGGTTCTCTAAACTGTTTGAAGATGAGTTGACTCTGGACAATCTAACGAGGCCTCAGTTGGTGGCACTTTGTAAATTGTTGGAACTTCAGTCAATTGGGACAAATAACTTTCTCCGCTTCCAGCTGACTATGAGGTTGAGAAGCATAAAAGCAGATGACAAAGTGAGTCATTCTAAATAGGGACTGCTTAATCATTTTGACATGTAAGAGTAATGAGTATGTGTGGATATATGTATGTCTTTCTAGGCATTTTCCTTTTTTGTCTTAATTGTCTTATTTTTGAGCTAACTTAGAACGAAAAGGGTTGGAGAGCTTAAAATCAGAGGTGTCCTTATTTGTAAAGAAAAAGCTGACTTTTTTTAATGTACTATTAATTGCAATGAAATTAATTATGTTACAAAGAGAAGCATTTCTATGAAACTATAATTTGTAAGGGAGCTGATAGGAATATCAGCTTAGATTGACATTACCATTATGGAGCTGTTAAGGCTACAGTATAATGTTCACTGTTTAAAGAGTGGAGGCTATTTTGTGTTATCACAGCAGCCTCTAGTGGCCGTTGTAAAAATAAAGACTTCTGGGTGTGCATTGCTGGTGGTTCTTCAGTTTTGAGCTATTACCTGTTAAAAGTTTATTTTACGCTTTGTGCAGCTGATTGCTGAAGAAGGAGTTGATAGCCTGACTGTTAAAGAACTGCAGGCAGCTTGTCGTGCCCGAGGTATGAGAGCTCTTGGTGTGACACAAGAGCGTCTCAAGGAACAGCTTAAACAGGTATGTTTGTGCAAGACTGAATATGCAGACCTAACTTCAGTTGCTAGCTCTGATTTTTGTTAAGGTTCTGAGAAGTCATTTTGCTTCTGTTCTCATTAAAGGCTTGACTAAACCAGTCCTTCTCCTTAATAAGTTTTTGCAGTGTGTACTGTGCAAGTATGTAGTAGCAGTGATATTCTGGCTTTTGACTGGGCCATGATGTTTTGATGATGCAAATAGGTACTTAAACATATCCAAAATATGTTGGCAATTTTGGCAGTTTCTCTTGTTAATTATTTGTATTACTCCATAAATAACTTTTCTCCAAGTAGATCAGTTCTTTGTCTTCTGGTCATTGCCTGTTTTAGAAGAAGATGCATATGAAACAAAACACTTTTTCAAATACTCATTCAGTACTTCTTCAAATACTACTTCAAACGAAATAGTTCTTCATGTATTTCAGTGCAATTGCTGTAATTCCTGTGCTAGGATATTGACTGATAAGTAGTGGTAAAAAAAAATCAGTGTTTACTTTTTTGTGTATGCTTGACTTGATCTGTAAAAAAGAAAAAAATCCAAAAGTTGAAGTTTTTTTTATGTATTACATTTATAGTGGCTAGATCTGCACCTGAACCAGGAAATCCCTACTTCGTTGCTTATTTTATCCAGAGCCATGTATCTTCCAGATACCCTTTCTCCAGCTGATCAGCTCAAAACAACACTTCAGACACTACCAGAGAGTGTTGTAAGTATTGATGTACATAATCTGTAACCAGCTTTCAGTATCATCACTGAAAATCTGTTCAGAGAAGTAGATGTTCTGCTTGGTTCCTTTCTTTTCCTTGAAAAGCTAAACCACGGATAGGTTTATTTGAGTGACCTTTGACCACAGAAGAAGTTGGCTTATTATGTGGAGGGGCCTGAGAATAAAGGAAATAAAAGGCAATATTTCATTATGTGACAGTAGACAGTAATAGCATAAGAAGATTTAGAATATACTTGTTACTTATATAAAACCTAATTTATGGTCCGGGCAATGTAAAGACATTAATACATGAAAATGTTGATGTTGTGTAGAGAGTAAAATGATCCGATTAGATTATTGGTAGTCTTGAGAGAAAGAGAATGCAGAATATGTACGATTTCAGAGTGGAAAGTTCTTGCTTTCAAAGATAATCATCCTTTTCTGGAAATGCAAAAATAGGGTAGGTTTTGGGGGTTTTAACTATAGTCATTAGCATACCTGTACTACCTATCTGAATAAGGATATATAAACTTCTTACATTATGTAGACATATGTATATATACACATGTATAGACTTCAGTAGACTTCTTGCATTATTTTTAGGCCAAAGAGGCTCAAGTCAAAGTGGCAGAAGTTGAAGGCGAAAAAGTAGATAACAAAGCACGGCTGGAAGCAACACTTCAGGAAGAGGAAGCCATCAGAAAAGAAAATGAAGAAAAAGAGATGGAAAGATTGTCTGAAGCTGCAGAGAAAGTTAAAGAAACCCTTCAAGTTGCAGCCATGGTAAGTTCTGCTCTCAACTATTGAGATCTAAATGTCAGTAATGTAAAAACTAGCATGTTAGGAGTTACTGCCTCTGCTTCAGGTGTTGCCCGCAAGAAACTGGACTTTAAATCCACGTATGGAACATGCAGGAGAATATTAAAACAGACTGCAACACAGACAGGTTCACCGTGAAACAAAAGATTATCTCAGTCTTATGTATCTTTGATTTCTCTTAATTAGAGTAGTTAGAGAAGCCTTTTGTTCCTCTAGTAAAGGTGGTGTTTTGTTTGGGTTTTGATTTCCCACACCCTGTACTTTAAATGTTCTTATCTTTGGCTCTTTCTGTTTGTCACTAACTTGATAATGTCATTGTATAATACTTGACTATAAAAGCTGATGGCCTTCTTTACTGGTGAATTAAGCCTCTGGAACTCACAGGCTTAGTTCATGAAGTGCAAGTAAGTATCTTAACATGAAACCACTCAATATGTTGCAGTTTGTAAACGTTGTCTTCTCATAAAAAAAGTCTGCATCTACTTTGGCAACTACTATTTTGAGAAGTCATTCTTTACTGATGCTAATACAGATGATGTTATCTTTGTTTTAATTAAAACTTCATGGGTCTTTCAAATTTAGAAAGAGGTGGAGTCAGCAGTTGATCTTGAAGCAGCTGCTCTGCAAGTTAAAAAAAGTCAGATGGCTATGGATGCTGAACAAGAACTGGCAAGGGCAGATACGGCAGAGACACTGAAAGATACAGCACCAGTATTGGAAGGCATTAAGGTAATCTGGATAACCGTACATTTATATACTTTTTAATGTAAAGATTAAAAACATCCACATAAGAGCCATGATAAGTTGCCTGACTGTCCTTCAGTTTTAACCCTCTCATCACATTCTGTCAGTTAAAACCAGCTGATTGGTAGTTAAGAATTTGCAATCTACTAATGTAGAGATTGAAGTCAGCACAGAATATCTCTTGAGTATCTCCTTCATCTAGCTGTGTTATTGAAACTAATACACCTATTTTGGGGAGCATTTGCACTGGCTGTCAACATAATGGATCTGTGCATGTTTGATGTGTGTGTATAGTTAACACATGAGGAGGGAGAGGGCATGAGTAGGTAAAGATGAGTGTTCCCTTCTTTTGAAGGGTGTAGGTAAGACCAAAGGATTAAGTAAGGAACTAGGTTTTGGACTAGACTGTACTAGATTTGTATCGACTTCCTCTAAACTGATATGGGCAGTGTATGTACACTATAAACTTTTTAGTGTACTCTTTCACTATTTCTTTAGTATGATGTTGAACATAATTTACACCACCATTAAAGTAACAGGTTAATTCCTAGTATTGGCATGCTTTTCTGTGATCAGAGCATGCTTTGCTACAGTCAGAGCGTGCTGTTTTTAACCGTTTTCTACTTGGCTGGCTTGTAGCTCTCCAGATCCTCCTCCTTGCCCTTACTGAAGATCGGAGTGGCATCTGCTTTCTTTCAGTCCTCAGGAATCTTCCCTGATGACCATGTCCTTTCAAAGATAATGGAGAGTGGTCTCTCAATGACATCAAACAACTTCCTCAGCACTTGTGGTTACATCCCATTAAGTCTCATGAACTTAGGTGTGTTCAGTTTGTTTAAATGTTCTGTAACCTGATCCTCCTCCAGTGGTGGTAGATCTTCCTTGCTCCAGCCTTCCCCATTGGTGTCAAAGACCTGGGATTCCTGAAGGCCAGTCTTATCAGTAAAGACTGAGGAAGGCATTGTCTATCTCTGCCTTTTCCGTGTCCTTTTCCACCAGCTTCCTTGTCCTGCTGTGTTAGGGAGTGTTTTTACTGTCTAGAGCTTGATGATGGTGGTGATAGGGCTGAGTGTTCATGGGTAAGAATCAGGGGGAAGGCCAGCAAGGCAGATATCATGGTAGGAGTCTGTTACAGACCACCCAAGCAGGTTGAAGAGGCAGGCAAAATATTGTATAAGCAGCTGGGAGAAGTCTCACAGTCACTAGTCCTTGTTCTCGTGGGGGTCTTCAACTTACCAGATGTCTGCTAGAAATACTATACAGAGGAGAGGAAACAGTCCAGGAGGTTGCTGGAATGAGTGGAAGAGACCTTCCTGATGCAGCTGGTGAGTGACCCCACTTGGGAAGGCGCGTGCTGGTCCTGTTGTTTGTGAAGAGAGAAGGACTTGTGGGTGATGTGGTGGCTGGAGACTGTCTTTGGCACAGCGATCACAAAACAATAGTGTTTTTGATTCTTGGAGAAGTGAGGAGGGGGTCAGCAGAACTGCTGCCTTAGACTTCTGGAAGGAAGACTTTGGCCTGTTTAGGAGCCTGGTTGAGAGAGTCCCTTGGGAGACAGTCCTGAAGGGCAAAGGAGTTCAGAAAGGTGGAAAAAAAAAAAAAAGAAAGAAAAAGAGAGAGTTTATGGCCTTTGGAAGAAGGTGCAGGCCACTCAGGAGGACTACAAGAACATCATGAGGTCATGCAGGGAGAAAATGTGAAGGGCCAAAGCCCAGCTAGAACTTAATCTGGCTGCTGCCATAAAAGGCAATAAAAATTTTTTCTTTAAATACATTAGCAACAAAAGAAGGGCTAGAGGAGAATCTCCATCCTTTCTTGGATTCAGGGGGAACCATAGCGACAAAGGCTGAGGAGAAGGCTGCGGTAATTAATGCCTTTTTTGCATCAGTCTCTAATAGTCAGACTAGTTGTTCTCCAGGTACTTCATCCAAGACAGGGAGCAGACAGAAGCCCTCATAATCCAAGGGAAAATGGTGAGCAACCTGCTACATCACTTAGACACACCCAGATCTGTGGGGCCAGATGGGATCTACCCAAGGGTACTGAGGGAGCTGGTGCAGTGCTCACCAAGCCACTTTCAATCCTTTATCAGCAGTCTTGGCTAACCGGGAGGTCCCAGCTGGAGGTTAGCAAATGTGAAGCCCATCTACAAAAAGGGATGGAATACTCTGTTTTGGGCACCCCACTACAAAAAAAGACATTGAGGTGCCTGGAGTGTGTCCAAAGAAGGGCAACGAAGCTGGTGAAGGCTCTGGAGCACATGAGGAGTGGCTGTGGGAAGTGGGATTGTTTAGAGAAAAGGAGGCTCAAGGGAGACTTATCACTCGCTACAACCTTGAAAGGAGGTTGTAGTGAGGTCGGTGTCAGTCTCTCCTCCCAAGCAACAAGTGATAGGGCAAGAGAAACAGCCTCCAGTTGTGCCAGGGGAGGTTTAGATTGGATATTAGGAAAAAATTCTTCCCCAAAAGGGTTGTCAAGCATTGGAATGGGCTGCCCAGGGAAGCGGTCGAGTCCCCATCCCTGGAGGTATTTAAAAGATGTGTAGAGGTGATCCTTAGGGACATGGTTTAGTGGTGGACTTGGCAGTGCTAGGTTAATGGTTGGACTCAATGATCTTAAGGGTCTTTTCTGACTTAAGCGATTCTGTGTAGAAGCCCTTCTTCTTGTCCTTCATGTCCTTCAGCAGATTTAACTCCAGATGAGCTTTTGCTTTCCTGAACCCATCCATGCATGCTGGGACAGTGTCTCTGTATTCCTCCTGGGTCACCTGTCCCTGCTTCCACCTCTTGTATGCTTCCTTTTCATGTTTCAGCTGTACCTTGAGTTTTATTTGTAGCTGAGCACTTTATTTTTGTCCATAAGGTTTGATGTTAGGATTTTTCTCAGTTCTAGCATTACTTTGCAGAACAACAACACTAATTTCAAATGGATGTTTTAAGTAGAAAAATATTTTCAGTTTTCCTGGACAGCATCATTATCTACCTGCTATTATTATAACGTTGTTTACTTTAGAATGCTGCCAGAAAGGTTTTAATGGTAATAACAAAATGGAACTCATCCACAGTGAAATCATGCAGTTGTGGGATGAGTTGACGGCGTAGCTGGATGCATGATAGTGCAGCCCTGAGGAATGCTGCGGGAGGGAGGCCAGCAAGGCCAGGATGATCTCGTTTGGAAACAAGAAGGACATGTGATGTTGCAGCCAGCTTATGCTGCCACATCTGGCATAGCGTTCGCATTGCTGCCTGCCACCCCACCGACACCGTGAGAATGTGTGACCCTGGGCCTCAAGGAGGACTCCAACAGCCCTAGCTGATAAGAGAAAACAAGAAGTAAAGTTAGCATGGCATTTCTTAACTGAGTTATAGTGTGGCTTGCCCCCAAAAGGTGCTTCCAAAGATTTTAAACACCGTGGAATACATTCTAGCCTCTCAGAGGAAAAATATAAGACTGCCAGCTTCTTGAAGATGACTGATTTTATCTGAGGCAGAGGAATTTGTTTTCAAACTGAGTTGTGTGTTTTCTTTTTTTGCTAAGGTGAACTATGGATATTGTATTAAAATCAGAAGTGAGGTTGATGCCTAGATATTAACAGTACAGTGAAACTTTCTGAGCTGACAAAGGATCTGGATACCTAGTTTGTGAACTGTTCTGTAGTTGCTGAAGATAACTTTGCTCCAGCTCAACTTCCTGAACTCTGCTCTGCAATTTTTTTTTTGTGTAATTCATCTTTCCTGTACCTAGTGAATTGTTTCTCAGTTGTTTGGATTTTTCACCCAGCAAAGAAGGAAGTAAAGCATTCTTAAGTGAAGCAATTAAGTATGAATTTCAAACAGCCAAAACCCACATAATGAATCACATTAGCTGAACTTACTAATGGTGCACTTAAAAAATGTGTACCATAGCAAACTAATTGCCTTAGCATTTAAGATCTTTGCATTAGCCTCAAAATGGCTATGACAATATTGACTCCGAACATGGAAAAAGAACCTTGAGTCTCTCTTTTCTGGTAAAAGACCCAAAATCTTTGAGGAAAATCACAAATGTGTCTTTCACTGATTTGTATATATTTTCTGTTACAGGGTGAGGAAATCACTAAGGAGGAGATTGACATGCTGAGTGATGCTTGCACCAAGCTGCAGGAGCAGAAAAAATCACTGACAAAGGAAAAGGAGGAGCTCGAGGAATTGAAGGGTGATATCCAGGAGTACAATGAGGTGAAGAATGGGGCATGGAAGTTCTCTTTTTATTTCTGTTCATGTTTAGTTTCAGCATAAACAATCAACAAATTTAGAGATTATCTTGCTTGGGTGTCTGTTAGCCTGTAGTTGCTAGACAAGTGAATGAACTTTGTATGGGAGAATGCGGAGCCTCATTTGTATAATGTGTTTAAAGCTTAGTTAAAATCACTGGAGTAGTTCCCAGCAGATGAGAATTCTGTTCCTGCTCTTATTCCCAGGGTGACTAGACTTGCAGGTGCTGACTAACTGCTGCATGCTTGCAGTTCTTTCTTACCAAACATAGATGTCAGTATTACAGATACTTCAAGTTATAAATCTTTCCAATCTTACGGAAGATGTGGAAAACATCATTTAAGGGGTGCATGAAAAAGGCAGCAGTGTTAGAATTTGTTGTTCTAATTCCAGTTTAGCTTTATATGTCTATATGTTTGCATTTCATTTACTAATAGCTCCTGTCTTGAAATGCTAGTTGAAGTCAGTAGTGTCTGATGTTGAGAATTCACACTGACAAAAGCTTTTCTCTCCATTGACCATTTATTTTAGGATTTACAAGAGATAAAAGAGCTCTCTAAAACTGGCCAGGAAGAGGTGGTGGAAGAGTCAAAGGCAAGCAAGCGATTGACCAAGAGGGTGAACAGAATGATTGGTCAGATAGACAAAATTATTAATGAATTAGAGACAAGTCAAAAGACAGCGGATGTAAAGCTGGATGGTGTTGATAGTCCTCCTGCTGGGTAAGTGACTTGAGAACACTGAACGTGTCTCTGCTCATCTTCAGTCTTGGTTTTGTGTGATGTGCAATTGGAAAAGAATTAGCAAAGAAGTTGTTCAGAATGTTAAGATAATCTAATTAAAAAATAAAATTAATAAAATTGTGCTGTACATGTTCTCTCTTCTAAGGTATGTTAAATACAGTTGAAATGAGGAAGGAAAAAAGCAGGTATAGTTCCCCAGGTGCTAGTCCCGAGGGGCTGCTGAAAGTCAAAGTGTCGATTAGTATCTTACCATCTTGTTCATGCCTGTAGCACTAACGGTGGTGCAGATGAAATCACTCCTTTAGCCATGCTCCTCACGCACTAGGTTTGCCCTGTGTCATTGACTGAAAAGGTGCACAACAGCATGGTAAGCATATTCATGTTTGTTGTTCTTTAGTAGTGAATGTCAGTGAGGAAAAAAATTGCAATAAAGCCTATTCTCTCTCTCTCAAGAGAGAGAAATGGGGAAACAGGTGTAATGGAAGTAAGGAGATCATTTTATGTGGTCCCTTTCTGAAAATTTGCTTTATTTCAACTTTTACACACTTACAGATTTTCAAAGAAAGACCTTTCTTGGTAGCTTCATTGCAAAATCAATTTATCAACACTTCTCCAGGTCTTAACGTTACCAGAGAGTCTTTCAGGCAATCATATGTTGAATGGTCATGTGTTGCATATTACAGGCGCTGAAATACCTAAAAACTGTGACCGTAATTCATACAGTTTGTGATTATGAATGCTGTATTTATCTATTTTATGCTTGCACCATTTTGTGTGATTCATTAAAAGAGCTGCCCAGCTCCCATAGAGCATAACCTAAACAGAAATAAGGATTCTGCTTTTGTTCCTTCCAAACTTTGTTTTTTCTGTTCCACAGGGCAAATGGTCATGTGCCATATGAATGGTGCTGTAGAGAAGTTGTTGATCAAAACCATCCAAATTTGTAAATTAAAAATACAATATAGAGTCTGCTTGTACTGAATGTAATTATACTTAATGTAATGGATGGCTTTGTAGCTAATTTTGTAGGTGGTTGTGGATGACTGAAAAGTCTTAATTTAAATATTGTTTAATTGTCAAAGGCTTGGTTTTTAACCTTCAAGTTGGTGCAGTCATTACCAAGTGGTCAAGAGTCATAGAAAATACACAAGTCCAGGACATTTAGCGGCAGCTTGAGAAACGCTCCTTGAATAAAAGTCAGTCTCTGCCCAGAGGTTAGGGCCAGGTGTGGAGCTGGGACTGTAGTTGTAAAGCCCTTCTGTTTAATACTTCTTGGGTTCACTGTCTCCTGCATTTCAGCTTGACCTGTGCTGGAAGATGGGTTTTCAAACTTAACAAAACTATGCAGTCAAGCAGAGGCTTTAGGCTGCAGAAGGCAGATGACTTTAGCTTCATGAGATCAGTGAGCAGACAGTGGGAACGTCTGAAACCTGCTAGTCATGATGTCAAGTTCAGTCCTTTCCTCTACAAAGTCTAGTCCTGGATATGAACAAATGAAACAACTAAATTGCTAAAGTGATTAGTTCTCAGCTTTTGTTTTCCTGTGATTTTAATTTTGTGTAGGCCAGCTTCTCTAACTCTAAAAGGACGGCAGGTGTGTGGCACTGCATCTTTGGTAAATGGGGCAGGAGGGGCAAAGGGCATTAGCTACACAGTCTGGGAAGCACAGAAACTGCGTTAAACTTTATTTCAAACGCTACTGGTTACCTCCATTTGTGCAATAAATACAACATGGAAACCAAAAGCATGAGATGTGGTGGTATGATAAAGATTCATTTGAAATCTGCTTGCTGATCAGTAACTTATTTTGCTTTTTTGCATTCTGTTCAGGATTATGAATAAATAATTAATGTTTTTACAAATTATCTGCAGTGCAGTGACTTTCAGTATTGCCTTTTGTCAACTTTATTCCTTTGGAGTAACTGCTTGCCACATACAGATTGTGCTTCCTCTTCAGGGAGAATCTCATCAGTATTGCTGAGCTAATTAATGCAATGAAACAAATTCAGAAGATTCCAGAGGAGAAGCTAATTAGGATTGCAGAGGCACTAGATGAAAACAGGGATGGCAAAATTGATATAGATAATGTTGTTAAGGTAAGTCTGTGGACTACTTAAAGAAGGTATGGCTAGCGATCCTTCAAACGTTGTACCTGTTTTGTCTTAAATTTGTATTTACTTGATGCCAGTGAAGTTTTTGGTAATCTAAGTAGATCTTCTAATACATATTAGCATCTTCACAGTTCATATGGCTATTTTGGGGAGGGGCGGGGATCTTTATCCTGTGTCTGTTACCCACGTTACCTTTAAAGCTGTAGGTTTTCCTGGATGCCTATGTCAAGTTCTGTAAAATATGGTAATCTTGTTGTGCTACTTATGAATGGGAGGGAGGATGGGAAGGACCTTTAGAAGAACTACTTCTATACCACCATTAGCCAAAGTCTCAACCTAATGCATATACGTATAACAGAATCACAGAATGGCAAGGGTTAGAAGGGACCTCAAGAGATCATCTAGTCCAACCCTCCTGCTAAAGGAGGTTCACCTACTTTATGTCAACACAGGATAATAACTTCTCTTGCCTACTTATATACCTTGGATATTTCACTAAGACCTGTGTTTCCTATGCTTAAAAGACATCAGACCATCAGTTGTCCTTTAGGTCCTTTGTAAATGACCTGTGTTCTCTACCTGATTTGTCTTGTTTTCTCATTTTGCAGAACATTCTCAGGTTTTCCCTGCATTTCTCCTTCATTTTCTCATTTCTTTTTTACTGGATAAATTCAGAGATGTCCTGAAACTTATTTCCTTGCAAGTATTTTTCCTACTCAACACAGAAATAGCACTTAAACTATGGCCAGCTACAAAATACATTATCAGCCTTTTGAAGCGTGTTTTTTCTCTCTACCAAAGTTCTCAGTGGTGATTATCTTCCCTGTTGCTCTAAACAGCTGTTGTACGTTTAGCAACACAAGTAAAATGTACTTCTGAGATCTGCATATAATGCAGAGTAATTCTAGGAGCTTGAGGAGCTATGCCAAGAATACATTTGTACAAAAATCTTCAGAAAGGAATTTGGAATCACCTGATAAATTATTTTTTTCATTTTGCTTTCTGAAAGTACTACCCCCCTCTACTTTCAAGTTTTTTCTAAATGTGTGCCTACTTAGTACTGTAGGTCTTTTTGATAAATTTAAGCCTATAAAATAAGTATTGTCTTAAATACTATTTCAGTGGGTACTGAATCTGAGCTTTTCATTGGAACAGATGTAATAAATGGGTCTGGTTTACTAATAATGCTTTAAAATGTGAGTCTTTGTTGTGCTGAGGTAAAAAATTCTAGATAACTTGCTTTAAGTTTTAGCTTTTTTTTAATACTCTGGGTATGTTTGAGGCACTGGTTGTGGTTTGAATTTGTGTTTTGTGTAAGAAAAAATGCTGTTTTTCTTGAACGTGAGAGAACTGATTACTTTTTTTGTCTTAAAATTTATGGTATGAAATGCCTCGATCATGTAAAAACTAAATGAGCGCTCAATTTCATTTTATGTTCATGTAGGTAGTAGAATTGATTGACAAAGAAGATATTGATATTGGCACCAGTCAGGTTGCTGAGATTATGGCACTGCTTCAAAAAGAAGAAAAACTGGAAGAAAAAGAGAAAGCGAAGGAAAAGCATGATAAAGAAGCTGCGGAAGCAAAGAATTAAGCTTCAGAATCTGAAGCTAATCCCAATTGTAACCAAAACCTTGTATTTCTTTGTGTCCAACGGCTGCACATTACTTGAGCTTTGTGATTATGGGAAGTGTTTTGAGCTGATCCTAGTAATAAACTGTAGATATGTTTTCTGACATATGGAATGAAATTTCCATTCATCAGAGAAGTGATTTACTGTCATTCCATACAGATGAAAACAAAATATGCTTCTTTAGCAGTGCTCCTGCCCACAAAATCATGTATTTGCACTCATTGTTGTGGTACAGTGATCCATTAAACTTGCAAGTTTGTTGCATAAATTAAGTGTATCTATCATGGAAAAATGTTTCTCATTTATTTTTCTTTCATCATTACATGGGGCCCAACCTTGCTCTGCTTCTACCTTTTAGCTTTTTCAAGATTTAATACAAACTTTCCCTTCTGTCACAATACGTATTTTGTAACCTGTTAGTGAAGGTTCTGTGGCTTCAATATTGGCTTGTTAGATTGAGTTTTATTTAAGCTAAATATCACTAAGCTGTTGCCTCACTGACAGAGAATGTGGCATTCTAATCACTTTTATGAATTCATGATTATTTTTTTCTGTTGAAGGGAAAATCAGATTATTTTTCCCTAGAATGGAAACTTCCCATGAAGTTTGCTTCTTATGGGTGCCTTAAATTTCTTAAGTCTAGGGAGTGGAGGATGTCGCTTCTACTCAAAATTCCATTAATTACTAAAGCATTGGAATCACAGGAGCCTTTAAAATAGTTTCAGAACACAACTTGTCACACAGTAAAGTGAGTTAAAGTGTTTGTCTAAATAGCAAAATGAAAATAATCATAAGGGGAAAATGTCAATTGTGATCTTTTTACATGTATTTTTAAAAAATGCAGTTATCTTCACATGTTGTTTTTCATCTGATAATTATTTATGCCATAACTAGTTCACTTACCTCTCAGTTTTCATCTCAGGTATAAAATCAATAACCAGGTGTAGTCAAAGCACATAGATACTTTCATCTCATGGCCTTGCTTACTGTGCAGTCAACAAGTCATGTCTGGTATTGCCAGTGCTTTGAGTACATCATTGGCTTTCTAATTAATTGCTTATCGTTGCTGTCTTTAACTGTGTGGTTAAATACTGACAGTTGGTCAAGGTCTACTCATTACTGTCTGTCCTTAGGAGTAAATTTTTAAGATTAAAAACTAAAATACCAACTCTGTGATGTTCTATAATTCCTGGTAGCCTAAATTTTCCACTCTTTCTTAAAATCTGTTACGAAATACACATAGTGTGACTGGAACCAGCAGGGCTGTGGGGTCTTTATTTTTATTTTGCACCCGGTATTATAAAACGTATGAATGTTCTTGATTTTGTGTACACTGTAGAGAGCACATCTTACAATGGCGCTGTACGCAGTGATGTTGAGGTGGGCAGTTAGTACGTAACGCTTTTAGTCATAGCCGCATATTTTTGTAGAAAACGTTGACTCCCAAACGTATTTCAGCATAATTCCATGTTCAGTATTTATCTAGACTCACTAAATTATTTGTAAAAACTTATTTGAAGTTAGTGGAACAAAAAAGTTTTGACAGTCTCATGGCTTGCATGATGGACCATTGTATTTAGTAGTTTCCAAAGCAAGATGTACAGTAAGATGTACAGTACAATTAATTCTCAAAAAAGGGTCAGTGTTTAGTTCAAGTATGGAGTTCACATTCTGTACAGTTTGCAAAGAAAGCAGCTTGCAGTAAGATCCTCCTGAGAATTACTGTGATTGTATCCGACGTGTAAAATTGCTGTGACAAAGCTGAAATTTCAAGTCAGTACGATCTTTGTAGTTAACAAGGGGTATGTTCTTTTCCTTGTAAATCGAGATTAACTTGGAGATTTCAGCATGAAAGTCAAGTTTGCAGATTTTGACGATAGGACTGCACTAGGTGCTTTTTTTTTTAGGCCAAAACGTAGATGAAAATGCGAGAGTAAAACTAACTCAACCAAAACACAATTCAAAAACTAATTTTACATTGCATAATTTACAATTAGAGTTAATCGGCTTTGAAGTGTGCTAAATTTTGCCATTGCATATCTTCAATTTGAAAGCAATGTATAACAATCTTACTTGACATTCCTGAAATGTGATGAAGATACTCTAAAATTGTCTGCGACCTTTTGTGGAATACCAAAAACCTGAGAACGGTATGCACTTGACTGCATGCAAGTTTAAATCAGGGAAGTAGCAGGCAAAGCTGTTTGCAAAGATTTATTGATTAAAGTTTTAGAGCTTTAACTGTCCTTACAGTAAATTATCTGATTTTAGTATTTGGGAGTTTAAGGCACTTTGCTGCTGTTCTTTTTCTGTGTTTACTGTTCACTTAAATTTTCTGTGGATTAAATAAGAAGGGAGCCAAAAATAGCTGATTTTTTTTTTTTTATGAAGAATGTCCTGGTTAAAATAATTCTGATAAATTTATTGAACATTTTTAGCTTTTGCACTTGTTTGGAATGTGGTATATTGTGAAATTTTAACAGTTACTTAAAATGCATTTAAATGTCAATCACAAATGTCAGTTTTCCCCGTTACCTAAAGTGTTTTAAAGACGTGCGCGTCAACCATAGCGAAGTGTTTTCGCAGGGATTATTTTCCTTCTGATGTTGAAAGTAGGCAAACCCATGACAGCTGGACTTGAACAACACATGTTCTGCAAGCTTAAAAAGATTAGGAAGCCCTCGGTGATTCCCATTTACCTGGTTTTGAACCTTCTGGAGCAGCTCTCTCCAGGCGATACAGACAATTCCAGCAAATTGGTGGCTTGAGGACTGGCTTCGGATGACCAAAAAACCCAGAAGCTGCAGTACTTTCAGAGAAAGGATGACTTCCGAGTGTACAGTAACTGGTCAGAACTTATTCCTGAATGAATATTTAATCAGGAGATGTAAATATTTGTCTAAATAATTAAAGGATGTGTGAGGTTTCGGTGACCTTGTGACTTACACAGGCAAAGCCTCTACGCTCAGAGTTAGGTAATGGGTAAGACCGTTGGTGGGGTTGTTTCAGATTCAAATAAGATCAGATTTTGATTATAAACTATTCAGGGGGAAAAATATAAAACACATTAAAAGCTTTTAAAAAAATTTAGCGACAGGGCCGAGAAGTAAAGTAGGATGTCATTTCTTCTTCCCCTTCAAAACAAGCAGGTTATAGGACCTATTTTATTGAAAAGTTTGTTTCCATTTCACGTTGGTTCCAAATGGTTTTTACTGAGGCTTTCATTGCTGACTGTGTGCTGTGAGAGCAAATCTGCCTGCGAGTTAAGTACCAGAAAGCTCCTGAATAGGTAGGTTGTCAGCAGGGCTGCATGCAGGTAGGGAATATTCTCTTGATGGGATACTACCTTATGCTTAGGTGGGCTTTGTTGGGGGCGGGGGGGAAGTTACATCTTTTATACAACTCCAAAATACTTCTTGTAACTTTGTATCTACATACCTTATTAATCATTTAAACTTTAGCTACTTCAGCGTGTATTTAAATACTTTAAAATTGTTTATATCAAATTATTGGGTATATTTAATTAAAAGAATAATCCCATATTCCGTTCATTGTGTGTATTCCCAGTTTTGCTTTTCAGTTGAAGAATTTCAGCCCGTGTTATAAAATTAAGTTAAAATCATTTGTGCTCTGAGCATACTGGTCCTGTGTTTGCCATAATGCAGTATAAAATTTTTAAGTTAACCGGGGCTTGTGTCCTTTGTTAGTTATAATAAATGTATCCTTTTGAAACCGAATGTCTCCTTTTATTTTCCTGTTGCTTTTGATTATTTAGTGTTAACTTATTGCTGATCAGAGGAGATGCCAGTCACGGAGCTGGACGGTGATGAGCTGAGCATTGTAACTGGAATGTTGGGGGTAGGAGAGGGCAAGCGAAGGACAAATCTTTAAACAGGGGGGTGGGTTGTGTGGGATTTGGGGGGTGTTAATTCTTGCAGAAATTCTCTTGGCAAATGTGGGACTGCTTGCCTGCTGTAGTGGACTGTGCTAAACCATTCTTTTTAACTATGGTATTTAAGGTATGAAAGTGGGGAGCAGTGTACTCGTTACTATGAGGAACCGATGGAATAATCTCAACCTTTCCAAACAGAAGTGAAGTCTCCTTAGGAAGGATCCGCGTTTGGTCTTTGTCAAAGTTAGGGGAGAAAACACATCTGGAATGGTTCCAGAGATTGATTATTTTATGCTGTGCTCTGCCCCTAGCCCCCAGTTTTGCAAAATTATACTTACTCCTCTTTAATCCTAATATTCTTCACCAAATTCATCTCAGCACGCAGCAGACTTCTAAGGCTTGGGCATATCCAACAACATGCTTTTTCAGCTAAAAGCTGTTGCTTCTCCTGAAGCCTTGGCAGCCTGGGTGGGACGGCAGAGAGAGCCCGAGCTCGTTGCCGCTGCTTCGGAAGCTTCAGTGCTTGGCTTGGGCCAGCTGTGGTCGGCGCTTACAGAAACGCAGAGCAAAGGCAATCCAGACCCAAAAGATGTGGAGGTCCTGGTTTGGCTTTTTTTTTCCTGCTTAAAGCCAAATACCAAATAAATGGCTTAAAAAGTGGCAGATCTTGTTGCTTTTAAGCCTTTTGCTTTAAAAATTTCCTTTAATGACAGACTTGCTTAGGGTGAATAGGACTGTTGTGCAGCAGGGTGGTAAAACAGACTAGCAGAGAAGTTGTGGCTATGAGCTTGTAAATTAAATATGGACATTGGCAAGAAAGAGACTGACTTCTGGATCCAATGTTGTCTTTGCTGAGATAAATTGGTTATATCAAAGAAATCATACTCTTTTTCTAAATCTTTATTACACACTTACGACAACTATGTCTAGTTATTGTTACGATCTAAAGAAAAAAATGGGGATTTTTTTTTTTGGGCTTTCTTGCCTTGATGTAGGGAGGGATCAAAACAGTGGTACCCATGACCACGTGGAGCGCCTGGGCGGTCTGGTTGGTGGGTAGGGGGTAGGCACAGCCAAATTCAAGTCTCGTAAAACCTGAGGCTGGAAGGGGCCTCTGGAGGCCACCCAGCCCAGCCCCCTGCTCAGAGCCGCTTTCCCAGGGCCATGTCCCATTGGGGTTTGAGTATCTCCAAGGATGGAGACTGCCACCTCTCCGCACCCTCTCTGGCTGGGCCTCTCCATCTCCTGTGCCGCTGTTTGATCACTCTTGGGAATAAAAGAGGGTTTTTTCCTTATGTTTCCCGTGTGGCAGATGAAGATAATCTTTTATTACCAATGTGAATTTGTGCATTGTCCACAAAGGGGTGAGGGGTTGGTAACTGACTTCACTAATTAGAAATACCAGATAACGGAGATACTGCTGTAACTTCACTGGATGGAATCTTTTGCATCAGGCTGGTGGTAGTGCAGGCGTGCAGAAAGCCGGTTGGAAAAACCTCTGGCTTCATGAAATCACGCTCTTAAAAATATTAATACAGAAGGAGTTCTGTTGCAAACTATTTTGGTGAAATGTCGTTTAAAAGGTGAACACATACGCATAGCTGTGGGGGAGAGGAGGATACTCTTGTGGTTGTTTTCATCAACCTGAAGCTTTGGAAATCCGTGTTTGGTTAATGCCTATTCTCTCAATGATGCATCGCTGGGCTCTTGTGCCTCGGTAAAGGTAAAATCTCCTTGGCAGTGACCAGGCAGATGACAAGTTCTCCAGAGTAGAGCGTCTCTGTGCAAGGACCTAGTACAGCATTTTGTGGTGATGAGGCTTTTAAATACTGAATGCAGGCAGTGACAGACCATACCAAACAGTTTCTCCAGCTAAGGAATCTTACTTTTCTCACTGCTTGTGTATTGAAAAGTGTTTCTGGTGTTTACTTGAATTATTTCTCAACTCTGATGTGAACAGGAGGATGTTTGTAGTGTGTTTCTAATTCCCCGTACTCTCTGCTCACTTCCATTTTTGTGTATTATTGGATATAAATCTTTCTCAGTAGTTAAATATCCTTCGCAGGTCAAAATTCTTTGGGGGCTCATTAGCATGTAAAATTTTACCCTTGCCAAACCTTCTGTGGTTTTCAAACATCAGTTTCTCTCATCTAACTGGCGTAAAGGATTTCTGCTATGCAAGAGATGGATCTAATTCAGATTTGCCTCTTTCCGTCTAGTATTTCGCTTTATGTATATTGGCAGGGCAGCCCCCTTCATGAATGGCCTGATTTATGTTTCAGGGAATGCTGCAGCCAGCAGTTCAAGATGTCAGGTCTCCCGTGCGTGTTGGGAGCGGCTGCGGATTCTCCCTCCCCCTCCTTTTGTCCTAGCTCCAGCCCAAGAGCCATCCAAGTTCCTTCCTAGTATTTTCTAACCGCGTTTTCAGCTCCTTGGTTAAGCGAGATCGTCAGGCTCCATCCTAAGGAGAGCTTCTGCAAGGAGCTGAAGGGCAACTGGGAGATGAGCAAACAAAAAAGTAATTAAAAAAAAAAAAGTCTTGAGAGTCTTACTAAATTAAGATGGGAATTAACAACCTGTTCTGCAGAAAACCTGGGGATCTCTGCAGCCTACTCCAGACTTGTAAGATTATTTTGCCCCCCAGATTTCGTCAGGTAATATATCCCAAAGTCATAAGCAAATCAGCAGGTTTTTCTTTTGCATCCTTCCTATTCCCCAACCCTTCCCTTTTCTCTATCCCTTACTTAATATGCAGGACTAAGTAGGAAAGATTTATGGAGTCCTTGTTGTGCTTCAGTTTCTCAGTACCTTGCTTTGCGCTGGTGGAAGTGGAGTTGAAATACAGCGACCATTAATCTTTCCAATCGTCTCCTCACTAGATGCTTTCCAGTGCTTGGTCTACGTAAACTCCGACATTAGTAGCCTTCATCAAGCTCTGCTCTCACCTTTCTCTATCATAATTACTCCAGCTCCACCATGGTCCCTGTGCAGTCTCTGCATGAGCATAAAATCCTTCCCTCTGAACCCCGTGTGCTCTTAGCGCAGGGAACTGCGAATGCCCCTCCATAAGCCACAGCATCTCAGTGGAAAATACGCTCTTAGGGTGAGCCTTCAAAATCAAGAGTGACATTGAGAGAAGGCACGCACCTTCCTATTTTTAGACCTACATTCTGCAACCAGAGTTACCCATCCAAATTCTGTAATTAAACTGACACTGTGGTCCCTTAGTGACTCAGTAGGATTTAATCTGAGGTGTACCTAAACCACTTGGGTCGTCTTTTTCCCCAGAAACTCCTTTGTACCCACTCTGGAAATGAGATCCTTTGGGGTATCTAGGTTTTGGACTTGCAAACTCAAGAATTGACTGATGTCAACCCAAAAAAACCTCTTCAAATAACTGACAGGGGAGGAAGCATTAACAGAAAAGCCTTATTTGTACCTCCTAGTACCTTTGTGACCAAGAGAAACCGGGCGTGGAAAATAGTTCAACTACCCAGGCTGGTACAGGATCTGTAGCAGCAAATGGACATGGATGTGGGGGAGATCTGATGGTGCTAGCATCTTGGTTGTGCTTTCTTCCCTGTAATTTGCCCTGGAGTGAACAGGGTGCTATAGTGCTTGTTTTCATTTTGTACCTATGAAGATATCCTCAGTTGAGAGAAATACATTGTACCACCGAGCTTGATATGCTTATTAAAGTCCCTGGTGAGACTCAGGGACTTCGAGGAAATGGGATAAAGTCTTTAAAAACTTTTTTTACATACATTAAGCAATAACACAGCGGCTGATAAAGCAGGTGTGTGTCACCTAGACTAGAGGGAGAGTGAATTTGCCTGTCTGAGCACAGGGACCAGCATCACCCCAGGGTTTCCAGCCCAGGAGCTACATCCATGTTGCAAAACAAGACACACATACCCCCCACCACCACCCAAAAAGAAAAAACCAAACCAATCCCAAACATCCGCACCCCGTTGAGCTAAACCCCCAGCTGCAGCCCGGGGGGGGCGAGGGGGGG
>NW_009260399.1:518648-528193 GCF_000687185.1 Egretta garzetta | reverse complement strand
TCCCTCGCTTTCCCCCCGGGTCGTCCTGCCCCCTTCCTTGCTCTGCACTCGCAGGCTCTGCCTCCTGGCTTCGTTCTTCTCCAACCTTTCCTTCCTTCCACTGAGGATGCTGGCAATGAAGGGCGCGCTTCTGCACCCCCGCGCAGCGCCACCTCCCCCCCGCGCTCCCTCTTCCCACGTTCCATCTCCTCTCTGCTTCTCAACATGAGAACGCTGGCAAACCAGAATAAACCTTTGCTATCCGGCCAAATGACCTGGTATAATCAGCCACTGGACTTCCCCAGATTAATCCCTCTTTAATACACAGCATCATTTCTAGGAAGTTCTCCGGTCTCGGTTTAAAATCTGACACTGAAAGAGAATCCACCGCAGTCCTTTGGTGAGCGCTGTACTCGGTTATTGCTGTCACTCTGTGGTTTGGGGGGGGTTCTTGGGGGGGGATTGGAAAGAGTCTTTAAAAACAGAAACATAAATTAACTCCCCACCCTTGGAAAATCAAGCAACAAAAGCCAAACTGTCGCTAGTGAATTTGCCTAACGCCGGTTTCTATTCATTTGACTTCAGCTGGCTCGGTGGAAAAGCCCCCGACAATGTTTTCTTTGTGGGGCTGCTTAGGGGCTGCATTAACGGGGGTAGCTCCGGAGCTGCACGGCTCCTCCAAAATCTTCCTGACTCCCTCGCTAGTGACCTGTGTCCCGCCCGACCCAGAACCCTTCCCCCTGGGCTGGCGACGGGCAGCATTCGCTTACCAACTCTTCGGTACCGACACTGCAATCAAGGTGCCCAGACGTGCCGTGTGAGTTCTTTGCCTACTTTGGCTGCAGAGCACTCAATTTGACTCCGTCCAAACCCCCCTGAAGATGCAGTCCTTTCCTGATGGTTTCCATTGCTAATCTGGGTTTGCATCTTCCCGCAGAGACCAGCACTCTCCCGTTGCTATAAAAGCAGCGGTGCCGGTGTGCTCTCCTGTGCAAACACAGGCAGATTCGGCTCTTGTCTCAAGGGCTTAACAAATGTATTACTCAGAGCTATAAACACTTAGTTAACAAAAACTGAAAGTCCACTCTCATTTCTTTGGTATGAGGCGTTTTTGGGATCAAATGCTAGGTCAGTTTAGAGTGGGTTACGCACATGTGATTCAGCGGTTTGGATGCGATGCTTCAAGTGACTCAGGCATGTTTCAAAAAATCGTAGCTTGGTGGAAAGGTATGAAACAGAGAATCAGAGAATCAGAACACAGACTGGAAGGGACCCCTGGGGTCATCCAACCTTCTGCTCAGTGCAGGGCTGAATTTAGATCAGGTTGCTTCCAGCCTTGTCTGGTTGTGTTTTGTTTGTCTCTAGGGATGGAGATCACACAAATCCCTGGGCCCTGTGTCTGGCCACTTTCACAGTGATATTTTTTTCCTAAAGTCTGCTGGATATGTCCTATATCGCAGCTTGTGTCTGCCGCCTCTTGCCCTATTGCTGTGCTCCCCCGGGAAGAGTTTGCCTCCATCTTCTCTGTGCCTTCTCATTAGGTAGTGGCAGACTGTGATAGGGCCCTGCTGAAGACTTTTCCCCAGGCTCAGCAGGCCCAGCTGGCTCAGCCTCTCCTCACACGCTATGTGCTCCAGTCCCCAGCCATCCCGGTGGCTTCTGCTGGATCCTCGCCAGTATGTTGATGTCTGAGGAGCCCGGAACTGGACTCAGGCCGCAAGGTGTGTCTCACCAATGCTGAGCAGAGGGACAGGACCAAACTACTTGACTTGCAGGCAATGCCCTTCCTAATGTAGCTCAGGACACTGTTGGTCTTCCTTTGCAGAAAGGGCTCATTGCTGGCTCATGGTCAACCTCTCCACCAGGACCTTTTCTGCAAAGATGCTGTCCAAGCAGTCAATGACCATCCTGTACTGGTGCATGGGGTTACTCCTCCCAGGAGCAAGGCTTTGCATTTGCCTTTGTACCACTTTGTGACATGGTTCATCAGCCGGTTCCTCCAGCCCCTCAAGCTCCTCTGCACGCAGCCCTCCCCTCCAGCGTAAGGACCACTACGAACACAACGCTGAACATAGCGCGGAACAAGAAGGGTTGGAATGGAAACAAGGAGGTCACACGGTTAATGCATGATGTGGAATAGTTGAGTCTCACTTGTCAAATCCAAGAGGTTATTCAGGGTAAAACCAGTTTAATGCCAGGCATGGAATTGATGACAATTTACGCAATTATTATTAAGTGAGCAAACTACCATGTGGTGTTATGGAAGGTCTGGAAAAAAATATTAATAGCCTGTTGGTTCAAATGTGAAAGTGCTAAACTCATCGACTATGATGTGCTCTAAAAATAGACTTGAGCCTCTGCATCAAAAAAAATAATGCTTCCCTTAGGAAGACTTAACCAGGTCTAAACAGAAAGCTCTCTGGCCAAAGTCCAACTACTTTTTTTTTTTTGAAGTCCCATAATTAACTTTCTTTTCATTACTTTCTGGTGGGGAGTTTTCTTTTTTTTCTTTTCCCCATTTCTGTTAAGCGGTGGTGTGTGTTCAGTTGCTACGAGGACGAGAATAATGGCATTCCTAGCACCGTGAAACATTATAGCTTGAAAAGTTTATGTGATTTTTGTACGTATTGGTCTTACAAGTTGTAAATGACCCGCTCATTATTTACACTACGTGGGGTAAAACTTTAAACAAAAAGTTGTTCTTCCATTCACCTTCAAATTGCATGTTTTCTGCCCTATGTGCTTTCTAGATGTGAACTACAGCAGTATAGATTTTTTTTCAGCTTATTTGACAGTGCTGGTAGCTGCAGCTTAGAAGCCGCTGCACAGCAGAACTGGACCTCACCAGGCCTTTGTCCAAAGTCACTGGGTTACGGGGGTTTTGTGCCATCTATAGATATCCACGCTGTTTGCCCCACATCTCCCTGCCCTTACAGCAGCGGTAAAAAGCTGTCTTCGTAGTTCAGAGCTACGGTTTGCTAAAAAGTGCTCCGCAGCTGCAGGGACTTTTCAGTTGTTTGTTTCCCTATGGTGTCTAAGGGTTATAAAAAAAACAGATTAAAACCCCAAACTGTCCTTTTCTAAATCAATGCAGACCTTGAATCCAGGTGAGGATTCCTTGGGGCTCTGCATCACAAGGCAACTGGGTGACTGCAGATCACCGTGAGAGCAGTGGGTTAAAAAGTATTTTCAGACTGTAATGAAATAGAATATAAAATATAATGTTATCAACAAAAAATACAGTGATATCTTCCATATTGAGTTCCACAGTCTCTGGCTTCCAGCCCCAGAACACTTGGGTTACGCAATGACTTTGCCTATAGCTGCTGTCTAGCTACCAAGTCTTTACATCATGCTGTAGCCTTGCCCACACCAAAACCTCCCGAGTATCCAGTGTGAGCTGAAAAGCGGTTAGCTGGAAGTTAACTGTTGAGAGAAACCCCCAGGCAGCGGTGGAGCCTCCCTGCCTTGCTGTCTTCCAGCCAAGGTCTAGTTGTCATTCCTTGCATAGGACACACAACTCCTGGGGCTGGGGGGAAATTACTTTTCAGAAGGAGTTAACCCCAAACCTGCCGTCAGCAAGACAAATTTCAGCAAAGATGTAAGCAAGAAGGTGTGATCCAGTGCACAAATTCCTAAAGAGGAGGCAACAGCTGGTGAGGCTGCAGTGCGACGGAGAAACATCTGGAAGCTATGGGAGACTCTAATCCAAGTGGGACAGCGTGACGCCGTTTGTCTGCCTCGTAAGAGCTTTCTGGGCCAGCTTCATAGGAAAGCTGTCTATGAGATAAGGGAGGCGGCTACAACGGGTGTCCATGAGGTCTGAAGTGCCGTATATTGAAGCCAGGTTTGGGTATTGCTCTTCACCACTAATACTGATGAGCTGGAGTGGGTCCAGATTAATGGGAATATTGAGCAGTTGGTTGCCGTGAGGAACAGTTAATGGCATTGCATGGCTCTAATCTAGAAAATACGGGACTGAAAGCAGGGAACACCCAAGTTCAGAACCTTTGCTGGATGGGGCCCAGTGCTCTGTTCTCTGCTGCGGCTGCTGGGGTGAGACGAGAGCAATCAACTTAATTTTCAGTGAAATTACGGGAACAGTGGGGTTTCTGCAGACTCTCACCAGCACAACTTGAGGCATCGCAGTTTCTGGTGTCGGCTGGCGGTTGCGAGGCCTGTAGCTAACAGCTGTGACAGCTGCTGTAACTCAGCAGTTGATGTGTTAATTTAAACCAACACCACTCATGCTTTAAGTTATTGCACCAGACTATGGCATAGAAGAACTTGGGATGGAACTGCAGGACATGTCTCATCCAATGTCCTGCACAAAGCAGGTCCCAACCAGACCAGGTTGCTCACGGCTTCGTCCAGCTGAATTCAAGGACTCAGTCCCAGGATGGAGGTGTCTCAACCCCTCTGGACAACCTATTTATTATATATTTGACCACTTTTAGAGTGATTTTTTTTTCCTTACATTTAATTATAATTTCCTGTGTTGCAACTTGTGTCCATTGCCTCTCCCCTATCATGGTGCAATCAATAATGTTAGTTATTACTTAATAAATCCCTCAATTAATAGCATATTTCTCAGTAACTGCCTACTGGGCTCCAATTTCAGGATGCTGCGGAACTGGAGGACATGCACCATTGGCAAGGTTTGAGCCGTCTTAACAGGGTGACCGTACCGGCCGAGCTGCAGGGATGCTGTCCTCCCCTGGCATCGGTGTCTCTCCCGCACAGCCCTGCTCAGCGCGGCCCCGGGGGCAGCTGCCTTTTCATGGGGTGACAAATCCATCCCTGTCCATGGTTGGTGCACAGTGGTTGAAAGTGCTCTGGGATCCTTGGGGATGAAAAGCTCTGTAAAGACTGGAGTTGTTTATGATGATGATGACTAAAATGCAACTTTAAAAGGCCTTAATGTAAGGAGTTCGTTGGAAGGTTTACAATTTGGGGTGTTTTATGAGGGGAGAAATTATTTCCAAGAACCAGGTTAGTCCCCCTTAGGATGATGCAAAAGGAGAGTTCCAGTGTATTACAAAATTATCATGGCTATAGCTTTCTAATCTTTTAAGATCCCTTAGTATCAGGGGGAAAGGGGAAAGGAGAGTCAGGCAGCCAGAACAGGAATCTGTCTCTATTGGGAAACCATTAGAAAGATGCAATGTGGTGGCTGGGACCCAGGCAGAATTTGAATGTCATCCCTTTTCTATAAATAATGCATAAGCATCATCATATTTTTGAATGCAGAGTCCAGAGGGAAATAATCTCTCTCGACTGAATGATTGTAACATTTCAGACTGGAATTCAGAGGTCCCAAGCTCCGGGGTCCTGGGTGGCGTGTCCCAGCTGCTGGGTGCTCTCCTCTCCCACCCGGGCATCCCGGGAGCGAAGGGGTGAGGATGCTGCACCAGAAGCAGATCAGAGGGCTGCAGCCTTGTGCTTTGAGGGTTGTCCCAGATTTACCGCAACCCCCACCAGGAAAATGGGATTTTTACCGTGAATAGTTTTTCATCTCTGGACTGTGAGTGGAGTGTTTACCACCTAGATCCAAAGTCACAGGATTGTATCTGTGTCAGCTCACAGTGATGGCAACTCAAACAGAAAGCTTTTGGGGCAAAGGCTGGAGTTCCTTGTGGGAATTCAGGTGGACAAAGAGCAGAGGGCACATCCCATCCAACTTTCAGGAGTAATGCTGCCCTGTGTCCGGGACATTTACATGGTGCTCAGTCACTGTGCTGTCCAAGCCACTCATGTATTACTGTCATGATACCCTACACACTGTCCCGTTACTGTCATACCCTACACACTGTCCAATGGGTCATGGGACAACGGAGTAAGGCCTGGGTGGTCTATGCTTCTGAAGTTTTGTGAACCTGGCTCCAAGAAGGTGTGCAATTTTAGTGATAAAGTTATACTACCAGAAATCCTGGTAGGTTTTGCCACATCAGCTTAACCCGCATGTCCTCGTGGCTTAGAGCACCAGGCCTGGCTTTGCCCTCGTTCCCTTTCTAAGCCCATTCACATTGTCTTTGTGTGAGTTTGTGCTGGGCATGGGCATTTGGCTGTGACTTGGCATTGCTCAGCTCTGCTCCATTGCAAGCAAGCAAGAAGAAACTGCTGTAACATTTTGCCCTGTTACAGTCTCCTAGGATGGTAAGGAATATCACAGCCCCTTTCTCCTAAGCACTGAAATCAGAGAAATGCCCCTTGTTTAGTTTTTATGCTGAACAGACAAGCCAGGAGCAAGGGTTTGAGACCAAAATACAGGAGGGATAAGCAACTTGGCAAGTCAATAGACATGCAAAGTGGCAAATGAAGCATCCCGCATCCCTGTCAAGCGTCCCATCTGGTAAGAGGCTCTGTCTTGCTCACCTCCTACCTTGCTGCCTTCACATTGCTCTACGTACAAACCTTTTCTATGAGGACTGGCTTATTACACAGCCTGCCCTCCCTGCACCTGAATTAGAGAAGAAAAATGATGGAAGAGAAATGAAGTGGTTACTAATTAGAAATTAGCTCATTAATAGAAGACATCTGTTTTGCATTAGGCAAGGAGAGATGAAGAAGGCTGAATCTCACGTCCCCAGTGACTGGCTGTTTATGGAGACTGCATTAAACTAGAAATCAGGCTTTTTTTAAGATTGATTTTGTCCACCCTGGAGATATGTGTGTGTTGAGGGCTGAGCAGTGGTGAATACCAGCGATGAGACAGGGCATCACGCAGCACCGGGGACTTGCCTGTGAAGGATGCCCATTCTGCAGGGTGCAGGGGGGACCCACCCTGCCCCACATCCCACTTCGGCTCTGCCTCATCCAAATTCCTAACCTTAGTATGGGCAGAAACAGGAAGGAGGCTTCTGGATTTGGAAGGAGGAACTGGAATTGCCCCTGCAGTGAATTTAGTCAGGCTTGAGCCTTGGCTTTGAGATACCAATGGGAGCAGCCTTCTGCGCCAGGTGCCCCAGGACACGCAGCCCGCATGGGGGAGGTGATGGAGCTGGGAGTTAGCTTGCTCTTGTGAGCTCTGGGTGCAAAATCCAAATTACTGGAAGAACACCAACAGCTAAACAGCCAAACCAGTTTTTAAAGCCCTTTGAGCAATCTCCTTTCCCAGCCACCTGGGTGCCTTGGGAAATGCCTGTCGCTGTCCTGGGTGAATATTTCAAAGCGGGAGGAGGGAGAGGTACCAGCTCCTCCAGAGAAGCACTGGTTTTCTCCTGGAAGATAGGAAGGAGGAGGATGAAGAGTTTCTCATGGGACACTGTAAAACTGAAATACCACAAAGTCCAAAGGTGAGCTCATTGTACATGGCCTGGAGAATGCTGGACAGGAGATGCCAGGGAATTTCTTGTAGTTTTATTTTCTGCTGAAGAATTTGGAAACCGTGTGTGTGAGGAAGCAGGGCTGTCAAAGAAAACAACTGTTAACAGTGTTTGGGAAAATGCAAGCTGTCTTTCCCTGGCCATATTTCTTTAAATGTGTCCCCCTCCCCTAAATTTTCCCAACCTCTTCTCAGTTATCTTTCTGTCCAAATTTCCTTCCCTTCCAAAGCTGAAACATTTTCATTGTATTGAAATTAAATGGAAAAAGAAATCCCCAACTAAACCTGAAAGCAATTAAAAAATTTTAATATAAAAAGCCATTTTTCCTTGAAAACCATTCAATGGGCTGTAATCAAATCCTCTCCTATTAAAGCAGGAGCAGTGGGACGGGCACTCGACAGACTGACACTGATGGGGCAGCAGATTCCTGATTGCATCAGCTACAAAACTCTTTTCTCTGGTCACTGCATGGAATTTCTGCCTACAGATCAGAAGCATTTGGATTTTGGGGCTTGTTTAGCAGGCAAAATTGTCCAGCATAATCTGTTTTGCAAGAACAGCTCTGGAGCTGCTGCTCATCCAAGCCCTGTTGAGGGACTGTATTCCAGAGCAATTATTTTGCTCTGGAAGAGAGCATTAATTCTTCCACCGTAAAATTACTGGTATTGGGGAAGAGAGTGGTCTGAGCAGGGAGCCGTTCCAGAACGGTGATTGTGGAATAGCTTATTCTGCAATAGCTCTTCTGGTCAAGTTCCCCGTGTCGGCAAGCCGTGAATCCCCGCCGCAGCCCGGGTGGGAATGCACCCAGCGCACGCAGCCTCTGGCTGTAAGACGGCGCTGTGGCTGCAAGCTGATGACTCCAATAAAGTTGTTATCGTGCCTGCCTTTGAGCGAGAAAGAAAGATCTCAGCTAACACCACCGCCTCCTGGATTTTTCTCCTCCGTTAGACGTTATGCGCTCGTCTGTCGCAGGAACGCAGGGTTCCTTGCCCCTTCTCCCCCTCCCTGCCCACTGAAAAGCTGACTCACTTCATCAACCTTTCTTAACTCTCTCAGCCTCGTGGGTGTTATCCCTCTGCCCAAATGGATGCACCGCCCTTTTATTTTAACGGCATCTGTGTATTTTTGTCAGTGCTCCCTGGATTCCTTTTTTCCCCCCGGATGGCCGATGAGGTTAAACCGCAGCAGGCAGCTCTCCGGCCCGGTGGTGCCTGCAGCGAGAGCATCGCCGCCTGTCATTACCCCGTGTTCACAGACTTCTCAGGCAGCTTTCAGTCGGCATGACAGTGTTTTGCTGCCTGAGCCAACTTGAATTAATTTGGAGCATAGGATTTCAGGAGACAGTATCAAGTCCTTCAGTGAAATCCAAATAGATTGCAGCTGCTCTGTGCTCTATTAACCCCATCATTTTGTAATTCTGCTCCAAAAAAATGGGGGGAAGGGCAAAGAAAGCTGGAGTCTGGCAGGATTTTGATTCCACAAAACCAAATGCAAGTTGGAGGGACTGTACGAAATGTTTTCCTGGAGCAGGGTAGCAGGTCGGTGTGGTGGATTTCCTTGTCTATAACATGGATTTCTTTCTTTACCTCTGCATGCCTCTTTTATCCATAATTAATGATTGGCGTATTCCCCAAAGTGCAAGTATTTGTGTCCTCATGGCTAGTATAAAATTTTCTGAAGGACCTCATGATTTTGGCTCTTACATTCTGAGCTGCTCTCAGCTTCTGCTGCTTCTCAGACTCCTGGTCCTCAGAGACGGGTTCTTCAAAGTAGTTGAAAGTGAAAAGTAATAATAATTAAAAAATCCATGGCAGCCCCAAATCAAAAGAGAAGCAACAAACCCTGAACCTTTGAGGATCTCAGATGAAGCAGTTTGAAAGGGGAAAGGGATAACACCAGGCTCGCTAGAGATAAGCCTGGGGGTGGCACGCCAATGTTTGGGGGAGGGTGTGCTAACAAGGTCCTTCAGTCTGCCATCTCAGGGCAGGTAGGGGATGGAGATCTATGTGGCAGCGAAGACACAAGGGTTATTGATGTGATAGAAACCATGGAAGCACCTTAGAACAGTCACATAGGAATTAGGGCTTCTCCTCCCAAAGAGGTGATGGGATCAATAGCCCAACTGAAGTGCACCTACACCAATGCACGCAGCATGGGCAACAAGCAGGAGGAGCTGGAAGTCCTTGTGCAGCAGGAAAACTATGATATAGTTGCCATCACGGAAACATGGTGGGATGACTC
>NW_009260399.1:516988-518343 GCF_000687185.1 Egretta garzetta | reverse complement strand
TTTGTCCTCATGGCTAGTATAACATTTTCTGAAGGACCTCATGATTTTGGCTCTTACATTCTGAGCTGCTCTCAGCTTCTGCTGCTTCTCAGACTCCTGGTCCTCAGAGACGGGTTCTTCAAAGTAGTTGAAAGTGAAAAGTAATAATAATTAAAAAATCCATGGCAGCCCCAAATCAAAAGAGAAGCAACAAACCCTGAACCTTTGAGGATCTCAGATGAAGCAGTTTGAAAGGGGAAAGGGATAACACCAGGCTCGCTAGAGGTAAGCCTGGGGGTGGCACGCCAATGTTTGGGGGAGGGTGTGCTAACAAGGTCCTTCAGTCTGCCATCTCAGGGCAGGTAGGGGATGGAGATCTATGTGGCAGCGAAGACACAAGGGTTATTGATGTGATAGAAACCATGGAAGCACCTTAGAACAGTCACATAGGAATTAGGGCTTCTCCTCCCAAAGAGGTGAGGGGATCAATAGCCCAACTGAAGTGCACCTACACCAATGCACGCAGCATGGGCAACAAGCAGGAGGAGCTGGAAGTCCTTGTGCAGCAGGAAAACTATGATATAGTTGCCATCACGGAAACATGGTGGGATGACTCAGACAACTGGAGTGCTGCGGTAGATGGCTGTAAACTCTTCGGAAGGGACACACAAGGAAGGAGAGGCTTGGGGCACGCCTGTGTGTTAGGGAGGGTTTTGACTGTCCACAGCTTGATGATGGTGGTGATAGGGTTGAGTGTTCATGGGTAAGAATCAGGGGAAAGGCCAGCAAGGCAGATATCATGGTAGGAGTCTGTTACAGACCACCCAACCAGGTTGAAGAGGCAGGCAAAATGTTCTGTAAGCAGCTGGGAGAAGTCTCACAGTCACTAGTCCTTGTTCTCGTGGGGGTCTTCAACTTACCAGATGTCTGCTGGAAATACTATACAGAGGAGAGGAAACAGTCCAGGAGGTTGCTGGAATGAGTGGAGGAGACCTTCCTGATGCAGCTGGGGAGTGACCCCACTTGGGAAGGCGCGTGCTGGTCCTGTTGTTTGTGAAGAGAGAAGGACTTCTGGGTGATGTGGTGGCTGGAGGTCGTCTTGGGCAGTTGCCCTTTCCTGCTAAAATATCCTGGCTTTGCACTTGCACCCTCCCGCTGGAGGAACCCGCAGCCCAAAGTGTATTTCCATGCATGGTGTGGCTCGGTGGCAGGGAATGTGTAACTAAAGCCAGAAGCCTGCTCAAGCTCCAGTAGGAAATGAGAAGTTTGCTATTGCTTCTGACGACCGGGCCAGGCTGTGGTTACACACTTCGGCATCAACGCAGGCTGCTTTGCTCATCTCAGGGTTTCCTCAATACAGTCCATGTCAGAGTATG
>NW_009260399.1:514803-516978 GCF_000687185.1 Egretta garzetta | reverse complement strand
TAAAACCTTGGGAGATGATTTCTGGGAAGCTTCTGCATTCATTTCTTTTTCTTCCCAACCACAACACCTGACCAAAATGTCACACAGAGCACTGAGGCCTCTTTGCCACCTACTGCCATGAGATACTCTCCACAGCCAAATCCCTCTCTGCTGCTTATTCTCTCTTCCTCTAGAAAAACTTTCTCTTTATTTTCCCAGCTCCAAGGTGCAGTTTTAAGAGGAAAGCCTCCTTCTATATATTACTTTCCAAGAAGGCAGTTTCTGTTAGGACATTGGTTTACTAATAACCTGTAATGCATCTTAACACAGATTTCTTTTTGCTGTTCTAAAAGAACAGCAGAAGTTCAAAAAGAAATTGTTCCTGTAGAAGTACTTCTGATATATTTGAATAGTAAAGGATGAAATAAATACCCTATACCAAAGTCAGGAGGATCTGGGATGCCTTTATGCTGTTGCTAGCTCTGGTACTAACTCTGCATGAGAACCTTTCTTAGGTGGGACCATGTACCAGGAGAGGGTCCATCGCTCCCCCGAAGCTTTTGGAAAATTCAAGCTTATCATCTGTGTGTCTCATTTTTCCTGTCCCCAAAGCATAGATCGTGCCACAAACCCAGCTCAGCTCCAGGTGATGCCAACCAAAACAGCTCCAGCACCGTTGGTGTTGGCTACGTACTCATCTGCTTGCATTGCTTATAGCTCTTGTGCTTCCCCATGTCTTCTCTCCCCCAGTGATTTATTTGTCCCTTCGTGCTGTCACATCTTGATATATGCCATTGCTGCTGAGGGCGGGGCCTCGCCTGGATGCTCTGTGCCTGGCGCGCTCTGCGCCGCAGCAAAGGTAATTACCAGTAGCCCAGAGCAGGAGGTCAACTCCAGGCTCCTTTCCTCTGCTTGGACCAAGTATAAATTGTCACTAGAAACAACTCTGCGAGCAGCTGCCACTCAGTACAGAAATTAGTAATTCCAGTTGCAAGAAAGCAAAATGTTTGTGCAGTGCATAACTGGAGAGGTACTATTTAAGGGGGGGTCCCTTCCAACCCAAAACATTCTATGGTTCTAAGGCTATTTTTGTGATTTTGGAACCAAACCCTCGATGTAGAGGTTTAAATACTGATTATCTCCATTCATTTTCATTCAAAACCCAGCATGTACGACCTGAAGGGAGCAAATATTTCTAAAAGGGTCTAGAACAACAAGTCTGATTTTCAGACTGATGGAGAAACATTAAATATGTGTTTTCTTCTTTCATTGCCCTTGCTTTAATTAGTATTATGCTTCCAGTAAGGGGAGTGAGTAACATTTACCTGTCTGACACTGCTTCATTAAGCAAACTCCTTGCTGTTAAATCAAACTTAGCTGCCACCTTCAGTGATTTAAAGATTTTAGTTGCAGCCCATGAAACAAGCTGATGACTGGTACCATCAGAAGGGGGCAAAATTTGTATGATGAAGTGAGGTTTTTCCTTATACTCCTGATAGTTTTGGTCCATCAGCAGGATGCTGTACACACAGGCTCAGGTTAGTTTGTACCTGGGCATACGCGGCAGGGAGAATCTTGCACAGGGTGTGAGAGCTGCTTTGCCATCTCGTTGGCTCAAAGGCCAGAAGTCAAAGAGGACAGGGACCAGCACAGACCCTGCGAGGGGAAGATGCAGGTACATTCCCAGTATGCTGTGGGATCACTGTTCATGGGGCAGCTGCGGTGCCTATCATAGAATCATAGAATTGTCTAGGTTGGAAAAGACCTTTAAGATCATCAAGTCCAACCTTTAACCTAACCCTGCCATCCCACTACTAAACCATGTCCCTAAGCACCTCATCTACCCGTCTTTTAAATACCTCCAGGGATGGGGACTTGACCACCTCCCTGGGCAGCCCATTCCAGAGCCTGACAACCCTTTCGGTGAAGAAATTTTTCCCAATGCCTAACCTAAGCCTGCCCTGGCACAACTTCAGATCATTCCCTCTCATCCTATCGTCCATCTTTATTCAGTCTGTCTTAACTGGCAGTCACCTCCTGCAGTAGCTCATCAATTAGTCAGAATTTTGCATAATTTGGTGCAGCTGGTTGTTTTTTAGACATCATGAAGGGAACCAGGACATGGGCTGCATAGTCCATGGCTTACATCTGATTATCCAAGGCCAAGGTTAGGGTGCAAGTGCAACCCCCATGATC
>NW_009260399.1:513018-514754 GCF_000687185.1 Egretta garzetta | reverse complement strand
TAGTTTTCAACAGGGCTACAGCTCTCTGTAGCAGAGAGGCTGGGACACTACCCAGCTGAAATGTCTTATTCATCCAGTAATTGCAACTGGGCTCACCTGGAGAAAGCTCAGGTCTAAACCCCAGAGCCCCGAGGGGTGTAGTCAGGACAGTTTGCTTCTGTGGTGCAGCCCTTAATTGGTAAGGCTCTAAAGCAGCTGAAAGTGTGGATCAAAAGCATGGGGGGAGATGGTACGAGCATCAGGCAGCTGGCCAGGCAGGGTGTGGGTTGGCACTGCCACATTCTGGTAAGTACAGATCCCACCACTAAACCATGTCCCTAAGCACCTGTGTGAGTTGTGGCAGTGATGGGGGAAATTTAAGATGTGAAAGGTGAATTTGGTGGCAGACCTGGGGAGCAGATCAGCAGCAGCCGCTGGGGACACAGCGGCAGCAGGCGATAAGGGAAAGTGTCTGAAGAGGTTTTGCAAAAGGAGCTGCTTGAGGAACACATCTTTTATAAATTGTTTCCTTAATGGCCTTGGCATGAAAAGCTGCAGTTTGCTGGTGAGAATTCCTCACGTGCACTTCCCAGTGCTGTGCCTGCTTGTTGTTCTGTCTGTGACTTGCAGTTATTAGCGAGCAGCCTAGTGTGGGGGTTTCATCCCAGCTGCAGGGGAACAGGACGTGGCTGGACAAAGTGTGGGAGATGTGTGTGCTCAGTAGAGGGCAAGAAGCTGTTTCTTGAGACACAGGAACCACTGTACCAGGCAAGTCATCTTGGAGATAACATGATCAATTTCTGGGTTTATGGGAGGGGCTCAGGTGGACAAGCAGATCATTAACAAAATATTAACTTCATGTTTATGCTTATTTGTCCTTTGGGCTGCAAGGAAAAAGCAGTGAGATACGTAGGTAAAAATCTTAGCATCTTTGCTGAAAGGTCAGGTTTGAGACTGATGCAGAGGTGGCAGGAGGGGCTCAGGTCAGGAGGAGCAGCAGCGTAAGGGCTGGTGGAGGAAAGTCCCTTCTTCGGAAAGGATTTGTCTGTTGAGGAGGGACTAGGTAAAGAATCACCAGCAGGATCCCTAAAATGTGGGGTTTCCAATCAGCTTTATTCTGTGCATGTCTGCCCGGGCAGCTCCCCTTGATTTGATGCTGAACTATTTTTCTGATTTTTAAAAACTGCAACAAATGACAAGCAGTTGCACATGTGCTTCCCTTTGGGCACTCATGTAGCTGCATGTCTGATGTATAATTATGCGCCTGTGAAAATTTTTGGTGGACCCAAGGACTTAATCCCACAACATTTACGGATCACATCACTGTATGTGTGAATTTATGCTTGCAGGATTAAACCCTGCCTTCAGCTATGAAGCAATGAATTGTTATAAGCAGAAAACGTGCAGGGGTGGGGGAAGAAGGGTCGGGTTAAAACACTTAGACTGTAAATGAAAGAAGGTCTTTCAGTACTGGTAGGTATGTATTTCTGTCGCTAAGGCTTATTGCTGGGGAAGCCGCCGTCCCAGGCACCATGCTTACGAGGCAGATGATGATTTACTCCGTATGACACAGTGAGGGAAATGAAAGCTGATTTTAATTCCAGCTGCGTAAGCACGCGTGTGCCAGAAGCACTTTCCCTGGAGAGTCCGTACAGTTCATGGCTCTGGTTTGCAGATTCCCTGATAGCCGTCGCGCTGCTGGAGCTGCACACGCAGCAGGCGAGCGGCTTGTGTGGCTGCAGGCACACGAGCAAGCC
>NW_009260399.1:506098-512824 GCF_000687185.1 Egretta garzetta | reverse complement strand
GAAGGGCGTGGTGGTGTGTGAGTGCTTAGGGGAGGGATTGCATTGCCAGAAAGAAGTTGCCCAGTTACCTCCAGTGACCTTCACCAGCTCAGCTGCAGACTTTAACGTGCTTTCCACTTGTTTTGGGGCTGTGCTCAGAGCCCTGCTCCTGTGGAAAAGATCTCCTTGTAGAAAGGATCTTTGCTCGGTTCTTCTCCTGAAAACCTTCCAGGATGCTTCACCCAATCTCCCAGCACACACAACCATGTAAAGGTGAGGTTTTGCAGAGGACCACGCCTTCTCTGGTTACTCGGTGTAAACATGAGGTTCATAAGCAAAGCACACTGAAGTCACCCGGTTATTGAAGGGGCCTCTTCCACACCCTGGTGGTTCGCCTGCTGATGGTGAATCTTATCCCTGTCTAGTGTAAATCAAGAAAAACACTAGTTCACCTGTTGGTGGCATTATCCCCTATTGCAAATGATCACAACCCTATTGACGTCAACTGAAGATCTAGGCTGAAATGTCTATCCCTTTCTCCTTCCTTCCTCAACGGTGAGGGGATAAACTGGGATTTGCAAGAGGCAAGGGCAGCAGCCTGGAGCTGGCCCACAGCCCTCTCTGCTGAGCAGAAGGCAATCCTCTGCCTTCAGCAGGTTTTAGGGTAGTGAAAAGGTTTGGTATTGGCATTGCAAATGTATGGAACAGCATTAAGCTGCTGCAGCTGTGAGGGTCTAAGAGGACACATAAAGTAAAGTTGGATTTTTTTTCCTTATTAATTTCATCTGAATATTTGGGGGTAGCAGGAAACAAAGTCTTGGACACCTGGGGTGTTCTTCCAATCTGTATCTGCCTGTGTCTTCACAAATGGTCTGTGAGGCCTTCTAGAGATGGAGGGATGGAGCTGGAGTAACCACAAGTCCTGGGACATGAGGATGGGCATCTCTGATAAATTCTGTAGCAAATAGCTCTGAAAAAGCTATCTTAGCTGTTTTCAGTTTCTCTGCCATTGCTGCTTTAGAGCTGAAGTTGGGTGAGCTCCCCTGTAAGGGCAGGAGGAGGCAGTTGCTGTCCCGTGGTCTTGTGTGACCGCTGGCCTGCGTGGGGTGTCTCCACAAAGACGTTTGATGCCTGTATTTAAAAAAGTAGATCACAGACATTCAGAATGTTCCGCCAGAAGCCCCAGTGGTTTGGCAGGTTTCCTGAAGCTCATGTCCCTTCTTGCTTTCATTGATGTCCATCTTAATTATTTTACGTATACCATTCCTCACTCCATGAAAGAGTGGGTCCGCAGAATGTGTGAGAAGGAGGCTTTGTTGTCTGTTATTACTCATGTAATTAGGCAGTACCGGTAACTTTATGTAAAGGAATATGAAAATAATTAGGTTGCTTTCAGCCAAGCTCATTGCAAACATCAGAAACCCCAGAATTCAGATTAATTTCATGTTTTTCTAGGGTTGCTGTAGCCTTTAGGTGAGTTTAGCTAGTTAGGCTGATGGTATAGCCAGTCTGTAGCACTTTCTGTCCCTTTGTTGTTATACATCAACCTCTTAAATCATGAATTAAGCTGGTGCCATTAATAATGGCTGGGAAACATTCTCATAGTTAAAACTAGACTAGCCCACACGCTTTAACAACCTGCGGCGAAAACGCTTGTCACCAGTCACCAGCTCCGCTAACAGCAGAGTGTGTAAGCCTGACACAGAAATGGCTCTATGGGGCTAAAGAAACCAGCGGAAGGCTTGCTGTTTTATTAGCTCGACAAACGACATTTCCCTCCTGTCTCTGCTTCCCTTGCTGCACAGCCATATGAGCCCCGTTTCCAAAATGCTCCTGTAAACAATGGGGAGGAAAGCCTTTTGTGTGGCTTTCGCTAAGATTGCAAGTGGTGTGGGCAATGCAACTCAACAGAATTACAATGAGATTTACAAGCCTGTATGCTTATGCACAAGGAAATATTTCATAACTCGTACTTTCTCTTAATTGACTTTTTTTTTGCACACAGTAATTTATATGAAGGCAAAAAGGGAAAGTGTTTTGACAAAACAGTCAAGGCTTCTTTGAAGAACCCAAGGAAATCTTGTCTGGGTAGATTTATTCATTCTGTAATTAAAATGCTTTGATGCAAACGTGGTTTTGTAAACCACTGTGCTGCTCAGTGCTCCAAAGGCCTCTTCTCTTTCCATTAGTCACTGTTCTGCTCTGAATTGTGCATTGTTTTGGGGACCACTTGAATTTTTTTATTTTTTTTTTTTTTAAATTTTGATGTTAAGTCTTCACCACTGTGATCCAGATGTTCCTGAAGAAGTTCAAGCTCCTGTTGTCTGGGCTGTATCCTCATTCATTCTTGATGTCTCTACAGCCGTTGTTTATCATGACAGTGAAGAGGGACTTGGGTGCTGCTTGCAGCATCCAAAGTGATGTGCATAAGGAGCAATTCAAACCACTGCCTACTTTACACTGTGCAATGAATACACTGGACAAAATGTGTGTGTATGAAAGTCTGACAGCCCTGGACAGTAAGGGCTGAACTTTAGCAAAGTAGTGGGGTTACGCTAAGTTTATGCTGGGTGCTCCAGCAGACTGTGGACATGGCTTTCCATCTCCCTGTTTGCAGACAGGTCTTTGCAGGGCTGAACACCTGCACATTTTTGGTTTGGCTTTGTTTTTCCCCATCTCCCCCAGCAGTGCAGCGTCTGTTTTTTGTGTACGGGTAGCAGCTTCAAAAAAATGCAGATCCTACCATGGGTGATAGAATCTCACACTGCATAGATGGCAAGGCAAGAAAAAAACCTCCAAAACTTTAAAAAAAAAAAAAAAATCCACCCCCAAACAAAAGCACTTTGGCCATCTCCTATAAAGTGTGACTGTTATGTTTTTACATTAAGAAGTTTCAACGCTGTGTGAGAGTGGGGTGGAGGCTGGGTAAAATCTCTCTCTCCCACCTTTTTGCTTCTCTGAAGTTTTGAAAGAGTCGGTGGATTCCCTATAAGAAGGGTAAGTCTGCCTTGCCTCCTCTCTACCTGCAGAGGCAATGACATGAAGCTACGGTCATCTTCTTGCTTACAAGACCACGGGAGCAAGGTGTATATGGCAGAAGGCAGAGGCCAAGCAGTACTGTGTGGGTCAAAGCTGACACATGATGGTCAGATAGGTGGACTTAGGAAATATGAAGCAAAACCGCCTCTTACCTATTGGCAAGTCAAAAGAGGTGCACGTACCATCTGAAAAAGAAATTAAATTGCATGGGTGTGGCTAATGGGCTGCATGGGAGTGATGGGGCTGTGAAGTGTGAGCTTGTGGGCTAACCAAGGCAGAGTGCCTGCTGCCTGACTGCTTGTAGCGTGGAAGAAGCCTTGTGTAGCAATGATGGCCAGGAAACATCCATATTTGGTGTATGAAGGTCTGTCTTGCACACAAATTTGAATGCTTTGTGTTAAATTTCGGAGCTTTACAGTGTTTTAACATGTGGATGGACGGTCTCAAGCTTCTACTGGTACAAAGTAAAGAGCCTATTGAAGTATAGAGGATGGAAGAAAGTTGATAGGAGACTGTGGGGCAGGTTCTAATACAATCAGTCAAACATCTACCAAGGGCAACCACGTTCTTCCTGGACTGGCTAGATCCTACTGTATTGCATTTGCTTATGAATATAATTTTGTGCTACTGTGCAATTGTAGCAGCAGCACCTGGCCAGAGAAACCTCTCTGGAGGAACCATGGGGTTAGGCTGGACAACCCTGGTCCTTGGGAGTGGTGGGATTACATATGTTGGAGTAGGTGGTCATGGTCAAAGTAAGTAGATGTAGCTTGGAGGGCTGAGAGTGGACTGAGGTCCCCAGAGTGGTGGCAGTGGTGACCTGTGTAAAATGCAGACCCTTGGGAATCATAGAATGTTTTGGGTTGGAAGGCACCCCTAGGGGTCATCTAGTCCAACCCCCCTGCAGTGAGCAGGGACACCGCTAACTAGATCAGGTTGCTCAGAGCCCCGTCCAACCTGGTCTTGAATGTTTTCAGGGATGGGGCCTCCACTCCCTCTCTTCTCTTCTCCAGGCTGAACAAGCCCAACTCCCTCAGCCTGTCCTCATAGGAGAGGTGCTCCAGCCCTCGGATCATTTTTGTGGCCCTCCTCTGGACCCGCTCCAACACTTCCATGTCCTTCTTGTGCTGAGGGCTCCAGAGCTGGATGCAGTACTCTAGGTGAGGTCTCACCAGAGCAGAGTAGAGGGGCAGAATCACCTCCCTCGACCTGCTGGCCACGCTTCTCCTGATGCAGCCCAGAGTACGGTTGGCCTTCTGGGCTGCCAGCGCACATTGCCAGCTCATGTCCAGCTTTTCATCCACCAGCACCCCCAAGTCCCTCTTGGCAGGGCTGCTCTCGATCCTTTCTTCCCCCAGCCTGTATTGATACCGGGGGTTACCCCGACCTAGGTGCATGACCTTGCACTTGTTGAACCTCATGAGGTTCACACAGGCCCACCTCTCCAGCCTGTCCAGGTCTCTCTGGATGACATCCTGTCCTTCTGGTGTGTCAACCGCACCACTCAGTTTGGTGTCATCCACAAACTTGCTGAGGGTGCACTTGATCTTGCTGTCTAAGTCATTGAAAACGTTAAACAGCACCGGTCCCAGTGCGGACCTCTGAGGGACACCACTCGTCACCGGTCTCCATCCGGACACTGAGCCATTGATCACTAACCTCTGGATGCGACCATTCAGCCAGTTCCTTATCCACTGAACATTCCATCCATCAATATAGTAGCTCACATCTCTTGATGAGAAGATATGAAGGGGAGCCCTGCAAGCAGGGTGTGAGGTTGGGGTCCTCGCGGGCCCAGAGCGGCTCCCACAGCAGAGCTGCCCGCTGGGGAAAGCCTCTGCACTGAGCTTTGTTCCCAGCCACGCTACTGCTCTGGAGCATCAGGCAAAAATAGTGCTTTCAGTCTTGTAATGTGCTGCCCAAGCAAATGTAAAATATTTAATCTGGCATTGCCAAAAGGGTGCTTTATGACTTATGCCAAATTGCATTATATAAATATAATTAAAGGGTTAGCTTTGTTTGAATCTGTCATTCTAAGCAATAAAGATGTCAGATAATTTAGTGTTACATTTGATACTCATCCTATTAAGCTAGTAAGTGTTTTTCTGTGTGCATGTATGTTGCATTCATGGAGTTAGTTGTTTTTTTGGGGTTTTTTGTGTTGTTTTTTTTTTTTTTTTTTTTTTTTAAAAAGCAACCAAGTCTAAAGATGTTGCTGATGGCGTCCAGGAATGTTGTCTGCTACAAAACTGTCTTCTAGTCTATGTTTTTTGAGCCTGGATGTGTGGTTCCCCAAACGGCTTGGGGAGGCTGAGAGGGGCAGGAGGCACTGCCCGTGCATCTGAGGCAGTGAGGGTCTGGGGCGGGGAGCAGGGAGGTGCTGGCACCGCTGCCGGGGCAGAGCTGGGCTTGTGCTGGGCAGAGCTGAATGCATGAAAGGTGGGACATGGCTCCTGCAGACCAGAAATTGTCAAGCTGTGATGGGCAAGGATTTAACATGAAACATTGAAAATGCATGATGCTTCTCAGGGGAGGAAAAAAGGATTTGTAACGAGACCTCTCTTCTGCCCTGTAGACCCTTCATGCCTGACGCATTTCATTTTGACTCATAGCAGGTAACATTCACTTACCCAGTGTGCTTCGCTGAAGGTCCGCCACTTTGGCCAAGACTTGTCCTTGTTTTTGAGGCAGGGGAACAGAGATGTGGTTAACTGGCTACTTGAAGATGGGGGAGGATTTGGCCAGGTACCTGCTTATGCTCTGGGTACCAGCTGTGAGCAGCCCCGGCACAGCGTGGGATGGAGCAGAGCAGTCACCAGAGCCCAGGGCAGGTCCATCCTTAGCTGCTGGGGAGCTGGGGTGGTTTCGGCTCATGATGGGAGGTGTTTTGTACACCGGGGCTGGTGCAGGCTGACACAGTGGGTATACACACAGCTTCTGGAGCAAAAAACCACCCTCCCTCCCCTGAGTACTCTATTTCAAGACCTGTGTTACAACCACTAAATCAGTGGAAAAACAAACCCAAATCCTGTCAAGTACCAGGACAAATATTTTCGAGGTTATTTTAAGGTTTATAAAAAATATTAAACTAGAGAGTAAAATACACTTTACATGATTAAACTGTCTTAATTTTACAGTCATGCACAGGGACTTTTTGCTGGGGTACAGAAAATAAAGATGCCTCTGAGTCGAAGACTTTTGCATTATCAGTGTCTGAGAGCACTTACGAATTAGTAGGTGCAATTATCCTCTTGAAATCTGTTGTCAAGATAGGCTTTGTTTAAAGTTGGCTTTCCTTTGGCTGCTGTTGAGTAAATGTACCAAGCCATAACATGCTGTTCGTTCACCTCTCCAGAACAGCGAGTGCATACAGCGCTGAGTTTGTCATTTGTTTGCCATTCATATAGCATAAAGCCTCCTATTTAATACTGAGAAATTGCTGTTGGATGCCTGAACAGCCTGGGCATACTAGAGGATTAAAAAAAAAAAATAGTTCAATTAGAGACCGGGGCAAAAATAGATTCATGGGTTTTCTGTTTCAAATTAAACTCTTAAAAGCCTCTTTCCCAAATTTCTTCCATTCGAGTTTTGGATCCAGTCCCAAATGCTGGGTCTGAAACCCCAAAATACACCACAGTTTGTGTCCACATCTGTGACAGGCTGGACCCAAATAGCAGATATGACCACACCAAAACCTGGGGAAGCTTT
>NW_009260399.1:497232-506075 GCF_000687185.1 Egretta garzetta | reverse complement strand
CCTTTGCCTTGTGGATCCTCTCGGCCACGCCAGACCCTGATCTGTCCCCTCACAGCCTGTCCACCCCCAGTCTAACCCACCCAGGGCCAGTCTGGATAAATATAATCTATTATATAAATATTATAGGTTCTATATTAGCTGTAAGGACCAGTAGGGGTTAAGTCATTTATAAGTTAAATTAATAAATTAAACTCAGTGGGAGACCTGCAATGTTTCCCAGTTGTTCTCCAAGTATCACAACAAACCTCGTCATTTTAGGAATGGTATCTACGGGGGTATCTGGCTTTCTAATCTGGGGTTTGGTTTGGGCTCATCTCTACCCAAAATATTATTTTAACCACTCTTTGTATTTCATTTCCATACTTTTCCTTCAGTATGCTTTGAGAAAAGATTCTGCCAAAGACAGAAATGCTTTGAGCCCTGGAAAACATTTTTTTGCCATGTATATGGAAGGCGGTGTTTTGCTTGGCTTAGCTTGTGAAATACATGGCACAACCTGCATGAAATATTTGAGGCTGTGAGGAGACATGAGCAGTTTTTGAAGCGGGGGAAAAAAAAAAATAAAAAAAAAGAAAGAAAAAAGTTAATTTTTGTTGAATGGTCTCATTTGCGTATAGCCACACCCAGACAGGAGGTGGAGCAAGGAAGAAGAGTTGATTTATGAAACTTGTAAAATTAAAGTTGTTATAAAGTTAAAAAGAAACAAAACAACCCCCCACACCCCCCCAAAGGTCAGATTCGTGGCAAGGTTTCTACATATGTGAGCAGGAATTAAACCATTAGTGTTTGATAAAAATTCATGAGGCTTTCGAAGCACCAGGGGTTGAGATGAAAGCTCTGCCTCATGTGCCCAGGCTGGTGGGGAAAGGGCTGCCAAGTGCCCCCGTCCTCACCTGGGTGGGCTTTTCCTGTGGAGGGTCGCAGTATGGGATGGAGGGGTAATGGTGAGTTAATAGGGTCGTAGGATAATTTAGGCTGGCAGGGACCACCAGAGGTTTCCAGTCTGACCTCCAGCTCAAAGCAGGGTCAGCAGTGAGTTGCTGCCTCCATGGGCTCCTCTTCTGCCCTCGGAGTGGCCAAGTGGGTCCCAACAAAGGTGTGGAGAAGAGATGGTGGAAGCAACTGAATCTAGCTCAACCTGCCCAAACTAGAACAGCTTCTGGGTTGCCCCATTTTAGGTTGGTGCTCCTTGGAGGTCCCAGTGTGACGGGAGCTTGGGGGGAAAGCAGAGTTGTGGCCACTAAGCCTGCAGCCCATGCCTGTTTCTCCACGGTGTGGTGCAAAAGGGCTGTTTGACCTTGCGTCTGAAATGTGTGACTTCTGTCTCCATCCACCGGTTCTGCCTATGCTGAGATTTTAGCTACAAGAAGAGGCTGTGACAACGAGCGCTGCTCCCAGGCGGTACGTTGTCACACTGTCTGCCTGCCATGTGTTGGGCCGAAGCAAGGGGAATTGGCCATCGTTTGTGCCCTAATACTCCCAGGGCTCTGTGATACCACACCGGCGCAAGCCAAGATGATAATCCTACCTCTCAGATTTCCAAATTCAAGCCATAGCTCTGTGGAGGGGTAAAATGTGGGCAGAGGAAGGCAGAGCGCTGGTGGAGGAGGAGTTGGGATTGATGCAAGACACAGCAGCCGTGGGACGTTAGCTGGCTCCTGGGCACCGCTTCTGCCTGCAGCTGGTGGGCACTTCGCACTCTAGTTCATTGCTTAACGCCTTGCCTGGCAACTTTCCTGACATGCCTCCACCTGCAAGTGAACGTCTTCTTCAGCCCCTGGCAGGGCAGACTGTGCCCCAGCTGGGAAAGTTTCTTGGTGAGATGCAGAAGGGCCTGGGAAAGAGAACCAGAGCCTGGAGGTGCCAGCTGGTCCCTAGACCACCCCCCCTCTCTCCATCCAGGCACTTTTCCACTTGTCAGGGGAGCTTTTATTTTTCCAGAGCAGATATTAGGATGGCAATAAAATAGTAGGGCTGAGGTACATGGGCACTTCACAGGGTGCTGCTTTTTTGCTTTTGAAAAGCATTGATTTTTTTTTTTTTCTTCAATTGTGAAGTGTCCTTTGGAGGTGTCCCCAGGGTGCTGCCAAGGGCAGTTTCTTCAGCTCAGGGGAAAGCGTGTGGGTCTGTTAACTGAGAGTCAGACGGGATCAGAAGCTTGGGAAGTATCTGGTTTTGGGAGGTTTGCACAGCCAGTGGTGGCACGGGTCACCTCTCTCTGGTGGCCTCTGTGTCTGCAGTGCAGCGTGGACTCTGCACCAGCAGCTCAGTCATGTCCCATGTCTCTCTGATGCCTCTTTGTTTTGCTGGTTGCTTGCAAGGGTCTGATAGGCAACACTGGTGTTTTGGAGGGGGAAAAGGAGATTTACAGACTTTTTTTTTTTTTTACTTAAAAGTGTTGTAGGGAGTCTGACACTGGCCAAAATGCCTTGACGCCACCATTTCTGCCAGTAGCCCATGCTGTGGCTGGAGCTACAGTGTGTCCTTCACAGCATGCTGGTGCATGGTACTTAGCATGCCCATGTGTTATTTCTGGAGGCTTCCAAGACTTCATTTTCCTCTGCTGGCCTCCACAACCACAGTGCAAATCTAGTCAATAAACCAAAAGAGGCTAGAAACTGCACTTCTAGCAAGCAGTATTGGAGACCAGATGATGCCCACAGTTGTTCCTATGGCTTCTCTCCTCAAACCCATCATAGAATCATAGAATGTTTTAGGTTGGAAGGCACCCCTGGGGTCATCTAGTCCAACCTCCCTGCAGTGAGCAGGGACACCGCTAACTAGATCAGGTTGCTCAGAGCCCCGTCCAACCTGGTCTTGAATGTTTTCAGGGATGGGGCCTCCTCCACCTCTCTGGGCAACCCATTCCAGTGTTTCACCACCCTCATTGTAAAGAATTTCTTCCTCATATCCAGTCTAAACCTACCCTGTTTTAGTTTAAACCCATTACCCCTTGTCCTGTCACAGCTGGCCCTACTAAAAAGATTTTCCCCACCTTTCCTCTAGGCCCCCTTTAAGTGCTGCATGGCCGCAACCATGTCTGCCCGCAGCCTTCTCCAGGCTGAACAAGCTCAACTCCCTCAGCCTGTCCTCATAGGAGAGGTGCTCCAGCCCTCGGATCATTTTTGTAGCCCTCCTCTGGACCTGCTCCAACAGCTCCATGTCCTTCCTGTGCTGAGGGCTCCAGAGCTGGACGCAGTACTCCGTCTTTTCCTGCAGCTGGAGCAGATCTCAGCAGAGACACAGACGTTGCACTGGGAGGAACAGGAGCAAGACCACCAAGAACATTCCGGTGGATGGCTGGTTCCTGATACAGTCTGTCTGCGCTGGTTCCTCCCAGCACAAGCAAATCCTCTAATCTGACTACCAACCCTTGAACCGTTCAGCTCGGTCTCTATAGTTCATCTCCAGCTTGAGCTTTTATCGTAATTGAAAGGGAAAATTGCCTTTTGAGTGGAAGAGAGGTTCTCCCTCTTTGGCTCTGGAAGCAGAGCACGTGCACGGGGCCCTGGCACTTTTGCTGCAGGAGTCATTAAATCTGTTTAATTTGGCCGTATCGGTGTGGCTGGTGCTTGCTGCGTGGCAGGCGAGCAAGCACCGACGCACCCACACCTCAGCACCCTCCTGCAGAAAGACCGGGGCTTCAGGAGGGGGAAGAAGGGAAACGGGAAACAGGAAAACTGCTCTTGGGGAGTGATGGTTGGCCATTGCTTGATTAGGATGATTTAAATAACCCATTAGGGGACAGGCAGGAGGAAGGAGCATCGCCTCCCGCGTGCTGCCAGTGAGAGCGATTCGTTGCTGTTATCAGCAAGCAGCTGCTTTTTTTGGAGCCGTGCACAGAAGCTGCGGGGCCCACAGGAGGATGGGCTGGGGGGATTGAAAAGGATGTTTTTGCTTAGGAGAGGGGGAAGTGTTGAGCAGCTGAGACAAGTGCAGCTGGTTTCAATCAGCTGAGCTGTCAGGGGAGGGCGAGGAAGCCAACCTGCTCCCCAGGTGGGGGAAGAAGAGCCTTTGAGGAGGCAATAAAACTCTTTGATGCTGGAGAATGGTTGCACAGCGCAAGATGGAAATGTTGTGTGTGATACTCAGCTATCCCTAGACTTCGAATGGGATTCGGGAGGAGCAGGGCTGGAAGTGGAGCGTCTGGGGATGAGCGATGGAGCTGCAGGGGGCACGTCCCGAAACACCGATCCCTCACTCAGAGGGTTGTTTCCATCTTCCTTGTCTTCGTTGCTAGTGGTGCAATGACCTTGTGATTCCTCTTGGTTTAGTGCATGGCCTAGACGTAATTTGCAAGAATTAAAAATGGGGAAAAAAAACCCCATCCAGGCTCCTCAGCATGGTGAGCATGAGTCCCAAGTGGGCTCTCTTTTTAGCCAGACAGGTTCTGCCATCCGTGCTTGGTTTGGTCTTCCAAAATAACAGGGTGTGAACTTTGATATTTCCAAGTTGTATGGCAAGAAATAACGTGTCTGTAACAGTTTTAATCCTGGGTATTAACCTCTTCTCCAAACTTCAGAGATATACTGATATACACACCCTGCTTTCCCGCATGCGGGGGGATAATTAGGAAGGAAAAATCCTGTTTGTGTGTTGGTACATGTCTTTCTAAGCAATCCCATTTTCCGTAGGGATCACGTGCAGCTGAAGCGCAGTCATTATTGGGTATCCGCACGCTTTGCAGTGCGCTGTGCTCGTAAACAGCAAGTGAGACGAATTTCTGTGCCTAATCATTTTACACAAGAGAACTAAATGAGAGCTTCAGAGCCCTGGTGCCAATGCAGGAATGAATAACGCATCTGACTGTTCTTAGAGGAAATTTCAGGATGGTATAAATTGATTATATTGGATGGAATGGTCCTGTGGATTTGTTACCTTTCATTGTTTTTAAATATCTTTTTTGTGATAAAAGTAAACCCAACAAATTAAATCCTCTAATTAAAATCCTCTTGGCTGGGGATATGAATAGTATGTAAATGTTCCCATTTGCTAGCTATGCTTCCAAAATGGGGATAAGAAATGCATAGCCTACACCCCCAGAAGATATTATTTCTTCCACTATCCTGACGCTGGCCAGGTTTGATTGTGTCTCCCCATGTCACGCTACCATGAGTCAGGAAAAAAACACTTACATCTAAGGCAGTTATAGAGAATATTGGTTTTGGTTTGGTTTTTTTTTTTCATGAATTCATCAATGCCTCTTTTCTTTCCTCTTTTTTTTTTTTTTTTTTTTTTAAAAAAAGCCTTGCACCTTCCTCCAGGTGAATACCAACTACTGGCTGAGACAAGACAGCAGCAATGCCTCTGCTTCTGTTTTAATTTCCAATATAACGGAGTTTTTGTGACATTGAGTTATTAAGAGTGATGGACACAGGCTGAACTCTGAGTGCAGGACAGGAATCTGTAGAGTGGTTAAAGAGATCAGGGGAAAATTGTACTTGGAGTTATAATTAAATAATTCCAAAGTATCTTCACTGAAATTAATGAGTTTATTTTGGATTCATTCTCTTGTAAGTAGGAGGTTGGCAGCAGCAGGGATAAGAAAGTGTCTTTCTCTGAAATGGTAGAGAGAAAGGAAAGAATACAAGCTGAGAAATGATGCAGAATTGGTTTCTTAAGAAAAACTCTCTCTTTCTATAACTTTTTTACCTTATTGGACATTTTTGGGAAAAAAACAATTGTAAAAACTAAATGGAATGGTGTAGAAGTGTCGGTGAGGGAGATGGCACTGCTTTGGTTTAAAATTGCAGGCTATTCACAGGGTCTTCTCTGATCACATCAAATTAAAAAAAAAAAGGGCAAAAAAATATGAAAGACGAAGAGGGCGAGGACTCCAGCCCTGCCTCTGTCAAGCCTCAGCAAGGCGAATCTTTCTCAGGGGGCCAAGCAGCCCCTCGGATCCACTCCTCTTCCTTGTGCCCGTGGCGGAGGGTCGCGTACGGATCAAAGGCTGCCAAGCTGTGCCGTTCCCGCGTGGGGCTCAGGGCCCCTCTTCCATGGAGAAGTTCAAACCCTCGTGTGCAGCAAACCTTCCACTGCTATGGGGAATCACAGCAAGTGCCAGTGCAGCCCAATTGCTCATATGAATAAATCGTGACAAATTTGCCAGATTTCTGTGCTTACTACGTGGTTTTTCTCGTGTTACATCCTGGGCTGCTGGAGGGGATGGTCCCCATGCCCCACTACAAATGCAGCTGTGTCCTGCCCCAAAGGTCTGAGGTTTATGGGGACCACGATGTCTTCAGGGTGAAGTACCCACTTTTTGTGCTCCCTGACACCAGGAGACATTGAATTAAATGTGGACCACCGTGGCTGGAGATGCCGGCTGCAGGGCTGGGTTTGACCTCTGCTGGGGTCCCAGCTTCTGCAGTTCCCATAAAAAGCTGTTTGCCAGTCCACAAATACAACATACAGCCCAGTTCCATAGTTGAGGGGATACTACTCTTCATGTCGCTGGTGAAGGATTTGTTGGCCCAGCCATTCCTGTAACCGATTTGCAATTTCCACCCATTTCCACCATTGCACGGGAGATTTACAGAAACAGCTCAGTCATCGGGTCAATTAGATTATCTCACCACTGCTTTGAATAACCCCCAGGCAGGCTGGGGAGCCTTATGAGACCATCTGCAACCTGTCCTCTGTCTTCAAAGGCTTAAATATAGAAATCCAGTCCTGCAGCGAGACCTCTGCGGGCACGGCACACGCTCCATTAACACGGGAATTGTAATGTCCTCGGGCATGGCTGTGAAGTATTTGCAAGACGATGGTATAGTAGATAGCATAGTGCTATACTTTTTGTTCAAGTGCATCCAAATGTCTTCAAAGGCAAAAAGAAAGCACCCCAATAGATATCAGCCCTGAATTCGTCATGAAGTTGGACTACATGATCGTTGTAGGTCTTCCAACTGAAATAGTCTATTCAAAATATCTAGGATTGGATATTTCATCTTTCAGTGCCAGACACGCAGATATGTTTGCTTATCACAGGAGTAGTGTGAAAAAAAAAAAAAAAAAAAGTCATTTTTAAGCCTTCATTCCTTGCTTTTAAGGTGTGTGTAGTCCCAAACGCTGCCGTTATGGTGGCATTATCACGGGTGAGGGTGTCATTTGGCAGTCCTGGGTAGGTCATTGAAATGAGGGTAAATGGAACAACCCAACCCTTCCCCTGGCATCAGGCACTGAACACTGAGCAGAGAAAGCTTCATTTAAAGGTCTTTGACAGGTACCTGCGTATTCAGGGGGGTTAATTAGAGACGTGGTGTGGATGGGCAATTGCTGGCTGCCATTTTGGCAGCAGGATTATTCAGGGGCAACCACTAGCAAGAGCAATCAGATGGATGATGAGCCGGTTTGCACCTAGAGCTCATGCGAAGGGGGATAAAAGGGTTATGCTTCAGCATAAGGGAAGAGGGGAGACACTGGAAGAAATATTCAGTGTACAGCATGCAGGAGGTGCTGGCTGGAGCGATGCTGAGTGCGTTTGGGCTGGATTTTGTACGTGTGAGTTTGCAAAGAGATGGGGTCAGGCATGACTGGTAGCTCACCAGCTGAGCAGCTGCACATGGGGATAACTTTCCTCTGTCCAACAGGCAGGAAAAAAGGGTGGAAGACAAGTTAAATTGCTCACAAAGAATCAACCTGGCGTTTATGTAATGGTGAATGGTTATTTTAAAGGTCAGTGAAGGATGTCCTTAGAGCAGGGAGGGGATTATGAGATAGAGTTAAATCTTGATATGTATAAAGTCCTGGAAAGGAAAGGATAAACTTTCAAAGCGAGCTTGTACAGCTGCTCACACTTGTTCACTAACCCTTCCAAAACGTGTCCCGTGGGCATTCCCACACAGCATCAAGCGAATTGCTGATTCAGGAGGAAGCCATGTTGCTGAATGGCAGATGTTCAAGCCACCACTCGCCCTCTGCCCCCTCAGATGGGGAGGCTGCCGGGGCCTTGCTCCAAATCTGCCCTTCCCTCCCCCTCTTCCAGTCCCCTCACCCACCCTGTGCTCAATACAGACACTTTAATTCATTTTTCATAAATACAACCGCATGCACAGTAATGTGCATGGTGAGAAAAGACAGGGGTTAGAAATAGCTGGTGGATGCTGCTGGGGTAGAAATGCCTTCAAGAAGGTGAACCTGAAGCATTTTTACCCCCGTCGTATACCAGGTATCAGGGCTGAGAGCAGTGCTGGGGATTGTGCATCACCACCCTTACACCCCGCACCCAGAGCAAGTTACCTTCAACTTAGAGGTGTACAGTGCTATTGCTAGAGCCAGCCAAGGGAGGAACAGGGGGTGGGACAGGAGCCCTCCGGGCACGTGCCCCCCTGGGAGCGTGGCAAGGGAAGAGCCGCTCCACAGATGCACGGGAGAAAAGCCCCTCAGGGAAGGGCAGCATGGATAAGCCTTTGGGATGGCACCAGTAGGGGTGTGATGAACCATGGCTTGCTTTTCCCCATGACCTTGGCATCGCGGGTGGATCCAACCTGCTTCCTTTCCCCCTCGTTGCAATTTCTGTCACGAGATTGAGCTATTAAAATGTTAATACAAAATACATGGTTAGTCCCTAGCATGCTGTATGCTTCTGACCTGTACAATTTTTCCTCTCTGTATGCAGACCCCCATACCATGCCCTGGTGTGTCTGCGCATTTATTCAAGGCTCCTGAATTCAGGGAAAGATAACTTTTGTGTAACATCAGCCGGATGGCTCTAGCACTTCTAAAACATGGTACAGGAAGAGGAGTTGAAGACACAGGGTTGCCAAATTGAGCCAAAATTCACAGTGTCTCTTTTGCATAGTATTTTAATATAAGAGACCACATGAACCTCTTGTCCTAGG
>NW_009260399.1:495528-497205 GCF_000687185.1 Egretta garzetta | reverse complement strand
GGGAATAGTAGCTGTAAATTAGCATGAGAAAGGTAAAGTTGCATAATGGTTTCCATTCTAATTCATTTTCAGTCAGCAATTTGTTACAGTTTTCAGCTTTTGGGCTGAAATTTTCTGGGCTTGTTTTCTGCATGGAAAAAAGTATGGATCTGTGTGTGTATTTATTTAAGCCAATTATTACTAAGTCATGTCTGCATCTAAGGAGAGATAGGAAAATTTTCTCCCATTATTATTTCTTATAATTCCTTCAATGAATGTTGATAGAGCAGGCAGAGCTGGTTTTACATGTTGAAATGTGGTCTGGGAATGGTCCTTCCAAAGCAGTGTCTGTTTGTTAGCAGAGCGCCATAAATCTGTTAGAACACTCTTAAGTTTGCAGAGCACTAAAGTTACTGTCAAGGAGCTGAGCTGCAAATGACTCCTGGAGCACAGCTCTTTACTTAAAGGTGTCTGCAAAAAGCTCCTGTACAGAGCAAAAGGAATAAATAGCTTGGTTTGTGCTGAGCCTGTGAAGGCTTCAGCTAAGGAGGGCTTGGTATTGGTGCCTAATGAAAAGCATAATAATAAATGTCATTGGTATATATTGCTTGCAAATATCTGACATGGAGGGAAAAGTTCCTGCAATGAGCTGAAAAGCTGAGCCCGCATTCCTGACACCAGGGTAGGGTAGCTCGGGGCTGTGACAGTATTCCCGAGTGAGCCTTTGCATCGGGCACCTTCCACCTTCTGCAAGATAAGGAGGAGCATTATCTCATCTCCCAAAACCGTCTCTCGGGGGTCATTCTCTACTGCATGAGGTAACCTGTGTGCGGGGTGGATGTTGCAATAACGTGGCCAAACACGTCCTGCGCACAGGGTCTGATTTCATACGAGCTATTGCTGGGGTTTTTGGTTTCAGGATTTTTTTAACGTTTTCTTTTTTTTTTTTTTTTTTTTTTTCAGGTCTGCAAAGCTAGCAAGTTCAATCAGCCAGAAGTCTGGTTTCAGAGTTGCATCAATTGCTCAGGATTTTTTTTACTATTTATATTAGAGAGAGTAACCCCAGGAAATTCTGCCCCAAATCGCCTTGTGCCTTTGCTCCTTCTCCTTCAGATGCTCCTCAGACAGGAGCTGCCCTGTGGTGCCCTAGAGAGGACAGTCAGCCTAGGTCTGGCAGCCCTATGGCACCGGGCTGGTAATGCTCATTTCTGCCAGTGCAACCCAAAATTTTGGTTTATAACTACCAGTAGCATGTCAGCAAGGATGAAGAGACCTAGAGCTGAGCTTGATCGCTGGGGTTGGTGAATTTGCATCATATGGTGCAAGAAGCTGTGTAGTAGACATTTGAACCCCAGAATGTGTCTCTCCAGGCCACAGATCCACTGGCGCATGTCAGGAGAGCTGACTGGAGAGGGGCAGGGTCAGAACATTGACAAAGCCTCCAGTTCCCATGTACAGTGGTTAAAAATGCTTTTGCTGGTAAAAGCGTTCTCCGAAAGCCCTGTACAGTACGAATGCAGGCCATGCGCAGAGCATGTGTGATTTGGGAGGTTTTCCTCCAAAGTCTGGAGCTTTCTTGGTGTGCAAAGCATGGCACGAAAATCTCAGAAAAAATAAGTTATCCTGGGAGCCGGTGAGGTCATCAGGCAGCCGCTAAATTTCCTTTGGCTGCCTTGGAGTGATTGCGCACAGCCGCAG
>NW_009260399.1:480822-493537 GCF_000687185.1 Egretta garzetta | reverse complement strand
TGCTGGGGTTTTTGGTTTCAGGTTTTTTTTAACTTTTTTTTTTTTTTTTTTTTTTTTTTTTTCAGGTCTGCAAAGCTAGCAAGTTCAATCAGCCAGAAGTCTGGTTTCAGAGTTGCATCAATTGCTCAGGATTTTTTTTACTATTTATATTAGAGAGAGTAACCCCAGGAAATTCTGCCCCAAATCGCCTTGTGCCTTTGCTCCTTCTCCTTCAGATGCTCCTCAGACAGGAGCTGCCCTGTGGTGCCCTAGAGAGGACAGTCAGCCTAGGTCTGGCAGCCCTATGGCACCGGGCTGGTAATGCTCATTTCTGCCAGTGCAACCCAAAATTTTGGTTTATAACTACCAGTAGCATGTCAGCAAGGATGAAGAGACCTAGAGCTGAGCTTGATCGCTGGGGTTGGTGAATTTGCATCATATGGTGCAAGAAGCTGTGTAGTAGACATTTGAACCCCAGAATGTGTCTCTCCAGGCCACAGATCCACTGGCGCATGTCAGGAGAGCTGACTGGAGAGGGGCAGGGTCAGAACATTGACAAAGCCTCCAGTTCCCATGTACAGTGGTTAAAAATGCTTTTGCTGGTAAAAGCGTTCTCCGAAAGCCCTGTACAGTACGAATGCAGGCCATGCGCAGAGCATGTGTGATTTGGGAGGTTTTCCTCCAAAGTCTGGAGCTTTCTTGGTGTGCAAAGCATGGCACAAAAATCTCAGAAAAAATAAGTTATCCTGGGAGCCGGTGAGGTCATCAGGCAGCCGCTAAATTTCCTTTGGCTGCCTTGCAGTGCTTGTGCAAAGCCGCAGCCCGCAGAGAGACACACCGCTGGTGTCTGTCCACGCAAAGAGATGTAAAACTGATTTGAATAGCTGCAAACTTCAGTGAGAGTCTCAAAGTGGAAGGACACGCAGTGCTGATAACCCTGGGAGGCTTTTTCAGGGATGCTCCAGCTGGCTGGACCATCCCCGTCGGCCGGACTCTACAGCCGCCCATCGCACACCAGCTCTGTGTGATGGAAACCCCCGTGCTGCACCCACAGCCAAGGCTTGCTGCTAATGACCCACTCATTTTGCATCTTATTTTAAGCACAGAATTTCTGTAAAAAGCACTTGTGTGAGTTAATCTCCCATCTGGCTATTTGGGGACCCAACTCCCCATCCCAACTGAGCAGATAGACTGCACCGCTGCTTGCCCGTGTCCCTGGGTGCAGCCGAACTGGCATTAACCCCGATCTCCTGCACTGAGGCTCAGTGAGGCACCGTGGGGGGGTGTGGTGCATTGCTATAAAGTTAATGTCATTGTGCTGCTATAATAAAACAGATTTATGTCTGCCCCAGGTATATTTTCTAGTATATCAAAGCCAGTCAGAATTAATTTCATGGGTTTATTCCACTCTTAGTGCCATAGTTTTAAACCCAGTATAAGATGTTCAAATGGTGATGGTAAAAACAGTGAAAGTGGGTTTGAAAATCAGCCCCTTAGATTGCATTCAAATGCAGATCTTGACATCTGAGCTGGTGGAATTTTCCAGTGATACGTAAAATTAGATCTTTGTATTTGTTTTTATTTGCTATCTGCCATTCATTTTGTTTGCCTTGGTTAAGTTTCCAATTTTCCTTTTATACAGTCTCTGCATACTGATTAAACATACTTGGTGGGAACATTCTTGCTTGGTGCCTGGTTTGTAGGAAGATGCTTTGCTAAGCTGGACCTGCATAGATCCCAGGCAAAGAAGCTGTAAATAGCTGCCTTCACTGGAAACGCGGGATATTTTTTCCCTCTCTTGAAATCAGGTCCACTAGAAAATGTCACAGCCTAAGTATCATAGCAGATAGAGTCAGGGTAGTAGCCTGGGTGTGTTATTTAATGGCTAAAGTAGAAAACGTGGAACTGGAAACTGTACTCTTGCCTCTGCCGGTGACAGTTTGAGGAGTTCATCACATCACATCACATCACATCAATCACATCACCGCATCGCCTTCTGTGCCCATCTCGACTAACAGTGATTTGCCTCTGCTTGCTGTCGCGTACCTCGTTTAGCTCAGTCTTGCAAAACTTAAAATCCTCAGACAACTCAAAAAGCTGCTTCAGCACAGATCATGCTCTCAAACTGCTGTTTTGATCTTCAGCACTTTTTTTGCTGTTCCTGAAAGTACTTCTTTTCGTAAGCAGAAACTTTTTATCGGCTCAAAATTTTTGCTGTTTGCTTGAGAAATGGGTTTTTAACCCCACCACTGACTCTGCAGGTGCAACCCTGCTCCCGTGCTTAGAACATCTGTTGGCAGAAGAAAACGAGCTTTGAGGAATAAAATGTTTGCTTCAGTTGCAATTATCTCATGTTCAAAGCCCGGAACTATTGCCGGAGTTTGTTTATAGACCTTTATAGATCAGATGAAGATGATTTGGTTCCAGTTCATATCTACACTGTGGTGACTGGATATTAAGGCATATTTTGAATATCAAGAATATCCCCAAGTGCTTATACATTCCACTGACTTGCCATTTAATTTGAGAGTGCTTTTCTGGCTCAGAATCTTGTCCCCTTCCCACTCTGAAACTTAATATTCATGCAGTTTAAGGTTTTGTACAGGTTGTGCCATCCATTCCTAAAAGTAACACATAAATGTGTTTAATAGAAAGCTAATATGTCATTCTGGGAGGTTACAGCTCTCCTAATGCTTTAGAGGACACGAACTATATTCATGAACAGTTAAAAGCAAACAAGCTTTTTCCCCCTTAAGGCAGGCAACCCTCTGCTCAGGGCCAATCTGTTTCATGGGGGAAGGAAATTTGTTCCTCAAACCCAACCCTGAGTACATCACAGTGAGCTACTATTTCATTCTTGGAGGAGATCAAATGACCAAGTGAGCCACTTGTCTGCTCTACCTAGCGTCCAGTGTTAGGGGAGCTGGGCTGGGCTGGGCAGGAGGGCACTTGCCTGGATTGGATGCAGTGCCTGCTCCCAGCTGGGAGACCAATGGTTTCCATAGAGCACAGGTTTTAATTAATAAATGGGCAGCTTTGGGCAGGGAGCATGCACTGTCTGTAGGGTCTGAAGAGCTCCTGGCTCCCACTGAGCAGAAGCAGCGCTAACATGCCTGCACCCAGCATGCAGTGCACAACAGCTTAGGGATGGGGTTTAGTGGTGGGATGGCAGGGTTAGGTTAGAGGTTGGACTTGATGACCTTAAAGGTCTTTTCCAACCTAAACGATTCTATGATTCTAACAGGAGGTTGGCTTTTCACGGCTGGCTCACCTTTCCCCTGCCAGCCATGGAAATTGCTTAAATAGCTTAAGTAGCTGGAAGCAAGAATGGAGGGAGGAGATGAGGTCAACTGATGGAGAGGTGCAAGTTTTTGTGGTAAAAGACATCAGAAGTAACTTCCTTGCAGGCAGTGGTGCTGAGAAGTACCTGACATGAGTATTCCCAAGGGATCTGTGGTTGAGAGTCCTGGTTTCCCAGCTCTGCTTCAGCCAGTCACCCCAACGGGCATCTCGTGACTGCAACCTGGGGCACAGCGCAGAGACACAGCAACAGAGCAGAACGGGGGCACAAAGCAGATGCTTTTCTAATTGGCTTCTTGCAGTTGTTTGTGGAAGGACGGTGTTATTTTCAGGTGTAGTCATCAGTGTGCTAAGGAGATCATCTCACCATGACAAGGGACTGACTGGCACATCCATGTGGTAGGACTCTTGTCCAGCATCAGGCAGCTTTTAGTATTTGCTTGATGTTAGGATATTGCCCTTATAAACCTTAAATATGTATTGAAATTGCTGAAGGCACAGGGGAATGATGGTTATGTGGCTTTGATCCTTAGAGGCTTTGAATCATGCATTTAGTAGGAGGTGTCCATACAATATAGCGAATCTGGGGTAATGAGATTTGTCCAGCACAGGGCATTAGGTCTGTGGAAGGGAGATACACCTGGGACATCTCTCCACTCGGTAGCCTTTCAGGTCACTGGAATAAAGCTAATTGTCCAAAAAGCTGCTGGGCAGATGGAAGTTCCCAGGGGAACTGGGAGTGGGATGCCAACAGCAGTGAGGCTGTGTGGGTCCTTCACCATGCCAACCCAGGGGAGAGAAGTGTAGCCCAAACTGCACCACAGTGTAAAAAGACCATACAGGCAGTTAGGGAACGAATGAACCAGCCAGCCATGCCTCACTACGTGCAAAGTGGTGAAACAACAATTGAAGAAGTGACTAAAGCCACAGGAATGAAAAAGCTGAATATGGTGATATGAGAAGGTCTGGTTAGTGCAGGTTGTGAAAAGTGTTTTCAATGAACTGCTTTGACCAGGAGAGGGTTGTAGGCGAGGAAAAGCTTTGCTCTGTGCATTTCATCAGTTGAGAAAACAAATAGAGGTGAGGGAAAGGAATGAGGTGGAGACTATCCAGGGAGAATATTGTATTGCCTGCATGAGCAGCATGGCCTCGTATAGCAAACAGCCCGAGGTGCTGGCCCCCATGCCTTGGGAAGGGGGCTGAGATGAGTTACCCTGGTAAGAAGGTGAAGGAAAGGAGCATCATGGTCATGAGAGAGCTTTTGGTTTTCTTTTCAGTGCAAAGAGAAATAAGGAAAGACTCAGTAAAATAAAATAGTGAGGAATCCAAAACCAATAGGAAGGTGGATGCTTTCAGGCAACACGAGCCTGGTGGGTCACAAATACACACCCCTGCCCCGCAGCCTGCTCAGGGGAGTGTGGGATAAAGAGAATCAGGACCTGGACGGAGCGCACTTTTGCTCATATTTTGTATTTGTTAATTCACTCATTCATTCATGAGCTGCCTTAAGGTGTTGCTAGGGTTAAATCCTGACAGGGGTACACAAACAAACTCAGCATGCAAAGAACTTCCTCGAGAGGCTGTGCAGCATTTCCCTGGAATGACAAGAGGAATGCAACAATCAGGGCATAACTCATTCTGTTAGTAACTTTTTTGCCTCTATCTAATGGAGAGTTTATTTTGGCAACTGTGGAGCGTGAAGAAAAAATGAATGTTCCAGTTGTAAGTATTGCTTATCTTTCCTGATCTGGAGAGAGCCACCTGGATGGGATGGGATAGGACAGGGTTGTTTGCTGAGAGCAATGGATGGAGTCCATAGGCGGAAGGACAAGCCTTTCCTGCTAAAAACAAGGAAAAACTTTCTTGGATGCCCAGTCTAGCTTGACAGCAGACAGAAAATTGCAGACCAGCATTTCTAAGTGGAATTAATCCCGGTGGAAGATTTGGGTAGAGCTTGACAGTGAATGTGGAGCTATATTCATTTCCAGAAAGGAGAGAGTTGTTTCTACAGTGCAATGTTACCCACGTCAGAAATACCGCTGTGAGATCCTTGGGGAGACAAGGTACAGATGTGGTTTTTTGCAAGGCAGCAAGGTAAGGCACTTGTGGGTTGGGTGATGATTACAACAACTATCTACTCACCCACCTATCAGGTGGGAAAACCTGCAGAACCTGGTACAGCTCCCACCATCCTTACGTACTCAAAGGGGACAAACATCAAGCTCAAAGAGAAATGGGACATCAACACGCTCTGTTGATGTGCAAAGAACGACCATCTTATAAAGGCCTTTTGAAGAACTAGTTGAAGCTATCAGTTACTTACATCATTTTGTTTCAAAAGCTTGTGGGAGCTCTGTATAAGCAGCATTATCTGTTCTTCTGTTCTCGCATCCCTTTATGTGGCAAAGGAGTTGAGAGGGTGAGTTTCCTTGTATCAACCTCTCTTGCTTGCACCACAGTAGCAAAGATGATGTAGCAGGAAGTATCTGACAGCCCTGTAGATATCCTCAGTGCATTTGTGGCCCTTGAGCAGCAGGACAGGCCATACCATCCTTTGGTGCAGGGACCAAATTATGAGCAAACTCTGGATTGTTTCTTCACCTCCACATGGCAACTACAGGACCTGCATGTCTGAAAACCTGTGTGCTCCTGCTCTACAACAATATTTTCTAGTCATCTGAGTGGCAGGTACTATTGAGATCCTTGAGACCAATGAGCCTCAACAGAGGAATAGAAGGTGGCAGGAATGCCAAGAGGAATGCAACAATCAGGGCATAACTCATTCTGTTAGTAACTTTTTTGCCTCTATCTAATGGAGAGTTTATTTTGGCAACTGTGGAGCGTGAAGAAAAAATGAATGTTCCAGTTGTAAGTATTGCTTATCTTTCCTGATCTGGAGAGAGCCACCTGGATGGGATGGGATAGGACAGGGTTGTTTGCTGAGAGCAATGGATGGAGTCCATAGGCGGAAGGACAAGCCTTTCCTGCTAAAAACAAGGAAAAACTTTCTTGGATGCCCAGTCTAGCTTGACAGCAGACAGAAAATTGCAGACCAGCATTTCTAAGTGGAATTAATCCCGGTGGAAGATTTGGGTAGAGCTTGACAGTGAATGTGGAGCTATATTCATTTCCAGAAAGGAGAGAGTTGTTTCTACAGTGCAATGTTACCCACGTCAGAAATACCGCTGTGAGATCCTTGGGGAGACAAGGTACAGATGTGGTTTTTTGCAAGGCAGCAAGGTAAGGCACTTGTGGGTTGGGTGATGATTACAACAACTATCTACTCACCCACCTATCAGGTGGGAAAACCTGCAGAACCTGGTACAGCTCCCACCATCCTTACGTACTCAAAGGGGACAAACATCAAGCTCAAAGAGAAATGGGACATCAACACGCTCTGTTGATGTGCAAAGAACGACCATCTTATAAAGGCCTTTTGAAGAACTAGTTGAAGCTATCAGTTACTTACATCATTTTGTTTCAAAAGCTTGTGGGAGCTCTGTATAAGCAGCATTATCTGTTCTTCTGTTCTCGCATCCCTTTATGTGGCAAAGGAGTTGAGAGGGTGAGTTTCCTTGTATCAACCTCTCTTGCTTGCACCACAGTAGCAAAGATGATGTAGCAGGAAGTATCTGACAGCCCTGTAGATATCCTCAGTGCATTTGTGGCCCTTGAGCAGCAGGACAGGCCATACCATCCTTTGGTGCAGGGACCAAATTATGAGCAAACTCTGGATTGTTTCTTCACCTCCACATGGCAACTACAGGACCTGCATGTCTGAAAACCTGTGTGCTCCTGCTCTACAACAATATTTTCTAGTCATCTGAGTGGCAGGTACTATTGAGATCCTTGAGACCAATGAGCCTCAACAGAGGAATAGAAGGTGGCAGATGGTACAGCACACTGCGGCCAGGCTCTCCATGCTACAAGTGGTTGCAGGCTGGGAACCTTTGCTCCCCAAACTTGTCTTGAACCTGAACATGAGCTGGAGTCTGTACAATGAAGACAATTAGTGAGCTTGGTCTTGTGTGGGCTTCAGCCTGTGCTTGATTCCCAGGTGAAACAACAGATGTAGGACCTGACCGAAGGTAGAGTGAAGCTAATGAAAATATAGATACCACTGATATGAGTGTCCCCAGAAAAGACCCATGGGGTAGGCCCTCAAAGGAGAAGTTGGCTTAAGCAACTGTCTCATCATTCATCTTGCATCAAACTCCAGCATTCTGGACCTAAGGTCAGAAGCTGAAATTCATCAAACCTACTAGATATCCTGTGACAGTCAGAGGCATTACTTTACCTTAAGCTTTGGTCAGTGTAGAGAGCAGTTCCCACGGTCATCTTGTTGGTTTAGCTGTCTCAACCCCTCTTGCTCACGTTGTCCCACAGCACTTTCAACCCTCAGTCTTGTAAGGCACATCATCTATAAACAGATCAATAAACTCTGCAGGCCAAACCCTTTCAGCCAAACCTGAATTACTGTTTAGTTACAGTCCTCTATGTAACTGGGGTATTTTCTTCTACAGATGATCAGAAAACTTGTCCCCTTAGAGAAGATTTTGGCTGCGTGCATGAGTAATTTTAAGTCTCATGACTGTAGAATAATCTTTTGTTTTGGCAGCTGCAGTGTCCAGCCTCGTTAATCCATTTCTTTGTGAGCTCTGAAGAGCTTGGATTAAGCTCCAAGAAGTGGTGACCATAGCAAACATGAGAGAAGAGCAAATCCCTTGCTCTTGTCTTTCCTGTCTCTCAGAGGCTGGGTGCTGCATCAGGGTTTGGTGCTGCAGAAACATCTCCTGCCTCCACGCAGATGTTCAGGCAATGAACCTTTCCTATCTCTTGTCCATGCAGCATCTGAGGATGGATGGAGATCTCCCATAAGGTCAAACCTACCTGCATTTTAGTTGTGCAAACTTCTTACTGATTTTGGAGGGTCATGGTAAGGGGAATAGTGCTGGTGTGCGGCAGAGGAATAGGCTACAAGAGGAATACAAAACACAAGAGTTTTAGTGGGTTTGTTCTGTTTATCTTTCTATGAAACATCTGTTTCTTTTCAACAGTAGTAACAGGCGAGACGTTGCCTTGATCTGTTATCGTGATTCCTATTTGTATTATTATAAGAGCTGACTGCCAGTGGCGGCGTCTCTCCCGATCGCTGTACAAATCGTTGCTATCTGGCACTGACACAAGCAGCAAAACCGTCCTCGTTTGACTGGCAGATCTACCCAATCTCCACAGTTCACAAAGCAGCTCTGAACGCTGCTGTCCCCTGGGAATGCCCATGTGCTTGAATTTATGCGGCTGCCTTGAGTAAAGGCCTAAAAACTCTACTGTTGAGAAGAAAGTCTTAGTGCTATTACATGTGTTTTGTGGTCCTGGGCTTTTTTTTCAATGGAACAAATATAATTTGTTTCCCCAGTGACTATGTTATTTTAGTAGGAACTTTCATTTTTCTTTTTCTTGGCAACTTTATCACAATACCAATGTCATAAGCAAAGGCTTTGGTTGGGAGTCACGAGGCGCACTGACATTATTCCAGCAGTGGACAGCAAATGGTTAAATATGCTTCACTGGCTTATATGTTTTATATCTGAATAACATATTAACTGCCAAATAACTAATACTCCATGGACTACTACAATTGCACACAAAATCTGTAAGAATGCCTCTGATAAGCTTTATCTTGGTCAATGTTTATGCAAAGAAAGCCACTTCAAATTAATTATTGCAAGTTTCCTCCTTCCCTGAGTGAATTACTACATTCATTGTAAATTATGTTGCTGTGAATTCTGAATCATTTGTGTTCCTGTGAAAAGGTTTTTCCTCTGTACACTCTGTGCACTTCCTATTATTCCGTGTCCAGAGAATTTCTTTCCAGTGACTGGGCTCACTCCAAATGTATCTGTGCCCTGTGCTGAAAACTGATCATAGTAAATACTCAGATTGCCTCAGCTGTGTCTTTCTGTGTGTATTTATCCTGAGCTTGGCTGAACATTAATACAGATGAAATGGGGATGGTTTGTTTTCCCGTGACTGCATCCGTTCCATGGATAGTTCCATGTCCTGTAGATTTTACTCCGGTTGAATATTTTATTGAAGAAAGGATGAATGTGCTTTTTTTTAAAGGGATCTGCCAAAATAATAGATCATTGCACACATCCACATATGAGATCAAACCTGTGTTGTAAATAGCACCTGTGATTATCAGAAACAAAACCGTTTTACAAATGTAATTAATTTGTTGCTAGCTAATGCTGTCATGATCATGTATGTTTCTGTTCCTGATTTTTGCTGATTATTGCGAGCATCACAGTATTTTGGCTTTGTACAGTACAAGGAAATAGTAAAATGGAAAGCTGCACACTTTCTAAAAGCTGTCATGAAAATACTTCCATTAGTGGGTGGCCAAATAAAAAGATATTTAATAAACATGAAAACAGGCATATAAGGGCATGCCTGCATGGATGGATGCAAACAGATGTGGGCTCCTTCTCTTGCTTTCCAAGCCAATTGGGCACAAGCCAGTTTCATCCAGAAGCCATGAAGCCACATTCATGAAGCCAAGTGCTGGGCTTAAATATTTCACCCTGTCTGTTAGGAGCGTGTTTTAGTTCCCCTCAAGTATCTAGATAGCTCATGGGAGCACGGTGTGATGCTGAAGCCAGCTCGAGTCAAGCTCATTTAGAAGGCAGACAGAGGAGCCCGTGTGTGTCTGCACCCATCTGTGTAGACATGCCCCAAGCCAGGCTGGGTGAAATGTAGAACCTCAATTAAAAAATGATGTTAATTAATTCAATAGGCCAAAATTTTGCTTGCTGTTGGCATGAATCTGTATTGGACAAGAATGTTTTTCTACTTCCTCAGCAGACAAAATAATAGAGCTTGTATCTTTGAAGTTGGAGATGACAAAATTGACTCAGATTACTTCTGTTTGAAAATGTCTGTCTTTGTGTTTTCATCTCAGGTTGGGTGCTCCTCTGGTTCCCATCACCACAGCACACAGGCACCCTGTGGTCTTTGAAGTACAACTCTACCAACACCCCTGAGAGATGGGAATGTGCTATTTTTCCCATTGGGTAGGTGGGGAATGGAGGCCCAGAGACAAAAAGGAGCTTTCCCAAGGCTACGTGCTTCCTCATGCAGTAGCATCCTGAACGAGCTCCTCCAAGGGGTCATTAAGTGTCTCAAGCCTCTTTCAGAACTTACCTTTGGGTCTTCTTCACACAGAAATTTCAGTGCCTTTGCTTTTCTAAACTCTGTCTGAACAAATCATGCACTGAGCTGCCAGCACGAGGTCACTACGGGCAGGTCTCTCTGCTCCACGGCCACTAGTAGACACGCACAGCCAACATGTGGTCTTGTGCCCTGGCCTGTGACCATCCACACAGCTTCAGTGTTAGCAAATACCTTGTCACAGATTTGGCCTGTGTTAACTCACCCTCTCCGTGCTGGTGTCCTGGTACCATCTGAGGGAACACGTGACCACGGGGCTGTTCCCAAAACTCAGCCTCTTGGGGTGGGGAGAACATGCACTCAGCCAGCCTCTCCTGTGTGCCCAGGGCTGGGGAATGGCCCCTTGCCCTGTTTTATTTGGCCTTTTAGGCATCCTATCACTTCATTTGCAAAATGCCCCTATGGACTTCCCAGGGGAAGGGGGATGCTGCTTGGCCTCACTCTCGGGGAGGATGGGAGGGGAGGAAGAATGTCGGAACATGGGAAAACATCTGAATTACGAGGCCCTTTGGGGGTGAGTGATTTCATACTGGTGACCTGCAAGCAGCAAAGCAGGCTGAATTAGTGCAATAAAGTATTAATTAAGAAGGTGATTGCCATAATGTTACAAAAATATTTCTGCGTTATTTTTCCCCCACTGTTGTCAGGGAAGCTGAACTATCAAGCCATATGTTCTAGATGGGATTATGCCTTTACTCGTTTGATAATGGGGGTTTGACTTGGGTAAAGCCTCTGGACTGGCACAGCTTTTGTGGGAAGAGCTGGGATGTGATGTGAAATAGCAGGGACTTGGGCATTTGAGGACCATGCAGTTGGCAAATAGGGCACGGGCATTCATCTCCTCTTGGGCAGCACAAACGGTCGCCAGTGCTTTGCAGGTGCAGAGGTGAGGTGTGTTTTTAGGGAACTTCTTGATTCCCAAGGTAGGCAGACGCGCTTTGAAGCAGCTGAGGTTTCTGAGCTGTTCTCATGGTTCCTCCACTTGCCTAAGGACAGGGAACGGGGCCGGGCTTCAAATGATGAGTTGAATCCTGCCCTCTTTGAAGTCATTGGCAGAAATTCCCAGTACCAGCTACAAGGTCTGTGTGTCTCAAGGAGCTACAGCAGAGCAAAGCGCCTTGTCTTCGGCTGGCAGGTTGAACTGGAGAGCCTGGGATGGCTTGGTCTGGGGGGATCCTGCACAGGGTGCACAAGCTACGTTGGTCAGGCTGAGGTGCAGAGTCTTCACGGACCTGTGCCCACAGGTCTCATTAAAGCACCCTGTTAATATTTATTACAACACCATCCTTGTTTCCTCCCTCCCTTGAGAGCCCATACTTAACTGCTGTGAATAGCCCTGAGTCCTGGGGAATATGGAGAGTTTAATGGGCTCCAGGCAGGGTTTGCAGTGTTGAAAATTAGAAAAATAAAATATTTCATAGAAACAGAGCCAATTAGATGTGGAAGCTGTGGAAGAGGGAGAAAACATTATCAGCCTCTTGGTATGGGGATGTTTGTGTGTGTGTTTGCTCGGCTGTGCTTCTGATAGATGCTTCAAGCTTCTACACCTGGTACCTGGCACAGCCGGAGGGGTGAGATGCAACAGTCAGAGGAGTTCATGTGACTGCTGGTGGTTGGCCTTAACTTTTCATATAGATAAGGTGGCCCTGAATTCTCCACCCACTCCTTTAGGCTTGTGCTCCAGTTTGCATGATCTGGCATGAAGCTACAAGTGTTGATAAACACTTGCCAGTGGGCTGCAGCCATGCAAGAGACAGGAATATGGAGCATCACAGCCCTGGATGTATTGCACTGGCCCAAACATACGAAAATTATTGTGAAAATTCACTTTACTGTGTAGTCACTGATGATACCAAGCAAGCACCCTGGATATCGAGCTTGTCCTCTGGCTGTCTCCATGCCCTCTAATGTCAACAGCACCAATAGGGTCCAGAAAACCAGAATTGGATGCTGCTGAAGTTTGCCTTCACTTCTCATGACTGCAATGGCACAAATTGCCTTGGGTCGCTGCTGCCCAGCCATGGGCTGTGTACAGTGCTGCTCCCAGGGGCCCTCTCGGCTTCGTCAGCTGGATGTGTGACCCCAGCTGGGTTGAAAGGCAACACCATGGCTCCATGATGTGTCCACTTCTTTTTGTTTCCCATTATGCAAAATATCAGGCATGTCTGATGCCATCTTTAGACCAATATAGTAGGGGTTTGCAGGA
>NW_009260399.1:476980-480769 GCF_000687185.1 Egretta garzetta | reverse complement strand
AACATCTCTGAGGCTGAGCAGCAAATAATTTGCCCTCTGCTTATGTGACTGCTGTTGCTCTCTGTAGTCTATTCCTCCCCCTGCCAAGTCAGATTTGCTGCTATCAAAGTCCTGCAGCTGACGTACTTCTAATCATCCCTTCATTGCAGTCTATCTTCTGTAAACAATTAGTAAAGCCTCTTTGGGATTTGGAGTTATTGTGCTAACTTCCTAATTACTTAGCTTTTTTTGGCTCTTTTATTGCTTGGCAAGAAAGATTTAGTGGCCAGAAGACATTAATACGCTTGCTCTCCAAGTTTCTGGGCTTGGGTTAATCACTCCAGCTGAAACCTGTTGATATTGGATGATTTCTGGAAGTTCGTTGTGTGGGTCTTTATAGTACATTAAACAAAGGAGCGATAAATGAGCTAGGTGGCAGGCATATTTCTGTGACAGAAATTGCTTTCCCCTTTGGGACAGAATCCAAAGACCACTGAAGTGAGTGAGATTCTTTCCACCAGCTCAGCGGGTGTTTGCTCTGGTCGCTGGTGGAGGGTGTCAGCAGGACTGTCACACCGTCGCTTATGGTTGGGATTCCTTTGCTCTCATTGCACCCTGAGCTCCCCTTGGTCCTGGGCAAGAGCTGTTGGTGAAAAGCCTGAGTTACTGAGCCTAGATCTCCTCTTGGGGGTTGAGAGGTACCTAATCAATGCGAGCTGTGCTCAGTAGTTTTGCTCAAGAAAGCCTTTTCCCTGAGAAACTTCAGTATTTATGTTGTTGTTCTAGACTAAGTTGTGCAAAGCAAAATGACTTCTAATGTATTTTTCCTCCTGATGCAATGGTGATTAAGAATTATAATTTACACAAAACCAGAGCACAGCCATTAGTTAGGTTTGCTGCATAAGATTACTCAAGGAATCTCAAAATCATCTTTAGTTGAGCTCAGCTACATCCACCATAACAAACTGACTCAGCCTAGCCTGTTTTGACTGCAAACATTGGCCCTCTCCTTTCATCTCCTTGGGTTGTGCCATCATTATATCTACATGCAGAAAGCTTGCTTTGTTAAACTGGTGAAAACTAGTTACTCATCAGGCTTGGAAGGGGTCTGCTGTCCTGTCCTGGCAGGCTGCCGCTCCCAGCTAGACCGGGGCACTATCTTCTTCTGAACTCTGCGGAAAAGGGATTCCTCCCACCATTTTTCAGGCATTTCAGTGTCAGCGTTACATAATTCATGTAGCATTGCTCTTTTTCTTGATTACTCCATATTATAGTGCTATGTCAGCATATTAGTTTGTTTTCTTTCCCGTTAGCTTCCAAGAGCTTGGCTCAATCCTTTACATATGTTAGTGCTCTCATCTGGCCAAAGTTATGGGTCACTGTGTGAATAATCCTTATGCAGGGAAACTGAGTATCCACACAGTGCATCGGGCACCATACAGGATGGGATTAATGAATTTCAGGAGGGCAAGGGTGAGGAAACACTGAGGTTTGGTGACCGGATTGCCCATGGTAGGGGAGTTGGAACTAGATAGTCTTTAAGGTCCCTTCCAGCCCAAGCCATTCTATGATCCTGTGATTCATCCCACCTTGTTTCAGCACCAGAGAAGTTTCCTTGCCTTAGGACTCTGGTGGCCAGGGATCCCTCTTCCTTCAGTGGCAAGACACAGACCCCTCTAGAGAGAAATCTGCATCTTCAGTGGTTGCATTTGCCTTCTGGAGAAGCCCATCTCTGGCCACTGACCACAGGGGAAACTTAATGGAACCCTTATCACCCTCAGCACCTCAGAGAAATGTCCACCATTGCCTTTGGCTGTTACTTCTGCATGGACTAGAGGTGCCTGTTATGACTGGATGCCCAAATCTTGGACTTGGTCTGGTTCCCAGGAAGAGTTAATCACTTCTGTCAGTTGAAGAACTAGGGAAAGCAGTAATGCTGTGCTTCCCCCACTCCTCCCCGTGCCCAGACCAATAAGTAAAGCATTCATCTGGTATAAGGGAGACTCCCATGAGTGATTTTCCTCTGCTTGATGGGACTTGAACTTGCTTTCCCCAAAGAAATGTCCAAACGCAGCTCTCAAAGCCTCTCCCAGGCTCTAAAACTTTTTAAAGTTTGTATAAAATAATTAAACTGCCACTGGAACAGTCCAGGTCTCTCCCCCTCCCAGCTGAAAGCCCTAATAACAGGGTGTAATAATTCAGGAAACCTGCCCACACAATTCATGGCTTCTGTTTGAAGGTCTGAGATCTCAAAGACTACCTCCATCGAGAAAACCTCTCTAGCAGGGTTACCAACCCACACCAGGGTCTTCCCATCAAACAACAGGGTGTGTTAAGTGGAGATGGCCCTCTCTTCAAATGGACAGTATGTTAGGTCCCATGGAGAAGCACTTTATCCAGGGAAGTCACCTTGTCTGTGGGGACACCAGGCAGCTCTCCACAGTGGATGGCTCCCCCCCCTTTGAGGGGAAAGCTTAAAAAAAAGGGCTGGCGTGGAGAGCAGGCTTTTCCCCAGCTCAGACTCAGAGAACACTCCTTGGCTTAGGAGTCTCATGAGGGCAAAAGGACCCTACCAGAAGGGTGAACTTTATGTGCTCCAGTTCAGTTTTGATTTTCAAGCTTGCATTCAGCGAGGCCATGAGCTTTCCAGACCCTCTGTACCATAGGTTTGCCGCTGAGGACAGCTTGGTGGGCCATGAAGGCTTAGCCTCCTTCTGTAGCAAGTATAATATTTCACTGTGAATGACATTTCCCTATTAGCAGTGATATAAACAAACAAAAAAAATTTTTTGTGCAGTCAGTAAGAAGCACTGTATTTCATCGGCATTTGAACAGGGATTCGTTAACGTTCTAGTTTTATTTTAACACGTTTTTCTAAGCATTAAAAAAAATCCATTCACTTTGCAGTAAAATATTTTATTTTCTGGTTGGGGGGCTCTATTTTAAACACATGCATTGTGTGTGAGTTTATATATTTTTATGTACATATGTATAGGTATATACATAAAATACGTGTAAGTGTGTGCGTGTATTTTATATAATATAGGCCTGTGTGTGTCTATATTATATTTGGCCTGTATCCACTCTGGCCTGACTGCCCTGAGCTTAGAAACTAAACAGTTGCAGGCTTGGCTGGTGCTGGGACAGGGGACCACCTGGGAACCTGGGTGCTGTGGGGACCAGCCAAGGAGCCGTGGTTAAACACATGGTGAATTTTAGACCGCAAAAATTGCATGAGTGGAAAGACTTCATTTGGCACCGTTGTGGCTGTTGAGCTGATGGATGGGAGTTTTAAAAAAAAAAAATAATAATATATATATTAAAAAAAAAATCCCTCCTCCTCACAGCTGGGTGTGGTGCCTTAGATGTCTGAGCAGCAGAGCCTCCCTACCCTCCGGAGCTTACACTCCAAGGCCTTGAACCTGAAAAAACAAAAACAAATATGCTTAATATTATGCATGTGAGAACTTGCGTAACTGTTTGCAGGTCTGGAGCCTGGAGGGGAGCTCTGCGCAGGGAGCCGGAGCAAAGCATCGGGGGAGGCTTCAGAGCGGAGCACTGGCACCGTGGACCATCCCCGATGGCGTTTTGCCTTTCTGGCTTGAGCGCGGTGAGGATGCCACCGGTGGGGGGAGGAAAGACATGGCCTTGGAGCGCCTCTTCTTTTAAGGACTGAAGCTGGTTTTACTTTTTTATATTTATGTGCATATACGAGTGTGCCTAAAGAGCAGCATGCCTGTGTTCCCTGCCACCTCCTCCCCTCGCAGGCACTGGGGGAGGAGCACACAGAAGGGATGAGAGCGTCATCCC
>NW_009260399.1:475549-475883 GCF_000687185.1 Egretta garzetta | reverse complement strand
CCGTTGTGGGTGTTTAGCTGATGGATGGGAGTTTTAAAAAAAAAAAAAATAGTATATATATTAAAAAAAAAAATCCCTCCTCCTCACAGCTGGGTGTGGTGCCTTAGATGTCTGAGCAGCAGAGCCTCCCTACCCTCCGGAGCTTACACTCCAAGGCCTTGAACCTGAAAAAACAAAAACAAATATGCTTAATATTATGCATGTGAGAACTTGCGTAACTGTTTGCAGGTCTGGAGCCTGGAGGGGAGCTCTGCGCAGGGAGCCGGAGCAAAGCATCGGGGGAGGCTTCAGAGCGGAGCACTGGCACCGCGGACCATGCCCGCTGGCGGTTTGG
>NW_009260399.1:462610-475400 GCF_000687185.1 Egretta garzetta | reverse complement strand
GTTCAGCAGAGGTTGGGGGGGAGGGTTTTGCTTTGGTTTACATCACTTCTGGAACCCCTTTTTCTTGGCCTTCCCTACAGATAGGAGTGTGTGTGCACTAGCAGAAGCCCGGGGGACCACAGTATGTGGCTGTGGGACAGCCTGTGGAGATGCTTGTCCTGACCGGGCTTTGGGATGCTGCTCACCGCTCCATCACGTCTGCGGTCAGTGGGGTGTGTTCTTGGGGATGCTTTGTGGAGCCGGGCTGCATCTGCTGTATCTTTGTGAAACATTTTGCACAACCTGCTGCAAAAACTCTGACAAGGATGATTTCATACTATATAACTCACAACTAGTTATTTATAGTTATATATCTAGCAGGGGCTGGCCCTGGTGCTGTGTCTGGCGGGTTTCGCCCCCAGTGCATTGCCTACAAAGGCCCCCGGACAAAAGCAGAGATATGAATAAGGGCCAAGGATCATTACCTTGGGCAACAAAAGCCGTCCTGGAGAACAAAAATAGCACAGAAAGAGCCCACAAAAGGCAGAAAATCCTTCCTTCCTGCCAGCTCCTCTCCAGGCCTTGCCTCCGGTGCAGGGGAGTGCAAGGGCAGGCGATACCCTCGGCGGAGGAGCTGCAACAAAGAGCGCATCAGCACGGCCCCGGCCCCGGGCTACCTTTGCAGCCCCGCCATGTCCTTCCCTGAATGCCGCCCCATTGTGCGGGGACACAATGGCGGAGAACCCCACGGTGACACTGAATGAGTTACAATGCCAACATCTGTGTGACAGTTTCTTTGCCGGGTGATGGAGAAGCGGCAATAAATTCCTGATAGGCTGACTTGGGAGAGCAGTCACCCATGGCAGGGCTGGGGCACGCCGGGATGGAGTCGCCTATTTAACGCTGCTGCATGTGTCCCCAGCTCCCCGCCTGCGCCTGGAAACGGGGGGTCAAATGCTGCAGCCCCCCTCTGACAAGGCGCTGGCGAAAGTCAACAGAGAATTAGGGACAGGCAGCGGCCACCGAGCCATTTAGCTCATCTTCTTGTTGCCGTCTGCTCTTTGTTCAGCTTAATGTGAATTGACCCCGCAATTGTTGGACTGTCTAATTCTTCAAGCCGGAGCCTAGATGCCTGCTTTTTGGGTTTTTTGTGGTTTTTTTTTTTTGTGGTTTTATTTTAATGAAATGACTTTCTCCAGCTGCCTTGTCTCTAAAGGGGTGAAGCAGCCTGCAGGGGCGATAGGAAGTACCAACAGTTTGAAGTTTGAGGAATGTGGGTTGAAATAAAATTGAATACAACTTACGCCTGGGCAGTGCAGATATCTGAGCTCCCCGCTACTTGCTCACTTGGATATGGAGCAGCAGGGAATGGATATTTTCTGTTTAGAAACCACTCCTCGTGGCCTTAAAACTGACTGTTTCTCCTCTTAATGCAGCTTTGCTCTTCGTCTGATGCAGACTGTGTGGTATCACCCGGTGACTCCTGCAGCAGGGCCATCCCACCTGGCTGAGATACAGCAGCTGTTTAATGCGAATGTCAAATAGCAACCTCAGGCTGAGACTGTATTTTCTTTTCCTGCCAAGTGTCCATCTATTCATTATCAAAGATGAGTTGCCTACTAAAAATAAGCCCTGGCATTTACATTTACCAGTTTCCCGAGGATCTCTTAAGAACATAGAAGTGCTGATTAATGAACCTGTCGCTGATTAATTATCAGAGTTTTAAGAGGCCATGTCTATCTGCACGGCAGCGTGATCCCATGTATGTTTAAACATTCTTTCTGCTGCATTATACACCACCCTCCTGGGACTACTCCCCATCTGACTTGGGAAGCGTTACAACTTTCAGCTCTTGTTTTTTGCAAAGACCAACCTCCTTTTTAATGGTTGAACCTGTATAAACTTGCGGGTGAGCTGCAGCAAGTTTCCCTTCTGAATTCAAACGTCAGTATTTATTGATGTGCAAAATTGTTTTTGGCAAAGTTCCTCTCCAGTCAACATGCTATCTCAAGTTAATTATTATAATTCGACTTAAAACTGTTACACGTTCTGGAAACTCTCCGAGATTGAAGGGTAATCCTTTGAGTTCTTAATCCTTTAGCGTGCCATCTAAAACCAACTAAGAGCTGATGCATTGATCTATCTTTTGATCTTTTCTCTCTGAGACTATAATAAAACTGCTGATCCATGATACCCTCAATTTGTCAGCAAAAACATTGCATATTTAATTATTTGTTGTTATATGGATCTTTAATTCAACTTGGTCTCCCTAAAACCTCTTGTCTCCCAGCAAAGATGCAAAAATTGTTGCATAGGATCCAAAAATAAAAATAACTTCTAGAAAGTCATTCATTGATGGCGTTACAGCCAGTAGGACCAGAAGGTCCCATTAGATCATCTGGTCCCATCCCCTATAAAATACAGGGGTCACAAACCATCTCCTATTTACTTTTGTGTTAAGCTCAATACTTTGTGTCTCACTGAATTGTATCTTTCAGAGAAGTATGCAGTCTTAATGTTAACATGTTAGGAGAGAGATAATCCCCCTGGGGAAAAGGCTGAGCATGCACAGAAACTAGAGGTGGAAAAAAAAACAAAACCAACCCCTTCCACTCCCTCCTGTTAATGTAGGATTGTTTATAGAATATATTTTGTCTTCTTTCATCCAGTGTCCATAAAAATTTCTGAAATGTGACTTCTGTAATTTCCTCTGACAAATCACTCCATTATCAAAGGAACTCTGGAAACAGCGACTCATAGTCAACCTAAATGTACTGGTTTTCATTCCGTTTCCTTAACATGACCTTCCCTGTTGCTGTTATTCTCATTTTATTGCACAAATGCTTATGTTTGCCAGTCAGGAATTATGGTTCCCTAGACTGTGCAATGCAAAGAGAAAAGATGATCCTTGCTTTAAACAACTCACCTGCCACTGTTTTCCTCACTTAACCATTCCCCCTAAGTCCCCCTTGCCCCGTTGGTGATGGGATCCTCAATAGACCAGCTTTGGCTCCATCACACAGCGACTGGAGAGGACCAAACCACACACAGCCCACAGTGTCTAAGAGCTTTTTCAATTATACCCCAGGAGGTATAACTTCTTCAGCTATGCCCTACCAGGCTCATCCCGCACCCGAGAGGATGAGCTGGGTGTAATAGCAGGGTTGGTCCCTTCTCACATCCCAAAGTGGTGGAGAAGCTGCTTTGCCTTGACACACAGCCACCGAGATGATACGCCGACTTTGCTTGCCTCCTCCACATATCTAAATCTGTCCCTAGATGGCTCAGAAGAACTTTTTGCCTCAGGGGAGGAGGCTCCTTTTATCTGCTTCAGTTATTGGACTTCTGGAGGACTGGTGTCTGAGCTTGCGTTGCCCTGTTATTTCACCTGGGCTCAGGTTGATCGTATGCTTAGACCCTGCTACACTATTTCTCCAAACCTGCTGAGAACTTTTCCTATGTGGAGAGAAAGCAAATTTGGCCGAGGGTAACTATAGGCCTTTTTTCCTCTTCTTCACAGTGTTGGTAACGGTCTGCCTGGGGTTCTCAGGGTATCCCATTGCCAGACGTGGGTTGTGGGCAGCTAAAAGCCAGAATGCCCAGCCTGGCCCTGCTCTGCCAGCCCCCATGGCCAACCTGCCCTGCCTCTGCATCACCATTGCTGGCACTGCGTGGCTGTTCATGTGAGCCCTGCATGGCTCCAGGAAGAAGGATTTTCTTTGGAAGTGGTTGCATTTAGCTCTAAAAACTGCTTTTTGTTCCTGAAAGAAATGGAAATCAGAACTGCTGGAAAGGGTTAAACCCCCAGTACAGTCACTGCCTCTTAGAAAACTGCTTCTTCACCCATCACCTTTACAAAGTATTTCAGGGGATTTTGGTGTCTGAGGCACTGGAAGCATCTGAGTCATTCCATTAAAATCACTGGAGGTAAAGAATTGAGGCTGTCTTGTATTTCCAGAGAGGCTGTTTTTTAAATTATTTTGATTTCCCCTTTCTTCAGGGCTGAGTGCTTCAGGCAGGAGGCAAAAAGCAGCTCCTCCTTTTCTGCTCCCATTTTTGACTGTCACTTGGTGCTTCTTGGCTGTGGGGAGGTCCTGACTCCCGTGCCGAAGGTTTGTCTCTTAGGCTTTTTCTCAGGATGATGGTCGAGGCAGACTCATGGGAGCAATGTCTTTGAGTCCCCTCACCCTGAGGAAAGAGCTGCATCCAAATTTGCTGTTTCTTGGTGCAGTGCCGCGGCTGCCATGGTGCTGAGAGCTTCCACCTCCCCCTCGGGATGTGTTTTTGGTGAAGGTGCCAGTGGCTGCTGCGCATCATGCTGGGACACCGTGTTCAACTGGCCCTGATGCTACGTGATGGTGGAAGTCCCCGTTCAGGGGACTTGTGTATCCCAAGTGGATTTGGGTCAGAAACTGTTTTTTCTTGTTTTATCCAAGAAGGAGGTAGCTCTGGTCATGCACAACAACAGAACTTTGATCACCCACTTAAATATGATGAAAAAGTAGTTGATTTCAGCAACTATTTTTTCAGCACATAGGAAATGAAAAACGTGATGTACCGTCAGAGTCGCCGTGTTGTTAATCCAGTATTGTGGCAATGCAATTACAGCCGCCCCAGCGTGGGGTCAGCACAGCAGGACCCAGGTACTGGTGGCACAGAGCGGGCAGAAGAGGGTTTGGAGACCTGGCAGGGCTGCACAGCGAGGTGGGGAAAGCTGCAACGCGTTTGCTCGGGAAACTCTGAGCTAATGTACAGACCTGGAGGAGCAGGCTGGAGTGAAAGCTGCGGTGACAGTAATTAGTGCTGATGTTAACAGTCAGAGGACCATCAGGATTAATAGTCTCATAGTTCTGTTTGCCCCGTACATGGGCTAAGTATTTCTTCCTGCAAGCTGTGGTCTGGGATATAGCTCTAGAAAACTGTCCTGGATACTGAGACATTGGCACTGGTCACTTATTATTTATAACTCTGTTCAGACCTGATATTATGTTTTCTAATCCTTTAAAGCCATTCAAGAGGACACTGGGTTTGTTGGGATGGGAGGGGAACCACAGCGTACCTGGGAAACAGGATAGAAATCTGAGCATCCCAATTCACATTGCCTTTGCTGCTGTTAGATGTCTCTGTGGCTTGGGTTTATGCCCATTTGTTTGTGCCAAAGAGAGATACGGCTCAAACTACAAATCTGGTTGCAAGCAGCAGGTTGGGAGCTGGCTTCAAACCTGACCATTCAGGCATGTTTGCACAGAGGGAATGTAGATCCGAGGGATGAGAGCTGTTCTTGTCTTGGAATAGGAGCCTTCACAACACTGTCACGAAAATAAATATCTTTATGTTCCTCGGGGATCAGATTAACTGGTCCCTCATTCCACATTAAATTGAATTTGTACATTCTCCCAGCCTTTTTATTGTGTCTCTTTGGGACTGTATCAGCAGCTGCTTGGGTAAATGCCAAGTGAATGGGACTGTGCAGCCTCTTTGCACGGAGAAAAGCAAGCCAAGGGAACCCCGTGCCTGAAGCTCTGCTGTGGCTATTGATGGAGGGACATGAAGATGCCTAGGCTGGATTTGCTTTGAGCATGTAGGATCCAGAATGCCAGCTTGGATGCCCAAACAGCTACAGCAGCAAGGGCTAGCACAAGAAGAGCTTGAGCTCTTGGGAGGTGGCCCCTTTCCTCTCTGGCTCCATCCACTTGGGCCTGGCTCCTGTAGTGGTCCCACTGCTGCTGACCCTGGTTTAGCTCCCACAATAGCATCAGCCTTGGGAATCCTAGTGCAGAAAAGACTCTGTGTGGCCACAGCTGCCTCAGACATGGTCCTCAGACTTTGCTTGGAGCAGGTGCAAAATGCTGGCAGTTGCAAACTCCTTTCCTAAATCCCTTGGCTTTAAGATATTCCCATTAGAGGACAGTTGCTTTCTCTCCCCTACCTGGAGTACTGCAGCACTGGGCTGCCCCCGGAGTGAGTTCCAACTCCCTCTCCTCGCTAGTTCAGCCGTTCTCCTCCTCCAGGGCTTGTCCAGACTTGGCGCAAAGGTGCTAACACACTTGTACTGACATATTTCCAAATGAAAGATGACATATTTTCAACTGAGCAGCTTTATCTTTTCCTGCTAACACCTGCTAAAAAGCAGCTCCTTCTGTCTACACTGGGATTTGAAAACCGGCTTGTTCAAATATTTTAGCTGACATGTTTCAGAAATGCTTTTTTCGCCACTTGGCAGGACAGGCAGGACGTAGGGGGCTGTGTTCCCTCCCCACCTGTGAACGTGGGCCTAATGACAAAGCCTGGCTGCTTTGAATGGTGCAGGACCAGGTTCAAAATGAGCGAAAAGCCCTGTTTGCTTTTACTCTGCATCCGGGTTGGGGTGAGAGAAGAAAGCTTCATGGGCCAGGACGTTAGCTGCAAACACCAACCTCCTGCAATTTAACATCTCTTTTCAGCTGAGCTTCCAAATGAGAATAATTTGTCTTGACACCTACCATTCGTTCCTCTTCCACTCCTTTCTGATGGTGTCTTCAGCTTTGACTCATTTCTCCTTGCCCATCTAAGACTATCTAAACTTAATCAGAAAGATGATTAATTCTTTATTTTCAAAGGAACTGGCATCGGGTACCTCTGGCAAGATGAACCACCTCCCAAGCCAGTTGGATTGAGCTCCTTCCTCCCCCTTCGTGAGTCAGGTCAGGTCAGGATTACCTGAGGTCTTATCCCAAAAATCCTCCAACCTCATCCACACGTCAAACTGCTTGTGTAAGTCACGGAAGAGCTGTGGGAGTGATGATTGCAGGGCTGGGCTCACAGGTTTCAGGCCTTTTGGGGAAGGAATCATCATCGTTCACTGTTTTCTTCACTAGTTATGCAGGAATGAACCAGCAGAACAACTCTGCTAATGAAAGGCTCAGTAATGATGTCCTGTCTGGGCCGAATCCTGCCTACAGGGAGCTCACCAGCAGCGCCTCAACCCTTGGGTGCTCATGTTGAATGTACCAGGTTCCCTCTTGGGAATAAGGAACAACCCAATGCGAAGAAGACTGGCAAAGTCCTGCCATTAGCTACTGAATGAATAATGAGATACTCACTGCTCCTCCTGATGTATAAGGAGTGTAAGATTCAAAGCTGGACCCTGGGTCCAAAAATTTAGGCAGGACTACAGCAAGATTTATTTCATGGCAAAATCTGGTAGAACCTAGTTGAACCAGCCTTCCTGTGATAGCGTCTCCCAAGCCTTGTGCGATCTTCCAGATTGAGCAACGCCGCCTCTTACCTTCTCCCCTTTCACACCGTGCCCCAACCTGCATCTGCCCAGGTCTTGCTTTGCCAGGCTGGAGCTGCGTAGCACCTCGCTTTGGCAGGAGCTCTGCTGAAGTTGGTGGGCTGTGCTGGGAGGGCATCCCGGCCAATGGAAAATCCATGGGGGTTTTCACAGGTCTCAGGGAAAATGACGGAAAGACGCTTTCGATGGTGGGGCCAGGTGGGGTTAGCTGACACGTTGCTTGTCATTGCAAAAAGTCAAAATATTTGGTGAACATACTTTCCTTAAGGCCACCCCGAGGCTCTTACATTGATATGTTCAGTGGTAGGAAAAATCCCTCACTGTGTATAATCTAGAAGGAGGACTTTGCTTCACAATAGATTTCCTTGAGGTTACTGGTGTCTAATAATATTAATAGGGAAGGGGATGAGGAAAAAACCCCTCTATTTACAACTGCAGTGAGAGCTAACTTGCATTAGCTGGGTTTGTTAGTCTAGGATGGATTTTCCAAAGCCAAACATTGTCCCCTATGGCTATTGATATAAGGATATAATTCTGTTTATGACAGCTTTCATAGCTTCAAAGCCAGTTTTTGTTTTTCTAGGAACAAGACAGAACTGTTTTAGAACAGTTTCCTAAAATGGGATTTGTTAACATCACTGGTCTTGGGTCAAAAAGCTCATTTAAAAAAAAAATCCACACCATACTATGATGCCTTTCTTGGCTAGGGATTCCTTAAACTTCCAGAAAATCTTCCCCGAATACATTGTCCAACCCAAATATCTTTACAGGATGGCTGTGCTTTGGTGTGGTGACACATTTTGACAAAATGGTGATGAGTGTTTCCCTTGCTGCCTTGAAGTCCCTCTGTGCACAACATTTGAAATCTCACTTCACAAACCTCTATTTCTAACAAACATCCATGGCTCGGTGCTCCCAGTAAAGCCCCTTGGGTACATCCCCTCATTGGTTTCACTAATTTCCTCACTGGGAAACTGAACATCTTCTCCTAAACATATCTGTAAGGCTGTAAATCCAGTTCAGTCATTAAAAGCGGATCCACTCACCGAATGTATGCGTTTTCCAAGCAGATAAATCTTAGGGGGCTGATTGTGCTCAAGTCAATGGAGCTAAGCCAGTTTGCCCCAGTTGGCCCCTTCCCCCCTTTTTTAATGAAGTGATGAAAATGGGTCACACAAATGGTAATTGCCTGATGATTTTCATTGCCCCGAGCTCAGTGGTTGTTCAGTGGGTTTTATGATCAAAGTGTGGTGTGGATGGGAATGGTTGGCTGTTCCTCAGGTCCATTCCTCTTCCCGTTCTTGAGTTTGGCTGGTTTGTTACAGATGCATCCTTGACTCTTCATACCTCATTTCGGAGGCGAAGGTAACTAGCTGGTTTTATTTGATGTGAAAAAGAGAAGTAATCACAGTGCTTGGAAGCAAAAAGGCACTGTTTGTTTTCCGATGCACACAGGGATTCCTGTTTTGCAGCTATGATGTGCATATTTCATAGCGTTGTAGACAGCTTCTGTCAATTAACATGAATTATGGCTCCAGAAGCATTCATTTACCATAAACCTGCAGTACATTAACTCCTGAGTTTCAACCCCCGCCAGTGGCAAATTCATTGCAATGCAAATAGAAATTGTTTTGCAACTTGTGACTGGAAAGACATTTCTCTTGTGAGACTGCTGTTTCTGATCCTGTGGGGGAGCTGCCTCACTATAGCTCACGGCTCTGTTGGGGACACTTGGCATATCAGATTCAGGCTGCAAAATCCTCCTGGAGCGTGGGGCTCTTTGCCTCCCGTTCTGTCCCCAGCTGCAGAGGGAAAACCCTTGCCCCTGGCATGGGGATAGAGGCACGGGATTGTAAACCTGGCCTGTCCACTTGTATGGAGAACAGCTCAAGGACAAGGCGAGCCCCTCCTAGTACAAACCAGGAGTCCCTCCAAGGACAACCCAAGAGCTAGCCTAGGACGGCCCCCTAGCTCACTCCTCTCCTTCCTCCCACCTCTGCCTCAGGCTATGTGGTCTCATGGCCCCTCCTAAGCTCTGGGGCATGCCAGCCCCCTCTCTGAGCTGTTCACTTCTAGCCCAGCAGTGAGATGCTCCTTTCTTTAACAGGTAGATTAGTCTTCTGCTGGTCAAATGCATTGAATCCACTCAGGGAACAGTCTGATAGGGCATAGATCAAGAGTGTGTGGCCAGGAGATGGGAGATGGGGTGGGGGGTTGATGCGATGCCCCAGGGTTTCAAAGATCGTGAGTAGATAAATTGGTTTCGTCTTCTGGCATTGCAACCTGGGAACTTGGGTTTCTTGAGAATTCTGTATGATACCTGTCATGGGGAAAAAGACTTACAGGTGTAAACAAGGGTTAACCTTAGAGAGCAAAGGGAGATGATTGCCTGCAGGGGATGTATCCATGCAGACAACCAACCAGGTCTTGTCTTTTAATAGCGAGGAATGTGGGGTTTACTTATTTTTATAGGCAGAAAGAGTTCACAAAGATTTGTAGAGGACTTTCTTTCCTTTCGGGTCTGCAGATGGGATGCTGCTCTGTAGCAGCATGTCCTGTGTGTGTAGGTGCTTAGGCAGTGTGCTCAGACACTCCACTGTGGAGGAAAGATGGATTTCAGGTGGGGGTCCTGAAAGTGGTGCTCAGCTGAGCTCCCATCTCCACTCTGCTACAGGCTCTTTTGGAATCTTTGGTCCTTTATCTAATCTAGCCAGCTTTAAAACAAAGGCAAGAGAAAGCACTAACCCAGGCATACCTATGTGGTGTGCAGATGTGCTGCTGAGGGGATCCATAAAAGCACCTAGGCTGGCAGAGAAGGCAAAGGTTGAAATGCTGGTTAGAAATCTCTCCTAACCAGGAGGGAAAGGTAATTTCTGCTGCATGGACTTTTCAGACTGTTGGCCCAGGCTCTTTGCAACACCAGCAGTCTGGCTTTTCTCAAGCCAGGGCAAATCTTTCTGGAACATTGCCTTTCATGCCTGCTCCTCTGGTAGAGTTTTCCTAGGCAGCTGGGTAGGAGTCAGGCAGGCAGAGTAGCCACACCAGATGCTCTGTTCCACTATGGCCATGCAAAGCAAACCAGAAAAACTGGCTAAGCTGCCAAGGGGAAGAGTTGCCATGGACTGGGGAATCCTCTGGTGGGGCAGAGTCAGTGCAGGACAATTCCCCCTGCCAGCATGTGGACTGGGTTACAGCTGGGGAAAGTGCCACCGGTGCCTGTATCCTGATGCATGATAAGCATATAGAAGTAGTTCAGATGATGGCAGCAGCCTTCAGAGACCTCTGACGCTGGCCTATGCACTGGCAGAGTTGGCTTTGCATAGTCTGTAGCTCATTAAGTGAAGCCCAAATGGTTGTGGTGCTCACCAATTGTGTCTCCAGTGCTGCTCCAATGCTGCTGTGTTGACCAACCTGTGCTGGTCTCTGCCATGGTCGAAGAATAGTTTCTTTGCTGCACTAATGCACTGTTGTGAGCTTTTAGGTCTCTCTACATCTCCTGAATGGGTTACAGGGTGTGTGTGTATGTATTTTTGACCGAATATACACTTTTCACTAGTCTGGGGGTGGGGGCGGTCTCTCTACATCTCCTGAATGGGTTACAGGGTCTCTGTGTGTGTGTATTTTTGACCGAACATACACTTTTCACTAGTCTGGGGGTGGGGGGGGAGACTTTAGGAGCAACTTGAGGAAACATCTTACAGGCACAGCAGAGTTTATTAGCTCTTTCAGACAGGATAGAGCTTCCAACAATGCCCAATTCTGTATTTCAAACTTCTCTGGGAGTGTGCAGAGCTCCTGTTGATGGTGCTCTAGGGCTTGTTCCTGTAAGCTGCCATCGTGTAGGACTGCCCCTGCTATGAGAGGCTCCTACTGGGGTGGGTGTTGACCCATCCCATATACATCTAACCTCAGAAAGATTTTCATTTATTCAGTGACCACTGAAACTGGTTACTTTGCTATGGCTTGTCTGTTGTGGGAGACAGCCTCGTGTTGGGAAGTTTATTATCTGACATGCCTTAACTAGCATCATGTTAAACGCTGCTTTGCCCAGCTGTCCTTGCTGCTGCCAAAGGCAAAGTAATATTGAATATTGTGGTGGTGTTGATCTAATCATGGTAACGAATATATTTTCTAAGATGAACTTTTCCACTGCAGACATAATCTGTAATTCCAGACAAGTAAAATGTACATAACTGATTCATCTCTAGTTGGTGTCTGTGCTCATTATGGTTGTAATTAGAAACCGCTTTTATGGAGAATTTTGTTAGAGAGGAGAACATTCACCCATTTATCTCAACAACATTGTTAGTGGGAACAGTGGGGGAACTTAGAGAAAAACTTGCTGCTCCCTCAATGTCTCTTCCAGCATCAGGGCAGGTGGGATACAGGCATTAAGAAGGTGGTGAAGGCCACTGTGGGCATAAAGTGAGGAGCTGAGAAGTGTGTGCTTGCCCTCTCATTCCTTGCTTTTGCTGGCCTAACCTTGTGCAATGCATACACTTCTAAGGGACTTGGTAAATCTTCTAGCTTGAGTCAGGAAAGCGGATTTTGAAGATTGTTTTGCCAACTTCTTTCCAGAACCAAGGCCGACATGGTTTCTGCACCTGCAGCCTGTACCTGGATGGCAGTTACCAACTGGTCATCCCAGTTCACAGCTGAAATTCCAGCATTACCACTCTGGTAGCAGGGAAGCCAGAGTGAGCCATACAGAACCAGCCACTGAATCTTACAGAGGAATGAAGCAATTCATGGAGGTTATTAAACATGGCAGAAATGGACCTGGAACTGGGCTCAAACAATTCGGTATCAGTCGTTCAGCCTTAACTTCCTCCTGCAAGCCAAAATCAGCGCATCGCTTCCTATGGGAACCGCTTCTGACAGTCACAGGGAACAAGCTCGGCTGGTAAGACTCATGGCTCTGAGGGTGATTTAATAGGGCTTCCCTGCATGGGGAGCTGTTTCAGGGCAGCCCTCGTGATCAGAAAAGGCTTTTCATGAGATGGTCTGGGATTTGAGGGAGAAATGCCCTCACTCAGCTTCTGGCAGCCACCTGGAGTGTTTTAGGAGCTGAAGACGATGAAACGGTGAGCGAGGCAGTCCGTCGAGATCTGAGGTGCCGACAACACTTAGGCATGGATGTACTAATTGGTAGGAGACTGGAGGCAAATTTAAATAAAAATGCACTGCACAATTATGAGAGATTAAATCAAGTCAGATTAATTGAAACTGCAGGAGCGAAGGGAAGAAGAGCACTGCTGCAGTTTGAACAGGTTTTACAGGAACTTTGTCCACCAAACCTCCCTGACACTGAGCATCCAAGCCGAGGCAACTCTTGAGTAGCCATCTGGCTTGAAGGTAGCTCCTCCAAATGACCCCTTTTGCTGAACACTCAGACCAGTTGGGTAACTCTGCAAAGGACTAAGTAAAGGGATTTGCAGTGATGTAACTAGTGGGTTCTGAAGTTCAGAGCTGGGCTTTTCGGGTGCTGGAGGGCCTATGCTCTCTGCCTGACTTTCTTTGGTGCTGTCTACACCC
>NW_009260399.1:440948-462320 GCF_000687185.1 Egretta garzetta | reverse complement strand
AACACTCAGACCAGTTGGGTAACTCTGCAAAGGACTAAGTAAAGGGATTTGCAGTGATGTAACTAGTGGGTTCTGAAGTTCAGAGCTGGGCTTTTTGGGTGCTGGAGGGCCTATGCTCTCTGCCTGACTTTCTTTGGTGCTGTCTACAGCCTGGTTTTCCATCTCAGCCCCTGCTGGAGCAGCCATTTGGAGGGCAGGGTTTGGGTGCCATATATTCATGCACTGCCCAATGCCATGAGATCTCAATCTTGTGATACTTAAACAAAATAGTGAGACTAAACCCAAGAAGCCCAGGAAAGGCTTTCTGCCCATGTCAGCTCAGAGCGAGACTGTTGTTTGCATCCTGATGAGAAAAACACGGAAACTGCAACTCAAAATGAAGCTCCGAAGAAGAGCACTGGGTCACCTGAGAGAAGGAGTTCTGGCAACAAATCCAGCACAACTAGCCATAAAATATGACAGTATTACTCACTTACTTTCATATGGCTGAAGATCAAGTGTCAACCTCTCACAGAGGTTTTAGCAGCCAAGTCACCACCACACATCTAAAACGTCTGTTCTACTCCGAGCAACGCTAGCATCAGAGAGGAGGGAGGGTGGGGAAGGGCAGTCAGAACTGAACCATTAGCTAGTTTTGCAAAACATAGACATTTTCATGTCTCAAAATTGTCTTTTAAAAAAAAATTATGCTAAATGCAAGTGAAAAGCAGAGTTGGCAACTGTTATCCTTGCTTCCTTTCTTTGAAACCTCAGGTGCTGGGGTCATGATAGTAAATTATTTTGTAGTTGCAAAGAAAAGCTGTGAACAGTCCTTGGAAAGTACCCTCCAAATTCAATGATGAGAAGTCAAATAAAAAGAGCTCCAACTGGTGACTTAGACTGAAAAGTAATAGGAATTGAAAGTCCTGCTTCTTTGCGCTGGAATTGCGAATGTGGGGGGTCTATTAGTACAGAAAACTGCTCTAAACCCCATATCCTGCATTTGTCTGGTGCAGGGACACCCACTATAGCTGGGCTCTTGCTCTTCCATGCAAATTCCAGTCTTTGGTCTCAGGTCTGGATCATCACCAGGGAGCTAAGGAAAGAGAGTTGTCCCAGTTGGCCAGAAACCAGCCCCAAATTCACAGCCCATTTCACAGAAGTCAAGGTGGAAGCACAGGTAGAAATCTGTTCCCCAGTCTCCCACAGAACACAGATTCACATGGGGGAAATACTGTTCCCAGGGTGCTGTACAGCCACCCGGTCAATTAGTTCAGTAGTGACCTCGGTAAATTACCATAATTTAGCATATTATGGGGAGGGAATGGCAGCTATTTCACCTTAACTGACCCAGTGAAGCTCCTTTCCTTTTGCAAACAGTTTTCCTAAGCATTAGTTTGCTCCTCTTCATCCTGCAGTGAGAATAATTTGAGGAACACATTTTCCCTTCTGTTAAAGACTTTTTCTTAGCATGCCAGTAGCGTACATTGCTGCTGGCAAAAAGCAACCAGACCTGTAGAAAGAGAAATTTCCGAAGAATGTGTGGGGTGCTTGGGTGGGGCAGGAACGAGCAGATGTTCCCACAGAACAACAGGGTTTATGGTGAATGAACACAGGTAAAGCCCTGGCTTCAGGGCAGCTGGATGCGTTGAGGCGTACTCCAGCGTAAGAGTCACAGATGCAGCGGGACTTCAGGAAAAATAACTGCTGGGATGTGCCTGAGCCCTTGAAATGCTGCGTATGGGGGTTTCCCGCTGAGGGAGCCGATTGGGATGGTTGTACATGGGATTACTGGGATAATCTGTGTCCAGTTTTCAGCCTCCCTCAAATGGCAGTGCTTGGTTTTTTGAAGCAAACGCTGAATAATGTGAGGTTTAATGTTAGGGAGCATAAATGCCTGTAAAAAGAGGTGAGAAGTTTCAAACCTGAGCATTTGAAGACAAGCCAGCTAGATCCACATGTTAGCTGGCAATAGTAAAATGCCATTTTTTTGGCTTGTAAGTCTTATATTTTTTTAAGGGAGTAGTCAAAAAAAAAATGAAATACCTCTGCCACCTCACCCAGGCAATGTGGAAGAGCCCAGAAGCTGATCCTCCACAGCATGCTGGTGTGGTCCCTGTGCCCCAGCTCCTAGGGCTAGCGCTGCAGTGTGTTACACCTACGCCTAGGGAGTTAATGAAGCTATCGCTTTAATTTGCACCATGTTGGGAGCCTGAGCTCTCAGCCCTTCTGAAAACAGGCGCCTTAGCTTCAGCGTCTGTAATCTGAAGTAATCAGCTGTTGAAACTTAGCTCTTAGGTTCGGCAGCTTTGGCACCATCCTGAAAGACTATGTAGAGATCTGAAAAGCCCTTCTTGTGCCCCTGCTTGCCAGTGGCCCCTGTCTACCTCTGTGTACCTGGGAGATGTGCTGCAAATTCATATCGTTCCTTGAGTTTGCATTGCCCTTGCTCTACTGAATTTGCAAGTCTTTCTCGCTTCAGCGCCTTCAAGACGTGAAAATAGAGAGATTGATGATTAATAGTTTATTTAGCTGCTGAAATTCCCGCTCCCTGCACGTTAGATGTCCCACCTGAGATCTGCTTGATTGGTGCCTGAACTTCAAGGTGCCTAAGACGAATGGCGTGGGTTACGCTCCTTGAGTGTTACTGCGAGATTGGTGATATCTGATTTCCTCTGTCTTGGTTGTATCTTGTTCATGCGTGCATTCCGCACAGAAATCTGACAAACGTATAGCCAGACTAAACTGGGATGTTTCGCCTCATCTGATATTTCATGCGAACCATTGGCTCCTTTGAGGCTGGAATTAAGTATTAGGTTTCAGTCACTGTAATTAGCAGTTGTCTGAAATGATAGTTAAATCCATTTTCTGAGCCAAACGAATCACTCAGACACTGGGGGAAGAAAAATAAAGCATTAGATTTGATCATTTGGAATTATAGGCAAAATAAGCTGGAAAGTTTGAAAGGCACAGGGATGTGGAAGATCGGTCCCTTTGTAGCCACAGATTCTCATTTCTCAATGGGACCATGCTTGCCCTGGCTGTCTTGCACAGTGGAATCGTGAGAAATGACATGGACTTTGTGAGGGAGCAGCTGTAGCACCATTTTCAGGTGCTCCTGCACTTGCAAGAAGGGGCAGTTGGCTTGGCATGTGTCTGCTATGAGGAGCAACCTAGATCAAGAGCCACAAACCAGCTAATTACGGAGTGAATAATGAACAATCAGGTGCCGCAGTGCAGCCACAGCTTCCCCAGGAGATGCTTCATAGGAAAGGCTGGTCCTGCAATGTGCTGGGGGGGGGGCTGCCTGGGCATTGAGGGACACTCGGCTCCCCCATGCCCATCTGCAGAGCAGGCAGGAGCTAACATCAGCAGTGACAGTTTTAGACTCTTATTTGGATGCCAGCATGCAGACTGAAACACTTTGCAGTCAGCTAAGCAACAGTCTTATTTTAGGCATAACTCTCTGCTGCTTAGAGGGTGAAGCGAAGCGACCCCTGCACCAAGGCACAGCTCATGCAGACTGGGCGGTCAAGGAAAAAGCATGGGGCCATAAGGATGGTGAGGTCTTGGATTAAAACGTTGCTTTTTTTTTGCCCCTTGCAGAATAATCACAGGCTGACTTGTCAGTGAACAGCCCCAGCTATGCCGTATTTCACAGGTCCTGCCTATCGCATGGAGTCGTAGCCATGTGCAAAACCACCGCTGCCGACGCTTAAATACTGGGAGGCAACATTACAGCTGAGCGTTCAACCCTAACGCCGCGCTGCTTGACCGCTTCATTTCTCAACTTTAATGTTGCATAAACAACTGTTTTTCTGCCCTGTTCTACACGCTCACACATGCACGGAGGCCTTACTTCTCCGGTCCCTCCCACGCAAGCAAACCTCTCTTGGCTTTGCTGGAGATTTTGCCTAACGCCTAGATAATGGCTTTTTACATGTTTTTTTAAGATTGAGTTCAGTGATGGGGATGAGTGTCCCCCTTTTGGAGAGCTGCCCACTCTCCTTGGGCTCATACGGCTCTTACATTCTTCCCTGTTCATAAAATCTATGTGATACATCGATCTGGGCAAGGCAAGTATGAGTTAGTACCACCTACATGAGGATTGTGGCACATTCAGAAAAATTAATTAGCTTTCGGTCAGCCAACCAAAATTTTTCTGGATTCTGTAACCTCAGAACCACCCTTTCTGCCAATAATTTCTTGCCCTTTCTCTCCCTTGTAAAAATTTCTTAAATTCTGTATTTAAGTACAAAGCTGATGGAAAAGTCGTGACTATTTCTGTGCCAACATAGCGCTGTAATGTTGTAATGAGTACAGCACTTACCTTTCTGTTTTCCTGAATATCCAATAACAGCCTTGCTTTTGCAAACCTAATTCCTGAAAATGTCATTAAAATCACTCTCAAAGAGTGAAAGCTGATAGTGGGGCTTTGCGTGAAATGGACTTGGTATCCAAAGGCTCCCAATGGCTCAGGTTGCTTAAATCCTGTTTGTTTTTTAAAAAGAGAAAAAAATGTGAACCTCACAAATAATAATTTGGAAAAAAATAAAATGTGGTGTGAGTGTGCACATATCTCCTGTGCTCTGAGACCCTTTCAATGAAAAATCTCATCATGAGCTAATTAGAGGGGGCAGAGGTGGAGGTGGAAGAGGTGTATCCAAAATGTTTCAGCTCATCTGAAACTTCCCCTGATTTAATGCAGAATTACAATTGTAGTAGTAAAATGCCAATAAAACTGGTAAGCAATATTAAAATCATCCATTTTCCCAGAATACTTGCCTAAGAGCAGAACCCTTCGTGTGCTGAAATTGTAACTAGCAAGCATATAGATATAACTATATACAGGTAACGATGTATTTGTTAGCTAGCAGAAAAAAGAAAAAAACACTGTTGCAGAGAAGAGGAGAGCGATGCTCACCTGGCACAGCTCCAGGTACACTGGCCTGCCCTCTCCGCAGACATTGATCTTTGCAAAAACACCGATTCCTTGCTATTATTGGGCTGGAGGAGGTCCAGAGCTTGGTCAGCTCCACTCACCCACCACAAACATCTGAGCTCAGTCTGCACAAGGAGAGCTGGAAGCTCCTTTGCCTTCTTCATTTGCAGCCTGGGATCCGCACCCCAGTCTGGATCTTGGTGCTTGTTTAGCATCAGCCTCATGGCGTGTGCTGCAATTTTCTGCATTTTCTACCTAGTGGTCACTGTGCTGCTCAGGAGCCAAGTGTGGTCCAGACCTTGGCGGTTGCCTTGCCAGATGAAAGTCCCTGGTCATCAGGCGTATATTGCACAGCCTCTCCTCTCTCCTGGACTATTTGGAAGGTGATAATATTTGCAAAGGCATTACCTAATTTTCAGGCATTTCTGTCATTTCTCCTGTTAGGGTATGAATATTTGCTTGGGTAGTTTGTGAAGGGCTGCTTGGCAGATGATTTTTACTAATTGGGTGTTTATATACCCCAGGCTGAGGTCATGCGGGTTATTCTGGGTGGAATGGCTTTTTTGAAGAGGGAGACTCTGCACGGTCTCATTAAGATAGTCCAATTCTGGATTTTCCTGATGTTCTCCAAGAGTTTGACCATAAATGCCTTTGGGAGGTATTTGCAGAAGTTTTTCATGTGCAAGCCATAAACCTCCAACAGGAACATTAGGTAGGAATGTATATACTGACGATGCATTTCCACAAACACATTTATAATGCCCAGATCAATCCATCCTAAGATGTACCTCCTCCATCTCTTGTGTAGGTTAAAGTTGGCTGCATGGTTTCTGTCCAAGGAAGAATAAGCACCAGAAATCTGAATTACTTGTGCTACATAAGAGCTCTGAGATGACATTCAGGCTGCCATGACTTTGAATTTCTCTTGTGCAGGCTGTAAATGAGTGCCCCTTCCTGGCAGCAGCACATTCCCAGCATGTGAACTCGTAAGTACCTGGAAAGATATTGCGTTTTTCTTAGGAAACCATCTGGCAGCTTGGTCCTTTCCCTCCTCTTATGAAGCTGACTCAGCTTTCACCATCCATGTGCCCACTTCTGCTCTTCTCCTTTGGTTTCCATAGTGCGCTCACCAGTCAGACATCTCAGTGCCTCTCTGCTGACGTGTTCGGCAGTGCCTGTTCAGAGGTTTCCTAAGGGCTCAAGGTCCATGGTCATGTAGTTAACATTTGGCTGTCATTCCCTTGGCTGGACCAGGCGGCATGCAGCAGAGGCTAGGCTGCTGTCTGCTAAGACAAGACAAACTCCTCACTGGCATCAAATGAGAGAATAAATCCCTAGAGGACGGTATTAGGCAAAAACTTAAGACTCACAGAGAACTAGGAGTCCTCTGGAGCCACTGGCCAAACTGAATCAATTAGACACGCTCAAGAACTGATCCTGTCCAGCTGCTCAGCCCTCATGGTGGTGTACAGTGAATGTGTGGTGGGTATCATCCATGTAACATCAGCCCTCGAGTGCATGTTCTTCCCATATGGAAGATATGTATGTGTCACTCCAGGACAGGAAGATGATTGTTTTGGGACCAATGGAGGTGTGCAATGAGCCCCTATCACTGCTCCTTGAGTTTGCTCCTCCAAAAGGGCTTCAGGCACCATCACCTGTGAGTCTGACATCTTCTGCAGGACAGAAATGGCTGAGGGACCGAAACGCTGCAGGGAGGCATGAGAGGATGAAAGCAGATCACTCTCTCCTGCAATAACAAGGGATTACCTGTCAGTACTACTAAAGCAGGTTTAATTCCAGGGTCTGCTTGAAAACAACTTCTGCAAAGTCCAGCTAATTTTTACTTTGGGAGAAAATTATATTTGTCTGCCTCCTCCATGTTACTGGTGCAGGAGTGGAAAAGTCGACATTGATTGGCTGGAACCAATACATGGGTTTTCTGCCTGGCTGAGCACACTAGATAAGTGTCTGGTGGAAGGTCAGCACAAAGAATCATTTCCTGAATAAGTTATTTGTTATATTGGGAAAAACGATACCTGTGGTGCTACCCAGGAAAGACAGGAAATGATTTCTGTTGGATTGGGTTCAGGCTTTTTTGGTGGAACCAGAGCTATCTCCCAGAGCAAACACGCTGGCTCCTGGGAAAGTGGCAAGCTACTGGCTGGGGCCTGGCTGCCCAGGCTGCCGTTTCAGGTGTGCATGAGCATGTCAGGAGTGCACGACAGAGCTTCATGCTTATGTCTGTGCAGGCTGAGATCACTTTGCATTTGCAAAGTTACTCTCCAAAGTGGATGGTTCCTTGAGGCAGCCTCAGTGAGGGCTTGTAGGAATTTGGTTGGGGTTTTTGCCCAGTTCTGCCAGTCTGGCAGAGTCTTCAGGGGATGTGTTATGTTTTATATTGCCCTTCTCAGCCTTGATTTTCTGCCATCAACACTTCAAGTTTTGCTCATCTCCTATCTTGTCTTGTCAGTGTGAGTCAAAAGGTAAGAAGTTTCACCGTCCCTGCTTGCAACCTGGTCTTTAACACAGTCTCTTAACATCTGGAAGTCTCTGATTAACTGAACATCCACGTTGACTTTGGCTCAGGGTAGACTGAACCCAAACGCAGTGCCTACCTTTGATGTAAGGCAGTGGTACCACCTTCCACCCGGTCTCAGTCCAGCATGCCCCGAGAGCATGCAGAGGGTGCTGAGGCAGCTCCAGGGGGGGGGGCATGTGTGACATTTAGCTGAATGCCAGCAATAACAGCGAGACAGGGTGTGTTATCACCGGAGAGGCCATGTGTTGATTATCCACGATGTTATCTTGTTCTGTCCAGCATAGGTTTTAGTTTGTGCTGCCTAATTTTCTGGCTTAATGCGTAGGGAGCACACCCCAGTGCCATGCAGGTGTGGAGGTTCCTAACTCTGCTGCTGCCAAACTTGCTTTCAAGTTGGGCGCCCAATGCCTATTTGAATGTAGCCCTTGGCTGGAATACACACCCAGCTCTGCCCCTTCTCCCTGCTCTCCTCTCCCGTCTGGGGTCCTTTCTCCTCGATGGCAAAGCCACTTTTGTCTGCACTAGTGGGGAACCTAGAGCAAGCCATGGTTGGTGGGTGATGCGTGCAGGCTTTGGCCTTCAGCAAAAATCATTCCTGGGCCAATCCCACTTGTGGATTTGGTAAAATATCTTTCTTCTGCTTGCATACTTTTCTTCCCCATCCCTTGCTCCTGCATGCTGCCAGACCCCCCAAAAGGGCCTAGGACACGTGCAATAGTTCTGGTCAGGTCTTTGGAGGACACCAGCCTGGAGAGCTGATCACACAGTGGTGCATGTGCGCACAAATGTTCCCGGAGGGCTCAGAGCTGATTGTATCACTGCATGCTAGGATGTTGATTTCTTTTCTGGTTTTAGATAATAATCTTGTTGAGGCAGGGCACGATGCTTCTTCTGCTTGACATGTTGCCTACACCTGAGATGTGGCTTGTGAAAAACAACATGATGGTGACGAAACAGAGAAACTAAATCAGAGGCATGAGAAAGTGAAACCATGCTTAGAGCTGGCGTGGCTGAGAAGGTGGAGGAAGAAGAGGGTACAGGCAAGAGTAACAAATTCCTTCCCTGTATCTGGGCGAGCCCATGGTCCTGGGCTGTGAAGCCCTAGAAAGCACTTCATGTCCTGGCACCTCCTCTGGCCATTACCTCATGTCCTCCCATTGCTAGTAGCTCTGTGGTGTTGAGCAGATCCATCGTTCACCTTTCATATTCCTTTTTCGTGTTAACACAACCCATGTCTCCATATTCCCTTTCTGCAGGTTATGTAGCCTCTGGGAGGGATGAACTGGCTCAGCGGAGTCCACAAGCAGGAGACACCTCCTTCAAGAGTTTTAAATGGCACCAGCCACCAGGAAACTTTGCTATTTTAGTTCTAGGTGCCATCTCTTGCTGACACCTGCAGGGCTTCAGACTTCTTTTCCTTTTGCCAAATCCTCCCTGTTTCACCACGGAGCCATGACCAATGGGAACACATTAAAAAAAAAAAAAAAAATCACAATTGTAGTAATTTGTTTGAATGTTGCTATGAAACAGGTCACAGGGGCCAGTTCAAGGCCTTATTTGTATAGTCACCCACAGAGGAAAAAAGACATTTGTTCTGCTTTGAAAAATGCCTTTTTCATGTGGAAAGGGCCTATGGCTTGGGCAGGCACCGAGGGGGAGGATGAGCTGCGGTGGGACGTCCGCGCAGTGACACAGCCCACCTGAGCAGCTTTGCAAATGTTCCTTGGGATTGTTTTGCACGTTGCTCAATTCACATCACATGCTGCAGCCAAATATTCATCCTTGGCGAAGAACTGGCTGCATTGTAGGGCAATTAAAGTAAAATATTACCCCCTCCTCCCTAACCCACAAGCAAACACTGCTGCGGGTGAAGGGCAGCAGAGGAAGAATGACATCATGAAACCCAAGAGGGAAAGCAAACATCACGCCAGCTCCAGGCGTGGGTCAGCCACTGTGCCAGGACAGAGACTTGCCTCTTTGAGACTTTGACTTCTGTGCTCTCTATGTGCTTGGAGGATTTTTTGGGCAGCTATGAAGCGTGGGTATGCTGCAGCCACAGCCAACTGCAGAACCATCCACCCCTCTACTGCTTTTCAAGTCCTGGTGGCAAATGGTACACCCTCACCACCCTGCTATGATGAAGCCAGCAAAAGGCTGTTTAGCTCTGCTCCAGCTGCAGCCCTGGATGGGCAGGGGTCATCCCTTGGCCGCTCCTGCTAGGGCAGGGTGCGGGGCTGGCCATTAAAGTGCATCCTTAAAGCATGGAAACAACCATTTCAGGTAGCAAGACTTCTCCTCCCATAGAGCAGTGCATCTTAGTAGTGCTAAAAGAATGTTTGTTTCTTACAGTGGCAAGGAAAAGACCTAAAAAACATGTAATTGTTATTTTTTTAAATTCTACTAGGATGTAACAGCGCAGGTGCCGGTCCCAGTGGCGCAGATGCAACCTGCTCAGATGCAACCTGCTCAAGATGCATATACTCCCATGTCCAGCTACTTAAAAGTAGAAATACCTGCTACAGTAGGCAGGCTATATGTAGGTAGATAAACTTGCATGCAAAAATCATGGTGTCTGGGATGCATTTGAACAAGATCACTTGTAGGAATCCGTTATCATTACATGGAAGCGCCGGTGGGATTGGCCCAACGTTTCCCAAGCTGAAGCACCCTCCTGCATTGTCTGCCACCAGCAAAGCAAGGATTTACTGAGCTCCCTTGCTCAAACCCTCGAAGCTAAACTTGGGGGTCCCCTTGCTCCTTGGGAGCTGGGCAGGACGAGGCCCCTCGTGCCCATCCCACCAAGCGCTGGGTGCCCGCCCTGGATGCAGACACCCTCCCCCTTTCCTAACGGTGGGCTCCTCTTGCGGACCTTGCACCTCCACCAGCATCTGCAGGGCTGAACGCAACGTCGCGAGCACCACTGCCGTCACGCTGGGAGACATCCTGCCTGGAGGAAAGCCTGGGAGACATCCTACCTGAAGGAAAGCCGTCACAGAGGTGTAACGAGCAACTCCTGCCCTTGTGCTACTGCTGTATGCTTAAAGCTGTATGAGAGTGGGGGTTAAACACCTCTATACCCGCATGCACACAGTGGCTTGTGTGGATATAAATATCCCCGCCAACAAAGAAATAATACTGCCCTTGATCCAAAACTGTTGTAATTTATTATGAATATAAAACCTGTGCTGGCCAGGGCTTGCAAAGCAGCACTGTAAAAAATAAACCTCCTGGCACTCCAAAGCCCAGAGCCTAGAAGAATTGGTTTTGCGAAGGACCCTCACAACTGGGAATATACCCCAAAATTTAGGAACTTTTTTTTTTTTTTTTATTTTTGCAAAAGTAAGTTTGCCATGTTAACAAAAGCAGAATTGTTTTATTTAGTGTTCATCTCACACCTTCGACAGCTGCAGCTGTCAGGCACAGAAATACAGTATTAAAATAAACTGAACAGAGTCGCTCATTGAAAAAATCACGCTATGCAAACCTGTGGATTGTAACATCAACAGTATAAAATGTAACAAAATTGGGATTTTTAATTTTTTTTAAGCTTTTTAAAGATAATAGTCCAGGCTATAAAACTATATAAGCATTGAATAAGAAATGTTAAAGTCAACAAGTCTACAACAGATACATCTTGTAAAAACTCAATAAATTATATATATATTTATAATATCTAGTAACATTTGAAATCATGCACAGTTTTGTACATTTTCTTTTTTCAGTACAGGAAAACTCAATGCTTCCAGTACTTGGAATGTACACAATTAGCAGACATTTGTAAGAAAATACCAAAAAAATTCTTTTTTTATTCCAACAAAACAAAACGAAAACTCTATAGAAATCTACCTTCTCAAACTTCCATTGAAGTAACCTCAAACTATAAATTATTTATTTTAGGATAAGGATTTTGTGGCTCTAAGAAGAAAAAAAAAAATCTTAAAATGAGATGCTGTCATCCTGTTATTCTGCAACATTGATATGTAATATGCACCAGAGAAAAATGGAAAGAAAGAATTCAGGATGCAGTTTGCCTTGCCTCTCCGTGGCAGTAGATAAAGTCTTCTGAACAACAACAAAAAAACCCCAATCCACAACCTCCCCCCCAGCCCAAATTTCCCCCCCTATCGGCTTGATCCACGGTAAAATTCCCTAGTTTGCTCCTGTGCTTTTAAACAGCTATCCGACATCGAGGAACAAAATAGCACAGCATTTTAAACACAGAAAATCAGGCATCACTGGCATTTTCCAATGAGTTAAGATGCAAAAGAAACACACGGCCATCGCACCTCTCCTGCAAACAGTGTCCCTCTTCTTGCTCTTTTGCTCACATGGCATTTCTGAAGCCCAAAATACAACGGTACTGGCAAAGGGGGGAAAAAAAATTACCCCGCATCATCCAAAGTCAACATTTCGCTTTGCTGCATACTTGTTATTAAATCAACCACAAAGAATACCTTCATTTGAAAATAGAAAAATAAACACCCACGCCCCCTTAATGCACAGTGGTTAAAGTGATGGAAGAATTCTTGGCCCTGTTTTTCTGAAATATGTAAAAATCATCTCTCTGCTGCTATTTGTTTGGTTTTAACCACTGGTGATGTAGTGAAAAATAAACTTACTTTTGCTCACTGCAATCCAGGATAAACTAATATTTTTTTAATGAATACATATATATATATATATATACTTATAACATTAAATGTAATTTGTTAAAGGACTGTACACCTATACATTCTTTCAATATTTCCCATAAACACAAAAGAAAAACTTGATTAATATATTTTTTCTCCATTTTTAATAAGTTAAAAAAAAAAACACCCTTAAACTCGGTGAAATTTAAAGTTTACAGTAACGCTACGCTATTTAAACCGATGAACGGATATGTTAATGTCTATAAATAACTTTACAAATATACATGTTAAGGTACAATTTTTAAAACAAAACTGTGAAGATATAAAACAAACAAACAAACAATCTTTTCTTTCACCCAGATCAGTATATCCTAGATTGCAATGCTCGTATTTTGAGACTCTCTCTCAGTACTGCTTTATGTTGCATTAGTATTATACATTCTTTTTTTTTTTAATATATTTATTTATATATATACAGGATATATTTATAGATATATACACAGATTCTCTGGAATAAACCTTTTTGATATAAGTTAAAGGCTCTTGCCTACAGGTACCCGTAACTTCTTTCTCCGAGTTGCTGCACGTAGATGGAGCCAAACCGCTGGCGTCGAGGGGCGGATGGAGGAGCTGCTCCCCTCCCACTCACCCTTGGCAAGCTAAACTATGCAAACCCCAAAATGTGAGATTTTTTTTCTGCCCTTCCCTGGGGTCTGCTCCTGCCTCGGCACGGCCCCATCGCTCCCAGCCCAGTGCAAGGACCAGCAGCCGCCGAGCCTGGCCAAAGCACCGCCATTTCTGATAACTTGACTGTCTCTTTTTATCAATTTTTTTTCCTTTATCCATGATGATTTGCATTTTACTTTTTTTTTTTTCCTTCTTCTTCCAAAAAGGATTCCTTCTATATAGCTGGGTAATATGATCATGAAGCTATAAAAACGACGACAACAAAAATATAGATATTTTTATAAATATATGAATCCCTGCAGGCAACGTGGCTTTTCAGCTCCACCAAAAAGGTTCATGTACAGATTGCATAAGCAAAGAATTTCTACATTCTTTACACTTTTTTTGTTTGTGTTTTTTTTTTTAAAAAAAAGGAAGGGTTTTTTTTTCCTCTTCTTCGTATTGCAGGCACAGAACGGCTACTCTGGCACTCAAAATGCAAGTGCGGAGGCTGGGAGCTCAGCGTCCCCCAGGTTCAACATTCTGCTTAGTAAAAAATAAAAAACCCCAAAAATGTAAAATAAACCAAAAAAAAAATCACGTGTGATAGATCATCTTGGCAATAGGTTAGTTCCTTCAGGCCAAACAGTGCTTCTTGACTTTTTATACAGCAAACGGGAAAAAACCAAAAACCAAAGAAGTTAATTTTTTTTTTTTTTTACCCTGAACAGCTCAACACCACCACAAATCTCTGGGCACCACCATGCAGTTCCACTGGAAGATCCTTCACTACGCTTTCATCCTTGGCGCCCCACCCTCGCGCCTCCGTGGGCACCCTGCCCACCTGTCCGTCCGTCCGTCCATCTGCCCGGGGTGTCCTCACGTCCGGATGACGCCGTTGCAGGGGGGGTGCTTGGGCAGGCAGGGCTCATCGGGCAGCAAGTCATGTGCAAAGACTGAGTCGTCCCCCGAGGAGCAGGTGCTGTGGGTGTCCTGGCCGGCCGGTGAGTACTGCTCGAAGGGCACCGAGAGGTCCAGGTACTCCTGCCAGGGTGACAGGCCCATCAACACTGGGTGCCCTCTGCTGGGGACCGAGTGACCCCTCCCCGCACCCACCCTACCACACTCACATCAGTGGACGTCACGGTGAGGACCCTGTCCAGGTCTTCCACCAGCTGCTTGAAGGTTGGCCGCTGAGAGGGGACGGCATGCCAGCACTCACGCATGATCATGTACCTGCACGAGATGGGAGAGGGGACCATCACCCATGGTGGGGCTAAGCAGCTCCCACCCACCTGCCCACCCACCCCAAATCGCCTGAAAGAACAGTTATGGCCAACGCAACTTCAGCCATGGTGGCCTTGCTGTGTGGCCAGCCTGAGGGAGGAGGAGGGGTTTGTGGAGCCACACTCCTCACTATTGATCATGTGCATCTGCACTACTGAAGCAGGAAAAGGAACCGTCCTAAAGATGACACTCCAGAGCTGCACCCCCAACCATCACCCGCCAAACAAGTCATGGGCTGAGCTGAAATGTGTCGGGGTGGATAAACCTACCCACTGCCAGCTCCACAGTCTCATGGTGGGGATGTCCCACCAGCCTGAACCATGGCCTGGGGTGGCATTTTGGCCGTAGAAGACAGGGGGAGCGGGGCGAGGCGGTCACCCCCCACCACACACTCACAAATCATGGGTGCAGTTTGCGGGTTTGTCCATCCGATGGCCTTCCTTCAAGAGTTTGAAGAGCTCCTCAACGGGAATTCCCGGGTATGGAGACCCTCCCAAAGTGAAGATCTCCCATAGTAGCACTCCAAAAGACCAGCTGGAAACCAAAGAAAGATCTTTAAAATTCAATGAGGTTTTTTTCCAAGCCCCCCCATATCCCCTCCTCCCCGCTCGGCTTTATTTCTGTGCAGCCATGCATAGCTAACAAAGTCATCAATAGCATGACTAATTGCCTAGGCCATTTTTACTAGTTACTTGGAGATCTCTGCTGATCCAACTCAATAGCAAAGAAATCCCAGGCACCAAGTCTGAAATTGAAATGAGCATTTAATCAGATAGGTGACAGCCCATCTATTACCCCCAGCTCTTTGTTAGGTCTTCCACCAGCTCCACTGAATGGAACAAATCAAATTATTCATGCACAGCTTCACTGAATTGCAGGCTTGGAACCACAGGCCACTAATTGTGCAAGCTGATACCAAAACTTGCTTGTTACAACACTCATTTCACTGGCCAAGCTGGGAGAAAAATACCCCAACAAAAATCAGCAAAGCACTAATGTTACACACTTCGCTCCTGCAGCTGTGCTCTGGTTAAAAAGTCCTCTTTTTCAAAAATATCTTTTGCCTTCTTCGTTTTCTTTTTAAAAACAGGGATTATCTGTCTCTGTTTCGCTTCCATGCATGCTCGCTCTCCCGTTCTCTAGCTTTGATTTATCTGTCATGCCCGCTGCAGCATTACCTAAGCATGGAAACTATGATTTAAGATCAATAAAAGCCAAAGTATGTGAAAAATACAGAAATAGAAAGAGTCATTTGTCCGGTTGCAAGCGGTGCGCCTTGAGGAACGGGCAGGCTGGCTGCTGAATTACTGTAAAAATGCCATTATCGACCAAATCCTGAATTTAAAAAAAAAGCCAGCTCACATGCTGAGCCACTTCAGTCCTTGCGACGCTGAGCTGTGATACAGCTTTACACGTAGGGCGGGCTCTGCTGCCTGCTCACCGTGCAGAGGCACCAAAACAGACAAGACGGAATTAAGTAAAGTAAAGGCAAGTAAATGAAGCAGCAAAATGAATCCGAGAATATAGTTGTTGAATATTCTCTGATCAATTCTACTAACAGCAGACAGAGTATTTCAAGCTCATCCCATGTACTCAGCTGAAGCGTGTGTGTCTGGGGCAAAGCGTGGAGGAAGCCAAGGGCAATTTTTTTGCCATGGAGTTTTTTTCTGCAAGGATTTTTTAGACTGCAGGATGAATCTCCTCATCTATAAACTGGACAAGAAATACCTGCCTGCCTTCCAATAATTTTTCAGCAGCTCACCAGACCTCCTCGGATGAAAGCAACTAGATAACAGTAAAATAAAACCACGTGTACAAAGCTGCAGCTTGGAAGCGGTTCATTTGCTTTTGCATCTCCCGTTGCCCCGGCAGTGAATGAGCCCTGCTCGTGCTTAGCAGTACATTTGTCTTTAACATACTGTAGGTGGTTTGTTTTTTTTTTTAAAAGGTGTGCTTACACATCGCTCTGGTGAGTATAGACGCGGTCAAACAAGGCTTCTGGAGCCATCCATTTCACAGGCAGCCGACCCTGTAATTAGGAAGACAATGGGAACATCCCATCAGCATATTCCCCCAGCCACAACGGCACCATCTGAATCTTCTTTTCTAATCCAGTTTGAAACATTTTCATTAACAACCACATCTGCCTTCCCGGTCACTGGGCAAAGCAGTAGTGGCCACATATAAACAGATTAAAGCATTTGATCCCCGGATCTTTGCTGACAATCTTTGCAGTAAATGCTCTCTGTAGAGGACTGTATTTCACTGCCTAGGCAGGTTTAACATATCAGAGCATCTAAATCTTTGCATGGGAACAGCATCCATTGCTCATAAATGCAGTGAGCTCTGCAGCAGAGGATGGGACAACTCTTTGGTTGGAAGAAGCAGTTTGACTCCAAGTCCATGCCCTGCTTAGGCTGAACTTGAGGGAAACTTCCAAGAGTGAAGGCAAGGGCCAGATCCTAGATCTAAGAATCAAATCCTGATCCCACTGGAGGCTAAAGGAGGAGGCCTGATCCCGGGTTTCCAAGGGAACATCCTACATCAGGGTCATAAACATGGGCTGTGTCACATATGAGAAATAAAGACTAGATTAATCATAATTCTTTTGGGCTTTGCTTGGTCTGTGGAGGGAGTCAGAAAGGACTGTTTCACGCCTGAGGCATAATTTGGCTATGGGAGGGTTTTGTCCTCTTCTGACCCACTGCCTCACTGGGGGAGACAACTAGAGATGGGACATAGGCAAGATGCACAAATGTGATTATGCTCCCAGCTGTCCAACACAGCTCAAACAGGGAAAATCCATCTGATGTACGATTTAAAGTCCCAAAAATTTTTATTAATTTATGATTAAGAAATCCCAGCAATTAAGAAAGATTTCTGATATGATATTGGACAGGATCACTATAGGCATGGTGGGCTGCCTGGACATTTAGACCTCTTGCAGTCGCAAGGCCCTCAGGTTCTGCAATACCCTCAACCTCTGCCATCTCTGCGCTGTGTTGTAGTTGTGGCTTTTGCTCAGAGCTAAACATCTGCTGCAGGGCTCTGAACCAAGATGCAGGTATTCTCTCCAGCCCTTCATTTGTAGATTCAACTCTACAGAAAATATCAATGGCTCCAGGACTTGGCCCTTGTCTGGGACCATCTTCTCACCCTTGGCAGTGGAGCCAAGGAGCTGAGTTGTAAAAAGGAGAAAGAAATGCATGAAAGCCAGGGAGCTCCATGTATACAAAAAGTGACATTCCTCTGTCAAGGGCCCTGGTGGGACAGAAGTTGTCTCTTTGGGACCTTTATGAACACAGTGAAGCAGACTGGAAAGGGCTCCATCGCCCTTTGGTAAAACCATTGGTTTCTCTTAGTCTAGAGCCTCCTGGCCAGAGCCAAGACTTCTCAACAGGCTGCTAGCACCAGCAGTATCTGTCAGGAAGCAAACAGATGGCGGGTGGACTCCTGGGGCCATCCTATCTACAGCCCCTCACGGGGTGAGGCCACCAGCAGATTTTGTCCTCCTAAGCCTCTCTAGAAAGGGAGATGTGGGACAGGGCCAGTTGCTGCAGGGATGGCCCAGTTCCCTGCCAGAAGGAGAACTGCACGTGCTTGGCAGCTCTGTACTTACATTGGTGGTTTTCTTGTAATAGTCGATGTTGTGAACGTCTCTAGCGAGGCCAAAATCAGCTATTTTCATCACATTGTCTTCAGTGACTAACACGTTCCTGGCTGCCAAGTCGCGATGAATGCACTGTGAAAGGTGAGCAAGTCAATAAATAAGGGCTTGTTAGCTGCCTGCGCCTGGAACCAACAGCACCGTGTGGTTTATAAGCTGCCGTTTCATTGACTCCCAAGCTCATAAAGCTGTGGGCACTGCTTAACTTCTCGCTTTCTGTGTCACTGCCCCATCATGCATGCTCGGTGTGAGCCACCTCTTAGCAACACCTAATCGGCAGCCTCGGCGCTGACACAGCCACGCGTCTTTTCTCTCCACAGGGGATGCACAGATGAGAAACCCAACCCTCCTCTTCTGTGGGCGCCTACTGGGACATGAAGCTGTCTTTTTGCCCTGCTCTTCCTCCAGGAAAAGGAGTGCAGGCTGATGTTTGAAGGAAAAAAATCATCAAAGATATCCCCAGTACATCCAAAATACATCAAATCACAGAATGGTTTGGGTTGGAAGGGACCTTTAAAGGTCATATAGTCCAACCCCCAACACCATAGTTGTTAGCTGAGAAAGAAGCTAAGTTAGCCTGCGCTGTGCAGAGAGGGAGTTTAAAGCCACCACGGACCATCCACCGGTCACAGGACAAACACAGTCTGACATCTGAAGCTGAACTCGCTCCTGCCGTGGTGCACCCTGCCCGCAAGAAGAGGTCACGCCGGCTGGTGCACACCTTCCTGAACCCACAGCCCGATTCTCCACTCGCTGATGTCAGGGTACATCAGGACTAATCCCAGGCCATGATGCAATCAAACGCAGCAGCCGGCTCAATGCCAGCAAAGTGCTCCCCAGGGAGCATCCTGGGCATGGCCACGCATCGAGCCAAATCCAACACCAGCTCTGCTCCTCACCGAGCTGGTGACAGCTGCAGACACGCGAGCTACACGCAGGGTCTCGGCTTCCTCGTAGGTGCTCTGCATCTTTCGTGATCTCAGAAGGAAGATGAGGGGGACAGGGGTTCACGCAGCTCCTGACTGCTGTCTAAAGTAATGTCTCCCACGGTGGAAGCTCACAACGTGGTGCGATGCTCACCCTGACCACTGCTGCCCATGCCTTGGGACTGCACATCTGAAGCTAGTTCTCTCTCTGAGTGGCAGAGGTTGCATTGCTGAGGAACTGCACCAAGGTCTGGGTTGCCTGTGCTTTTGTATGCATTTTGGGGATGCTGTATGCGTTTTGGGGATGCTAACAGGCCTGCAGGTGACAGCAAGGGCTGTGCAGCTGCGTGGCTCAGGGATGCAGCCAGTGTATGGGAACTTCTGCACACACCTGAAGCCTTCTGCAAAAAACCTAAGATACTGAAAAATCTGGTCTCTAAAGGGAGAAGCCTGCATTGCTTTGCCTGAGTTGTCCTACACACACAGAGAACACTGCATGCCTTTGAACACACGGGTCTGACCGGCACTTCTACCAAATGAGGTTTCTCAACTCACTTTCTGAGATGCCAAGTACTCCATGCCACGGGCCACCTGGTAGGCGCAGGAAACCAGGTCTTTAAATGTCAGCTGCTCCTCCGGCAGCTTGCAGGTGTCGAAGGAATAGTCCATGCCAGGCGGGCGACGTGCCCTGAGGTATTCCCGCAAGTTCCCCTTCGACGCGTATTCCACCAACACGTAGAGCGGTCCTGCAAGCGAGAGCACATCAGCATCCAGCAGAGGAACAGCTGGCCACCAAACCTCATCTGGGACATTTTGGGCGGCCGGTGAGTAATTACTCAGAAGGGACAGTCAAACCTGAGCCTGCCACGGCCCTGCGAGCACCGGGCTGCTTCGCTACGTACCATCCTGTGTGCAGGCACCGAGGAGGTTAATAATGTTTTTGTGCTTCCCAATCATCTTCATCATTTCCATCTCAGAGACCAGGTCGGAAAGGTCCTTGTCTGTGGCATCATCTGGAGAAAGCAAGGGAGGAGAACAAAAAAAGGTCAGGAAGAAATTGAAGTGTTTTGTGAAGTAGTTAATACAACTGCTGCGTATCAAAGCCATGCAGGGCTTTGATAGGGAAACAGTACTCAAAATATGGCAGTGTTTGTTTTTCTTCTACTTTGGGAAGAAGAATCAAAATAAAAACAAAAAAAATACTATCTCAAAAAAAAGGAGAATATTTGTTCAAGAAGAAAAAACAAATAGATGGGAGAGAAATGTTCATACGGAAATCAATAAAGCCTTTCCTCTTCTGTTTCATCTGATTAGTATTAAAGAGAAAAAGTCAGGTTTGGTACCTGGCATCATTTTCCTTCTGATTTTATCTCTCCCTCATCTCCTGGGGCAAAGAGTTAAGGACTGGGGAAAGTCAGAGCTGGGAGAGGGATTGGAGGAAGGAATGGGGTTTTTTGCACGGAAAGCTGCGGTTTTTCTACAAAAGTAGAAAAATGGGGGGAAAAAACCTCCCCAAATGAATGCTTTGGTTTGGAAAGATGGAAACGTTCCTCCTTCCAAAAGCAACTTCAGAATTCTTTTCTCGAAATGTAAATTAAAAGAATTCTTTTCTGATAAGAAAGATTTTCGTGAAGTAACCTCAGACCCACACTGCTCGCCCTCAGAGCATCCACCCTGCTTGCTCCAGCTGAGCTCCTCGGGGTGACTTTGTCCGTCTGGCGTCCGTGGTTATCGTGCGCGGGGGAAGGATGGGAAACAGAGACTCACCCGGAGGTGCCCAGTGAATCCCTCATTTTTGGCCTCCCTTTAACCTCTCAGGAGTTTGGGATTGAGTTTCTTCAATGAACAAACTCTTCAAGAAGGAATGTCAACCGAATTCCTGCAAACTCTACCTGAGCTTGTTGCACAAGCTTTTGCTGGGACAGGCAGCACCGGTTATGGGAGGAGTAAGGAGCGGGCTGATTCATGGAGCTGGCTGGAAGTGCAGGGGGTTCCCCTTCTTCTCAGGGATGCTATTACCCCTTGGCAGAGAGATGGGTTAATTCCTATTCCCTCTTCCTGATGGGATTTGCACTTTTAAAGGAGACAGCCCTCACCCCCAGGCTACGTGGGTGAAGGGGAAGAAAGGCTGTTCTTGCTTTCTTCTATTGTAACTGTTCATATAAAAGACTTAAAAGAGAGTGAATGAGAGGAAATCCCAGCTGTTCTACCCTCCCTGGACTCCCCGTACCTTTTAACATCTTGACGGCAACCGTGATGGCCTTGTTTGGCTTGTCCTTATCAATCCCAATCGCTTCTGCCATCACCACCTGGCCAAAACACCCCTCGCCGAGCGGCTTCCCCAAGGTCAGGCTGGAGGGAGGAACAAGCAGGCGTGTCAGTGGGTACTGGGGTGGTGACACTCCCGGGAGGCAAGGGGACCCTGACCCGTGGGCTAACTGACCGAGAGCGTGCCAATTCCCACTTGGGATCAGGAGGCAGTTCCAACTCAGAGACGTTGGCCAGCATCGGCCCATCGCTGGAGGACAGACGTGTGATCCGGACCAGGGGCGTGTTGGAATTCATGGAAGAGTTGGACTCCAACGACACCTGCTTGGGTAGAGCAAATGAAGTGTTATTGCCAACTGTATTCCCAGGGAAGGCAGTGCCTGAGATGGATCACTGAAGGGGTTTGAGCCATCTTTGCCCACTGACATTTTTCTGGTCATTTCTAAATGGGAAATCTGCTCCCC
>NW_009260399.1:407300-440906 GCF_000687185.1 Egretta garzetta | reverse complement strand
ACTGATGTAGGCACTTGTGGTCAGGTTTTTAGGCAGTGGAACGGAGGGACACGTAGGAGGCAGGAGACATAATCCATTCACTTGCTCTGCGTGCATCTCCATAGCACGTACAGGCTATGGAGTGACTTCTCCTGTTCTGGCTACGTGGTTGTACACGGTGCCTTTTGCTCCTGCCCCTCTGCAATTAGGTGGCAGAGCGTCTCTAACTGCATGGAGAAAGAGGAGCGTCTTCCACCTCCACGAGAACTGCTTCAAGTCCCTAGTGACCTCTGTGAAAGCCGGACCGAGCATAACTTAATGTGCTCTTGCTCCCCAAATCCCCACTCCACCAGGGAGCCTGGACTAAACTGTTCCCCTGCAAGATGTGCCTTCTGTGGCAACCACGGCTGCCCTGCCAGCCCCTCTTGGACACGGGTGACAGAAATGCAGCTGCTTGGGAGATGCTCATGAACCAGAGTCAGCTGCCACCAGCTACTGCTCTGCTGGAACAGGAACACATGAATAGAAGGGGTTAAACTCCTAAACCGCAGCCAACTTACGTCCCTCTCGGACAATGTTTTTCTGGTAGAGCTTCTCACCTAGAGAGAAAATTTCAAGGGGGGGGTGGGGAGAAAGAGGGATGACCATAGGGGGGAATAGGAATCTTGTATCTACTTTCTGTTACCTGTCTCTTGAGTGGAAATTTGGAGACTTTCTGTACAGTGGGGGTGTTCATGGCTTTTTTGTTTGGCATTTTCATCCTGCAGATAATCACAATAACCAGCACGAGGATGAAGAGAACAAAGCCAGTGCCGTAACTGAGAATGCCAGCGTACACTGAGCCCGAATCATCCATTTCCATGAGCTCCTCCGCTGCGGGGTGACAAGAGATGGAAGTCAGGATGGGGCGGGCAGCCGCCCACATGCAGCTACACACGTGCAGCACGAGGAATTTGGGGAGGACTTGCTCATCTGCGCCAATTTTCTGAGCGACTTCAGCAAGGGGACTCTCCTAGGCCAGCGGTTTTCCACCTGCGGCTGTAGCTGAAACACTAGTTCAGTTTGCCTTTTTGGGGGGGTAATTTTACTGCCCTTGATGCAACCCTGGCGTTTCTAAGAGCCTTCAGCCCACAGGTTGAAAACCACTGCTCTAGGCTAAAGGCATCTTCCCATGTCTGTGATGTCCCTCTGCCCCAGATCTTGCTTTCCCCGCACATCCACACCACGTAGCTGGATGCCTTGGATGTGCAAAGGCTGCAGGACTGGGGTTTGCTGCACTTTGCTGATTTGGCTTCTCCAGCAAAAGAGTTCCACGGGACCAGTGCCTGCCCTGAAGGACCAAGGGGCTTGAAGGGCACCCACGGGTAAGGCATCACATGGGGAAAAAGCCTCATAAGCGCAATCTGCCTAATTATTTCATGAAAACTTAGTTCTGCTGGGAAGAGGCTGGAGGGTCTGGCCCAGAGAGGTGGCTGAGCCAGGAGGGTGATGGCACGAGCTCATCAGCAGTGGCTACCTGCTAGCAAGACTTTTTTGGGACCGGCAAAGCTCAGTTGTGTTTCTCTCCTTGTTCCTTTCAGGACAGGCACATAGACCATTGGAAGGAGCCAGGGTGGGACTGGTTTTCTGTCCCCCACAGCTGTGCTGGCGTCAGAGGAACAGTCAGCAGCAGGAAACTTCATAATGAAGTCATGCTGGTGGGGTTAGCTCGCTAAAGGCTCGGGTACATCACTGTTGCCCCAAAGCAGCATCTTCAGCAAGCAACGGGAGCTTTGCCCCTGGCAGCAGCAGGCTCTGAATCAGGTCTTCAGTGGCTGTGTCCAGTGAGACACGGAGAAAGGGCTGTTGGTGACACTGGGGGCTGCACCAGCCTGCGTGTTGACTGTGCAGGGCCTGACCCTGCCGGGCGGCCATCTCCTCCTGCGGGGAAGGGTTACCAGATCTCCCGGGATCAGGCACTACGGTCGGTGCCACAGCTCTGCTGCCTGGGCTCACACCCTCTGCTCCACGTCTCTCCTCCCCGAGCGTGGACAGGGGGGTTGCGAGCAGAGGTTCCCCAAACGGGCTGCATCCTGCACCTTCTCTGTGGGTAGCGCTTCGGGGCCTGCTGCTGCACGGATGGCTGCTCTTCACTGCATCTGACTTCAGTATGAAGTTCCACTTCAGTTTTTTGGTGGGTTTTAAATACGAGGAGTGAGTTCATACATTGTAAAAACAGCGTTAACAGTTGTATGAGACAGTGTCAGGAGATTCTCAAAATAACAACATCAGTCTTCTAACCAAAGGAAACGATCTCTCATCCAGCGGATGACAGAAGCAGAAACAGGATCAGATCAGCTATTTTAGAGCTGGCAAATAAACAGAGAAGAGACCAGCAGATCCCACTGGCAGCAGGGTTGGGCATGGAGGAAACCCTCTTGAGCCCCAGTACCAGTGATTGCATCCAAATCACCCGCACAGATGAAGTCAGGATTAGAAATGCCAAAGTTTCCAGTTCCTAAACGCATCCTGAGATGGATGTGTTGCAAGATGGACCCAAATGTGGTCTACGACTGGGTGAGCCAAAGTGGGACATATAGGATTTTGGGTGCCCTTTCAATAAGGGTCTGTTGAACATACTCCATGTCTGTTCTTGCACCATCTGCAAGGCACAGCACCTACGAGATTCCATATGAATATTGCTGGTGCTTTCCTGGAGCATGCTTGTGCCTCCCCCGTAGCCAGAGGCAGATTCTGCAGGTGAAGGGACAGCACAGCCTTGTCCCCCTCGTTGGGAGCGCAGACCCCTCCTGTTGCATATTCTTCGCTGGCTTCATTGTCAATGAGAGCTTTGCACATGAAAGGACCACAAAATTGAGGTCACTCTGGCCTCAGGTTTCAAGCTCACTGCAGCTTTCATCGATCCCAGCTGGAGCAGGCCGTGTGCAATGCCCCTGGGAGCCAGACTCCTGGGCTCTCTCTCCAGATGACTCTCCTGAACCTTCTGTTTGAGATCCCTATCTCGGCCTGTTCATCCGTGAAGCGGAAATAATGCTACAGGCAGGGAAGGGTGTACTCACACCAACCACTTATGCATCTAATTTTAGGTTAAGATATGAGGTTAGACAGAAAGGTTCCTTCATAAAATGATCCACAGTCCTTGTCCAATTTAGATGCCCTGGATCATCCGATGGGGTGGTTTCTTTCACCCACTGGCAGTGTAAAAAGACAAAGCTCCTGATTTTAGCACTTAACAAGTCTCCTAAAAAAAGAGGCTGTGGACACTTCCTTGTTATCCAGATCAAAAAAAAAGATACTGGGCATTCTGTATCATTACTGCAAAAATAATTTCAATCTTGAGACGCAATGCAAAGAGTGTCAGCTGTGAATATGCAACAGAGGTCTTTGGCTGGGCGGATTTACCACCCACACAGCAAACTCCAGAGGAGAGCCCTCCCTGGATAACGCGCCCTCTTCCAAGCACGGGGCGGTCTGCAGGAACTTGGCATTTCTAAAGCAAAACATCAAGTTTTTTTTTGGGAAAGAGAGGGCAGCACAGAAGGAAATACCTGGTAGCACCGTCAGCCAAGCAGAGTGATGTGAGAACCCAATAGAATTCCCTGCGAGACAAGTATATTCCCCAGCATCCTCAAAAGTAACATTTCGCAAGTACAGAATCTCTAGCTCCTTATCCGTTGTGTTAACACCTGCCGTCTATGGGGAAAAAAAACACACACGTATAGAAAGAGGGAAAACAGAGAACAAGCCACATTCCCAGCAAGTGTGAGGACACCACAGGCAAATTTCAAAAGCAGATTAAGGTGGGCTGTTCTGGTTTTTTTTTTCAATGGCCCACCTTCCACATTTATTTATTCATTCCCTTCTGCAACCTGTAGTCAAAAGCAAAAAAAAGTTCCCTTCACCAGGTTCTTACTCTGTCCCACTAAAGAAGCATGCAAGCAAAAGCATCCAAATGAAAAATTGCCCCCACAATATGACTGACTTTGGGTTAGTAGGGTGAGTACAGGGGGTGGGAGGAAGGAAAGACAGTAAAAGAGGAGAAGACAGAAAGAAAGGAGAAAGGAGGGGAGATGTAGTGGAGAAAGACTCAAGTGCTGATCAGAGGAACATACCAACATTTTGATTCACTAGTTCATCGGAAAATAGAGAATTTTTGAATTTTTTTAGAATTTTTTCAGCATGGGCATCTCAAAGCCATATATTCATTATACAGCCCTCGATGCTGTAATGTAACTCTGGCCGGTTACAAGGCGGCTCCTGTAAGGAACTTCCCTGCAGTGGCACCGAGCAACACAACAGCCAAACCCTCCAGGCCGGAGTCAAACCCCAGAGCCCCGGAGACTGCCGCTGCTCTCTAACAAGTCTGCTTTCAGGAGCCAATGTTGATATATATTTCGCCATTACTTCTCCGAAGGACAGAAATCTGTGTACCAATTCGATCAGTTTTACGGGTGAAAATCTTGAAACAGCTTGGTTTTCCAGAGCTTTGAACGTCACAGGTCATTAACATGCAATTCTGTTATCAGCACTCAATTGTAAGGAAGGGAAAGGAATAAAAGCGTGAAGAGTTGATAGCAAAATTTGACAGTCATTTTATTGTGGGAATTTTTCCATGGCAATTGCTGTATAGGCGTTACATTCTTGTAAAAAAAAAAAAAAAAATTAGCAAGAAAATAAGATAAAGCCATTCAGTGTCAGTTGACAGGGTATAATACAAAATGAATAGTAATTTTAATCACTAGCTTCTTAAAAATGTTATAGCTCATTCTTGCAGTTGCCAGGGCCTTGGGACAGAGTCTGTGGTTTACCTGGTTTTGGTTTGCGAATGTGGAGCCAAAATGGTTTTTCGGCTATGCCTACGAAATTGTTGGCTCTACACAGATATTCTCCTTCATCTTGTTCTGTCACATTGAACAGATTTAGGTTAGCATCGGCTTCAGCGTTTTTACTGATCCAAGACTGCAGGAATAGACAGAAACCTGAACTTCAGTAAACCAAACAACACCTCCATCGCACCTACATTACCTAGGATCGACCATTCACAGCTATTTTCTTTTTGGCTGTGGCAATATCCCCGGCTCACCCTGCGGTGAGAGACCTGACCCAGGAGTCCTGGGCGAAGATGAGAGGTTGCATTTGGCCCCCAAACCATGTGCAAATGAACTCCCTTCCCATCCGTAGTGGCACACGTGATTTCTTTTTTAGAACAGGCCAATTTCCCACTTCTCCATCTGACAGCAGGCAAAGGCCCTACAGTTTCTTAACAACTCTGCAGACAGGAGCACCAGAGAAAGGGCTTAAGCTGAGATTTGTGTTTGCAACCCGGCTCAGCAAATACTGTTTCAATTATCAGATTCCAAAATAGCATTTGGAAGCAAAATATAAGCAGTGGCGGTCTGAAACTAGCTGCTGACTTTGCCTTTCAGAAATTAGCTGTAATTTTTTCCACTGCTTATAGGAGCCTCTTCTTTACTAAATAAAGTGGTGCATATAAATCAAACAAACTTCAGACTCTTAAGCAAGGGTTTTACTTCTCTTCTTCCACGCTGCCACAACAGCACATCAGTTTTTTCCCTAAACAGTTGTTTTTATTTTGGTTGAAAATGCACAACTGTTTTGGGTGGCCTCAGAAGTAGCCTAGGGAAAGTCTAGAAAAAATATCAGCTTCAGTTCTGAAAATGAAAATAACAACAATTGGTCTTCTCATTTTTGGTCTTATGCTCTCCAGCCCAGTCCTGGTGCCTTCGATTTCAAGGCCTGATCCTGCCAATATGACTTGCAGCCCATTCAAATCAACAGGGCTGCCACATCTGACGGGTTATTGGGAACAGAACCCAGAGGTGGCATCAGAGAGGAGCCCCGGTGTCCATGCCTGGTGACAAACACCACCAGTTTTGACCTGATCTCATCGCTAAGGCTTACGTGCTGGCAAGTTTGTCTGTCCCGACTAGTGGGGAAACGTGCCTGCCTGCTGTTGCTGCCTTGTTTGTAATTAAACCGGGCACGTTTCAATGCAGAACATACAATTTAGCCTTTGACAAAGCTTGGGCACAGTGTTGCCAGCCCCCCCTCCGTAACTGGAATGCATTTAGTGCTCTTCTGCAAAGAAAAAGGGGTTTCCTTTGATCACAAATTAGCCCAGGCTTTCAGGAACTGATGCAGGTGATGGCTTGGTTTTGTCAGGCTGTTTAAAAAATGGGTTGAAAGTACGGCATTCAATTTATCCATCTGGACCGGGGTGGGTTTTGACCCCCCTGTTTAGATGTGAGGGGGGAAAATTTCATGTACTGGGCACCTCTCCTTCCCCCTTGCTCCGATGGAGACCAGAATACTCCCCAGATGCTGCCCCACAGCAGCTCCTACGCTCCACAAAATCTCCTGAAGGCAGGAGGGAAGGGCAAGCTGATAAAAAAGCCTTATCTCCCTGCAGCACTGGGCAGGAGGGAGCCCCTTCTACAGCCGCTGTGGGCAGGGCCGGGCTCCAGCAGCATGGCCAGGGTGCTGGGTCAAAGCAACAGCACTGCGTGGCATGAGGGGAATGAGTCCATAGAGCTAACGGACTGGCCCCAAGATGCCAGTGAGATCGTTTTATCAGGTCTTTATTTTTAAAAAACAAGCATGCAAAATGTTAAAAAAAAAAAAAAAAAAATCCCTGCAAAGCTGGGCCTGATACAGCTCCACGGAGGCCCAGTACTGGCACACAAAAGATGCATCCCAAAATGGAAATGCTCCGTGCCCCAGCGCTGATGCCGGCATTAATACAATTCAAAGCATTCCTGATTAACCAGAAGTAGTAAATAGACGTGTGCTGGTCCTATTCAGCAAAAAAATAAAACCAAACAAAACTTGTGCTTTCAAACGCCTGCCTGTGCTCCCCTTCGAGGAATGCGGAGCCTTTGCCGTCCACAGAAGAGAAGGTATTTGGCAATTCTAATTACCTAGCCACCCCGGTGCCGCTCCAACTTAATTTTAAAACACTATTTATACGGACTATTTATATGTTCTTTGCCACAGCAAAAGGGGAGCTTGTGCTTGTGACACAAGGCACTGTTCGCAGCGGCTCTGCAAACTTCCAAAAGGTAGCACTTTATCCCACGGGGACCACACACGGAGCTCGGAGACTATACTAGATGGCATGTGACACAGCCAGCTATTCAGAGCTTGGTACTGGGCCGTGAAACCAGGGGGAAATTCAAATATGCATAATTCAAACACATTTGGGGAGACAGCGAGAAAATACAAAGTTTTATCAACTCGCGAGAAGCGCGGGTTGCCAATCCCGAAAAACCGTCTCCAGCCATTTCTTCCAACCAATCTGTTATTTCAATCTGTGTAATTATTTCCAGGGTCTCTGGCTTTTATTATCATGTATCTGGCTGAGTTACAGTTTTGTAGATGCTGTCTGATAAGTGTGGGGTTTTTGTTGTTTTTTTTAAAACTTCATACAAAGAGAAGGGTGTGTGCAGCAGGATGTGCACCGGGAATGTCCAAGCGCAGGACAACCTCCGCTTGAAGCCGCAGGGACAAAATCTGCTCTCAGCTCTAACTGCCAAGCCAGAAAAACTACATTTGGCCCTATAGATTATAATAAATACCAACACAGGATGCCTTTAATTATTAAAAGAAAAAAAAAAAAGGGGGGATTTTCAAAGTCCAATGTGCTTTTCGCTCTCTGTTCTCTACTTTTTATATTTGCATAGGTTGAGGGGAACCAGACCCGCTGGCTTTGTTCTGGCTGTAATCTGGAAGTTCCCTTTCAAGAAAGTGTTTTACCGAGGAGAGTCTTACTAAGTCAGTTTTTGCTCAATAAAAAAAAAAGGCTTTGCTGAGCACGGATAACAGCAATGCTCACAAATGTTAGTGGCTGGAGCGAGACTGTCTTGGCTCTCAGGTGCTGGTAGTTCAGCGTTATTTAGTATGTGCACGCTGCAGTGTGTTTACTTGGAAAAGGAAAGAATGTGTTTTAGTTGGGAACCTTTTATTTTAGTAAGCCCTGAAAATACCTCTCATGAAGCTGTAAAAAAAGGTTATTTTTTACAATTTTAGGTCAAAGGCAATCTGACAGCTTCTCTGTTATTATGCTGCATTTCTCACAGTTGTTTCAGCTCTTACAACTACTTTGTTTATCTGAGCCACTACAGTAGTTGTGTTCTCTCTGGCAAACAGAAGAGTCTGGAACATTGACTTTAGGACATTTTTGTTGCACCCCCTCCAAAAAGCAGAGTATTCCACTGCACAGGCTTAAAGAAAGAAAAATCCCAACAGCTGTCCTTGGCTTATTCTCATGACTTTTCCTTATAGACACAAAACAATTACAGAAAATGGGACCTTCAGCTCCCAAAAATCTTATTTAGATAATGATTACCCTTCTAGAAACTCTGGCATTGCGCATATTCCGTTGCGGGTCTGGTCCGCATTGCACTGCTAGTCTAGGGCTTACTTATAAACACGTACATAAAGCTCATGGCTGCCACCGATGGCAAGCGCCTTTACTCAGTGCTGATCTCTCCTACCCTGAGTATGGCAGTGAGGTTTTTTTGAAGAGCATCCCCACAATGTAGCTGCCATCTCTGTAACACCGAGATCAAGACAGCAGAAGGACTGTCCTGAGGGTGAGAAGAAGGAGGGTGTACCAACCTTCAGCACCGTGACATAGGGCGTCCCATCTGGTCCGTATTTGCTGCCGTTGACTTCCACGTGTTTCAGCCACTGGATGTGAGGCTGAGCATCACTGTAGACCTTGCAGTGAAACTCCACATTGCTCCCTACCACCACAGTCTGGTTGGCAGGGAGCCCTGCTTGTAGGATTGGCCGGTGGGGCGACCTTTCTGAGAAAGAGAAGAGAAGGAAATCCTAAATTATACATCCTTCCTCCAGCAAGGATTCTCCTCTGAATCCTTCGTCTCCTGGCTTTTCAGCAGTAAGGGTGCAGCGTGGGATTGTCCCCCCTAGGTGTCCTGGTCACCGCTCTACCCAGTGCTTCTCAAGCTGAACAGGGAAGACACCTCAGCCCTGCCATTCCTTCTGGCTCCTCTGTAGACCAGCTAAGTAATTTATTGATCACAGATCTGAGGCTGAATTGTTGGCCAAAAGGAAGCTTGTTGTTGGTTTCAGAAGATGCATAGTCCAGCCCTATGGCAAAGAAACCAAGCTCCTGCTTCCCATATCCTAGCACGTGCCTATTCAACATCACCACAGATGGGCTGTTGAGGGAAAAGAGTGAAATCTCACCTAATACATCGAGCTGGTACGTGTGCCTAATATTGCCGTATTTGTTCTCCACAACACAGGTGTAATTTCCTCGGTCTGATGGCACAACACTCTCCATCACCAAGCTCCACTGCTGGTGTCGCAACTAGAAGAAGAAATCAAACCATCAAGCCTGTGGTCAAGTGCCATCATCACCAGATCATTCACACCAGTGAACAAGCAGTGAACTTCTACACACTTGTCCAGCATGAATGGACCCCAGAGTAGGCCCAAATACCACAAGGACCCATTTCAAGGGTCATTAAAGGCTTAATGTGAAAGGGAATTAAGACCAATGCATGAACAGTGCAACACAATGTAACACGCTGAGATTGCAACGGGGACTTGTAGATGCTTCCACAGTAATAACAATAATGAAACCAGCTGACAGTTGAAAGTGGCACGTCTCGTCAGAGTAACGACTTCAGAAGGCATTAGCTAAGGTAACTCCAATCTGCTGGTCCCCTCTGCCAGACCACTCTGGTCCAGAGAATCTGTCAGCTCAAAATACCGTACACTCATCTGCTGACCTTTACCAACTGCCACATATAACCCATGAGATGACTAGAAACAATATAGATCATACTTCTTCCCCCATCTAGAACATATTTTAAAGATGTGTGCTACGGAGGCAACAGGGCATGGCATCTGTCCGAACAGGAATGGGTGTCTACAGCTAAGTCCCCTAAATTCCCTGTAAAAAACTAGAGAAAACATGCCCAGCCTCATGTCTGGTCCCTAGGATGCCTGGTCAGCCCTTCTCTGTTGACACCAAGTTTTATACTAGTTGGTTTTCTGGATGTGGCTCACGGCCAGAGCTGTTGGTTGTTCAGTAGCAGAAGGGAAAGCACAACCCCTATCTCCACCCTGACCTGCTGCCCCGTGCTCCCAGCCAGAACGTTTGTTTCTAATGAGTATAAAGGAAATAACGGATATGGAAAGCAAATCTTGAATTAATACAGAAAGCAACCAACACTAACAAAGATGACTTCAGGATGCACGGCATATGAAAGCTCTCCAAATCTCTTAACTAGATGCCTTCTGCTGCCCAGAGCAGAACATTTAACTTTATTAAACATTTTGAAGGTGGCTCCAAGGACACAGAAGCAGGAGATTACAATAACGCTGTGCTACAGAATGTCAAGGGCTGATGGAAAAACCAACGGCGTAACTGCTCCTAGAGGTTTCTTGCTGCAGCAGGTGAAAAATATGAAGTCATTTAACCTCTTCTGTGACACATAAATTGCAGCCACATGCTTGCCTTTAAAAGGCCAAATCGCAATTAAAGCCAGAATTTTGCAAAGAGAAGGTTTAAGTCACAGGACTAGACAGTTTAGTTGCAAGATAAGCAAGCAAAAGCCATTTTAACAAAGGCCCTTGCTTTGTAGATCTTTGCATCCCCAGGAACAGCACTGCTGAGCACCCCACTTTTCAGAGACCGCTGAGTGTAGCATTTCTTTTTATTTCAGGTTGTAGGTAACAGGAGGCTGTGGCTAAACAGCTTGTACAGAAATCTGGGTTGTTGCAGATGTCTGGTCAGGTCTGACAGCACCCTCTGCCCGCCCAGGACAGCACAGCTGGAGCTCAATGCAGAACCAACATCACACCTTTCGTGAAGCAACATCCCGCTTGGTGCATCCCTCTAACAGCGCAGCCATCACAGAGTAAGAGATGCTCTGAGAGCCTGGACCCTGAGCTCACAGCTGAACATGCCAGGCTGCCTGGGAATTTTCAATGCAAATCTGTGGCTGCTCAGTAGATCATTTCCATACTGGCTTGTCTCACAGTTGTGTCTAAAGACTTCATTTAATCCACTTTTCAGCATGGCAAAGCATTTGTCTCTGGAATCCCTAGGAGCTACTCCAAGGAAATGGGGCTCCAGATATATGGATGACTCCCTAGTCTGACCTGTATTATAAAGTCAGGTCTAAATGAGGCGTTTTACTTAGTATGCACTTTTCAAAGACAGTTTTATGACACTTTCAAAGAACTTCTCTTCATCAGGTTTGTGATGGGGACTTTGGACTCTGAACGGAGAGGAGAACCTGGGGGCACAGCCTCCTGGGGCAGAACTTGGTTTTGATATTTTATTTTTTTTTTCCAGGTTGAGACTGGTGTCCAGATTTAAAGGATAATAAAAAGGGACGTTCCCAAGTTAGGTTAGTCGCTGTACTCGATAAAACACTAGAAACACGAAGTGACTTAGTGCAGGCATTCATTAATCAAGTGGGTGAGATACTGGAAATCCCTCTGGTTTATTTGGTGTTGTCATTCTTGGCTCCTCGTGAAACAAACATTTGCAGACACACTTGGAACCTCAGTCGGTGTTTGCCAGACTGGTATGCAAGTCAGTGCAATGGGCTGGGGAAGGGATAATCCTCTACCTCCCCTCCCCCTCCATCTTCCCTTCTAGGGTCATTTAACACACACAGGCTTACAATATTAGAGATTCCAACCAGGATTTAACCATTAATGCTCTTTGGGAAATTTCATATGATAAGTCATATGAATTTCTTTTCTTTACCAGTTAAGGATGAACTGTAACAAAACTAGGTTAGCCTGGACTTCATGTTTTCAACGCTCGCCCTTCTCTCTTGCAGACTTAACACCGGGTAATCACGCCGGATCTAAATGCCATTTGCAAGAGGCAGAAGAGTGGTCAGCTTTCATCTGCTGACCACAGACCTTTCACAATCGACGTCTAAACTCCTCCACACGCTGAAAACAAATGAGAACATTCCCAGCTTAAGGATTTCTGGGTTAAGACCAGATCTCGAGATGAAGTAAGCCAACCAAACTCTGCCAGATCTGGATCTTGCCCATTCTTTTCAGTCTGCCTAATCCTGTTATGAAGCTAAGTTGTAACAGGGAATTTAAATCTTAAATACATGAGATACTGAGCAGGTTTTCAATCTCTTTTTCTGGTTCAAATCTCAGCTGATATCTATCAGTATATTTATACTGGATGAGATTTACATTAGACTGCTTACATCCAACCGCGGCTCAAGAGCAAAACCAAGCAAATAAGGGAAGGAAAATTACAGAGAGAGAAAGATGTCTTTATATCAAGAAAGGGACAAAGAACTACACCTAGACAGATAGAGAGCTTAAACCAATCTTGCAGTAATTGGCCTGACATTGCCTTCAATAGCTCTTTAAGCATCGGCTTGTTGCTGGAAGGTGCCCCTAGAGAAACAAAGCACAGCGATGCCAAAGACTAACTCCCGTGTTGCAGAGGATGAAACATGTCAATTTAAACTCAAGGGTAGATTAAAACCACTGGGAAGTGGGTAGGGAAATTGCTTTCAGCTTTAGACTTTATTCTGCAAGCATAATTTAGTGCAGCTGATGTCACATAGTTTTGTAAAAAGCCGCTTGAACGGCGCACGCAAGCCTGAAAACACTTCATGATGATCCTTACAGCCTGCAATTAGTAAAAGATGCTTGCGCTTTGTGAATGTTACCTGCTGAAAGGCTGTTTACCCACAGTTGCTTCCCCACTTCTTCTGCCTCCTTAACTTTTCAGAAGATCTGAACCTGAGCTTGTCCTCAGCCCCGTCCAGGCTGGAGCGGGACAGGGCTGAGGAGGGAGCTTCAAAGGCTTCACTGGAGCAATCACAAAAGGCTCTTTCAGGAACGGGTCTGAGCTAACAGGAAAGAAACAGCCCAAAACTGTGGGGAGGGAAGACTTTTTTGAATCTTTTTCTGGTTTCTGGAGCCCAGCACGCTTTGCGTGCCTAGCCCCCCTTTCTGAACACTGCAGACGTGGCAGGCATCAGCACACAATTATTCAAGTACTGAGGAAGGTGCCTTGCTAAAAATCACCTTCTCTCCTTAGCAGTAGCCCAGGGGGTATGCCAGGGCTGGCAGAGTGCAGGCAAAAATCACTGCTCAGGAGTCCTTCCTGCTACACGGTTTTCATTATCATCAGCTGCTGCCAGTTTTATTCTCCCCAAATAAAACCAGAAAGGAGTCCAACTGTGACCGGGGGACAAAGGAGTAACAGCAACAACAAAATCAGAGAAGAGATGATTTTCCTGTTAAAACCCTCCCATAATTTGCCACATACAGTAGCACAGAAACGTCTGGCTAATTACATCAGTTGAGTGCAGGGGGTTTTTGTGTCCCGTAGCTCTATCTATAAACACAAGCCAGAGCATTTTCCATTTTCCAGAACACCTTATGGTAGAAAGGAAAGGAGGGAGAAGAAAGCAGCCAAGGAGCAGATGCTATTACTCTGGCTATAAGGGAATCCAACACTTGACCAAGGGTCAGTGACTTATACCACAAGAACGTTAATGACCACCAGCACCAGGGTGAGGTCCTTCCCACACCTTCAAAGGATGCAGCGTCGGTTTTCCTTGAAAGCTGGGAGTAGCTATGGCTCAGTCTAACACGTCTCAATGCACTGGGCTGATCTCCAGAAATTAGGACAGAAGTTTCTGCTCCTGCTTTTTCATCACTGTCCACAATGCAACCATAAACCCAGCCTCATTTTTACCCAGTCCCTGAATGACCACTTGAGCTGGTTTTGGCCGGGGCAGAGTTAATTTCCTTCATAGTAGCTGGTATGGGGCTGTGTTTTGGATTTGTGCTGGAAACAGGGTTGATAACCCAGGGATGTTTTCGTTCCTGTTGAGCAGGGCTTACACAGAGCCAAAGCCTTCTCTGCTCCTCACCCCACCCCACCAGCGAGGAGGCTGGGGGGGCACAAGAAGCTGGGAGGGGACATGGCTGGGACAGCTGACCCCAACTGACCCAAGGGATATCCCACACCGCATGACATCGTGCTCAGCCTGTAAAGCTGAGGGAATAAGGAGGAAGGGAGGGACGTTTGGAGTGCTGGCGTTTGTCTTCCCAAGTCACTGTTACATGTGATGGAGCCATGCTGTCCTGGGAATGGCTGAGCACCTGCCTGCTGATTCCTTGGTTTGCTCTGCTTGCATGTGCAGCTTTTACTTTACCTATTAAACTGTTTTTATCTCAAGTGAGGAGTTTTCTCACTTTTACCCTTCCGATTCTCTCCCCCATCCCACTGGGGGGGATTGAGTGAGTGGTTGCGTGGTGCTGAGTTGCTGGCTGGGGTTAAACCACGACCCTGCTGTAGACAAACTCAGAGGGAATTAGCCCTCAATCCCAAGGGACAGCAGTCCCTTTTTAACACTTTGGTGTCAAGCAGTGGCTAAGGCTGCCAGACACCCCCCCCAATTCCCACACAGGTGGGACCGTGCTCTTACGTGTACCAATGTTAATCACTATGAAAACCAATTTTCTACAGTTGGTAGAAAACTCCTGATAAAAACAGAGATCCAAACCAAGACCTTACCTTGATGCCCCCAATCCTATGCTCCCCCTTGAACTCCTTGCCGTTTTTCAGCCAGTAGATGGAAGGAGTTGGGTTTCCACCCGCCGGACATCGGAAGCGAACGGTGTTGGCGGCGGGAACTGCCAGCAGCTTCTTCTCCATCTTATCTGGCCGGGTCCAGAAGGGGACACCTGAGGAAGGAAAGACCAAGTTGAACAGGCCCTTTTCTACTGCGGAGGATATCAGCTGGTGAGCAGATGCATTTGAGGAGGCTTTGGATGTGCGGAGTGACAGTTAAATTGCTACCTGCTGCAGTGAAGATAAATGACACAGAAATGCTTTCCAGCTAAATGACTCTCATAGACGTAGACAGGGTGTTTGCATTTTAGGTTTCTGATGAAAGGTTCATGACCAGGTTCTTGTCTCGGTAATGCCAGTATAAATCTAGAGTAGCTGCTTTTAAATCAACAGGGAGAGTTATCCCAGGGCCAGGATGAGAATCTGGCTTCAGCATGTAAAAAGATACAGATGTACCTTCGGGACAATAGTAGCCAAGAAGCATGAGCAGCAGAAAGATGTTGGAACTGTAAAAAAATGTTGATGGGCCAGCAAGGGAGCAGAGAGAAAGTGTTAGCTGAGTGCTCTGGAAAATTTTGCTTCTCAGTGAGCACAAATGTAGCGTAGCCTCCTTAAGGGAAGGAAAGAAAGAAAAAAAAAAAAAAGCCAGTGCCAAACTGGTTTATCATGTTTATGTTCTTTAAGTACAAGTGATTTTAGTTGTAAAGATTCATGTTACCTTTAAACAGGGATAAGTTTTAAAACACCAGTGTTAGCATGAGATACTTTTTTATAATCTGCCTCAAGTACAGCAATGTTTCTTGGCTGTGTTACAAACATTACATATTAACTCCAAATTAAGGCAGCGGCGGCAGCAGCAAACTCATTATACTGGGAAGAAAGAAAGAGAAAGTTTTTTAAAAAAGCCTCCTAAGCTTTCATTTCTGCTTAAGGGAACACTGCAGAACTGGCATGTGGGGTGTTTGGGGTGTTCCCCTGCCACGCTGGGGGCCACATCCAGCTCCGTGCTCCACGCCGAGGCCAAAGGGAGATGGGGGCAGGCAGCGTTTGGGCTGCAAAACAGCAGGGAGGAGGCCAAGGAGTGTAACTGGCATCTCCTCCAGATGGGAAGGAAGCACCCACAGAGTACCCAAACCCACCAGGCACAGAGACCTGTGTGCTTCTGGCCAAGACAAACTGAAGGTGCTGATCCTCCAAGAACAGCCTTGGAGAACACGATGGCCACCAAAGCTGTTGGGAAAACATTGCCGCTGGCCTCTCCCAAAGCAGTGTCGATGCTCACAAATATCACCCGACATCCCAGCCCCACCTCAGTGCTACTCTGAAGCCTCTGCAACCCCCTTCCCCCCATAGACAAGGGGGTACAAAGTTTTCCCTCCTGTTGCATCCCTCTGAGATGCCCCAGAGCTGCTCCCCTTCTCCAGTGCTCCCTGATGTACTTAGCCCTGACGTGTTTGGCCCCACGAGACCCATCCCATTGCAATGCCAGCTCAAGTCAGTGACACCCCCACCTTGGCCTAAGTCCCCAGTGTCCCCCATGCAGGTACCCTGCTGCATTTCAGCTCTAAGGATTTTGCAGGCAAGGTCATACAGCTCAGCCAAGGCAATCCATGCACCCACCGATTTTTAGTACCTGCTGACCCTCTCAATGTGATCCCCTCTCCCTGTGGCTTCTTGCAAAGCCCACCTGGCCATGAAGAACTGGATGTCAGGAGCTAAATCCAGGAGGCCCCCCCATTTGCTGGAGATGGCCCCGCTGGGCGCATCACTGTCATCTCATCTGCTTTCACACCTCTGCAGCCGGATAGTGCCTCAGTAACGGGGTCCTGGGGTTGAAATCCAGTACTGATTGCTTGCATCTGCCCTCAGACTGCCTTGCACAACGTGCCGTGATGCCTATCAGAGGCAGCTCCATGTATCGGAGGGATCTGGTACTCACCCATGCAGCGTATGCCTCATTTTTTAAACAACGAAAACTGCTTAAGGCTCTTTTCTTCCCGGGATGGCACCAGAGCAGGAGTATGGCTGGCACAAACAAAAGCAAAAGGAGGGATCCCTGCAATTCCCGTGCTCCTGCAAAATCCTGGTTACAAGCAAACTTTGCTGCGAACACACAGCACATCCATGAGAGGCCTCGAATGCTGCACGGTAACATGGGCTGAAGTGGGACACCATGTAACCATCTACCTTTCAATATCTAAGCTTAGAAAAACAGTAAAGAGCTGCACAAAAAAGAGGGGAATATTCCAAAAAATGTTAGAAGAGTGGGTGCAGATCCAAAAGAAGAGCAGGTCTTGATGGTAAAGGAAGAGGCTGCTATCGCACGCACTGGGAAGGGCAGAGACCAAGCAAAAGCTGGGCAGAAGCCCAGGCAGCAGCAGGGGGGTGAATGTGGAGGAAGACAGTTGGGGTGGTGTTGGGAAGGCTGAAGAAGCTGCAGAAACCATGTTGGGAGACATCTGGTCCTTGGTTTCTAAAGCATGGGATGCTTTCTGGCCCAACACTTCCCTTTGGCAATGCACCCTGATTTCCCAGGGACTTTACAGGAGGGTAACGGGGGAGAGCTCAGGAAAAGACCAGGCATGGATGGAAAAGTCCCTCTTCGCCACAGGTAAGAAGGGCAGCCAAATAACCTGCTCTTTATTGTTTGATTAACATATCTGCCTACAATAAATCCTGTTTTATGGCGTCGGTGACAGTCACCCGGGCATGGGGGTGTAACTAGATTGCACGGCTGCCCCACCAGGACCTTGTGCTGTGCTTTTGGGGTGTTTCCCCCCTTCCACACCAGCTGTGTGTGCTGAGGGGCGACGTTTCACCACGTTTTCTCACTCAAAAACCGAGTTTGAATCTCACAGGAGACCCATCAACCCACTGGCTGCAAATTTGCCCACTGAAGCCAAGGGGGATTTTGCCATTGGACATCAGAGAGGAGCAAGATGAGGCCCAGGAAAGTTTCCAGCTGGGGATATTCTCCATATGGAGCAAAGGCAGGATCCGCTCCTCCCTCCTGCAATTAGACATGGCTTCTTCTCTGAGAGCCTCCCCTCCATTTGGGTGCTCTTCCGTGCGATTTGGGGCTCGCCAGGGCTGGGCACCCCTGGATTAACGTGCCAAGATTCAAACAACCAGAGCATCGCTCTCAAGTCGAACTGGAAGAAAGTGTCTACACGTTGAAAACGGTGCCTTTGTTCTCCCTCACAGGAGCAGCGAACAAAACATCACTGCTTTCCGTTTGCTGTGCCTCCAGAGTCCTTTCATTACCGCTTTTTAAGGGGGTTAAAATGTTGCTAAGTCTTCTTTTCAAGCAAATCTTGCAAAGCTCCAGAGAGTTTCAGGAGCGAGGAAGGAGGAAAGACAGGAAACATTTCTAGACCCGCTCTCTCCAAATTAATTATGAGCAAGGATTTTGCATGTGCAGGTGTGGAAAAAAAAAAAAAAGGGACCTGCAAACATTATCACCGGCCTTTTCCCATCATCAAACACTAAGCCCGACAGTCCGTTTTGTTCGTCAAAGACACCGGCCACCCATCCAACTGGAATGACCAATTAAAAAAAAACGAGAGCGATACTTGGAATAATTAATACAGCCGAGCGCTCATTTAGCAATTAGGAGCTGCCACAAAATTCTGCGGCAGACAGAATCAACCCTAATTGTGTAATTTCCCCAGCTGACGCCTCTGAGTACACAGCCAGATTTAATTGGAGATTATAGGGGCTCTTTGAAGGTGCTGGGGCTACGCAGCGGGGACTCCAAACAAACAGATACAGAGGGGTAGGGAGCACTGGGGCAGAAGAGCAGTGTGTGAAAAGGGAGTTTTGTTTTTGTTTCAGGGCCAGGAAAAACAGCTGTAGAGAACAGAGGTATTGGAAAGCCTCTTTTTGCAAAGGCGGATTGTGGTTTGTGACCAGGCTGCAACAAACGGGCCGACGATTTGAAGCTGCTGAACGTTCCTCCTTCTTCTTTTCTGCTGCCCATCCCTAGGGGATGCCCTGTTCCTGTACTGCCCTTGGGAGAGGATGCTTAACGCAAGGTGAGAAAAGCAGGGCATTCCACGTGAAGGCCTGTCTCCGTGCTCTCCAAGGCTTTTTGCATGAAATATTTATTTCTTTTAGGACAGATTTCCTCTCGTTCTCTTGCTTTGGTATTTCCAGCTCCCATCATTCAACAATTTTGGGACAAAACCCCCAAATTAACAAGATTGGGTTCAAACTCATGACGCTATTAGAATCAGCTCTCCAAGCTCTTCTCTATAAATATGAGGATAAGAAAATCTCTTGAACAACGCGAGCCAGAAAAATGACTTATCATTGCAAGGGGCCAGGAGACAAGGTTTTACTCAGAGATGTGCAATATGGCAACGCGCAATGAGCCTGGATGGATTACCTCCCCCTAAATATGAATAACCATCAGTTATCTTTTTCTTTTGCATGAAAGCATGTTTGTTGCCTTCGCTCCTCTAGCTACTGACCATGGCTACGTCTGATGGCCAAGCAGGGGCTCATACAGCTCATTCATAGGGTATCTTTTTGCCACAAGAGATGGAGGGGACAGGTCTTTGGGCTGTCCATAGGACATGGCACCAGCTATACCCACGTGTCTGCCTGCCCGGGATGGTCCTGCAGCCCCCATCCCTAGCGGGATGTCCCAGCTGTGGTGGTGCCAGGGTTAACAACATGGCTCCCCAGACTCAAGAGAAGATCTGTGAAGGTTAAGCGGAGGGTCTGACATCGAACAAAGCAACATAAAGCACGTCCACGTCACAACACGCCATGAGGTTTCACCGTGCTGGCTCGTTAAGCTTATCAACCGTTTTCATAGCAGAAGAGACAAGGCCTTTCAGCAAAGCCTGTCGTTACCTTCAGGTCTAAAAAAAGAGGCAGCCTTGAAGTCAAGAAGACCCAGAATACAGGCTATAAATACCTGCGGCAAAATGTGTGTTTTCCTTTGCAGTGAAGAAAAACGTGTCTTTCTGTACCATAAACCAGCTGATGGTTCGTCATACCTGTTGCTAAGAGATGGAGTTTACTACAAACCACATAAGAAAAAGTACAGAACGATTAATTGTGCCCATCAGAAGCTGCTCCACAGCAGGAACAAATCCTGACCAAACCTGACCCTCCCTATGCCTCTACCAGGCTTCGGCAGACATGAGGAGCCCCGAGCACCTCCGCAAAAGGTCCTTGTCACCTCACAGGATCCGGCCCTTAATTAGAAGCTATCAAAAACCAGTAACTGCTGCTGATGGGTTGCCTGGCACCGTAATTCACCATTACTGTCCACACACTGTACGACACAGCGGTATGAATTTATTACAGCAGGAGACCTGTTTTAAAGCGTCCTGAATATCCAACGCTATGGGCAGGAGAAACTTTCCAGTCATGTTGAACTTCTGCCAATGTACATAGCTGATTGGGAGTTCAAATGCAAGACGTTTATTTATTAAAAACACATACACACAGGCAGCTCACTTTGCAGAAGTATAAAGAGCACAACACTAAGCCTCTGAAGCATGTAACGATTCTAATTAATGCTATTGCACTTAAAAGAAGCGAGCACTGGGACTGAACGAGATTCAGAGAAAAAGCATCAAGAAGCTCCATCCTGGGGCTCCCTTCCCCATGTGAGGAAAAGAAAAAGCCAGCAAAGCCAAAGGGGTTGCTCCTGCCTACGGCATCAGTACATTTGGCTCTTGGCTAGCGTAAATTCTTTGGTCTGACTCCAGCCAAGATGCTGGTAAGGACCAGAACCGAAACAGCTACAAATAAAGCAGGCAATGGTGTAAAACTGGTGTAATGTCAGTGTAGTACAAAAAAAAAGGGGTACGTGGGTTTGTCTGGATCGACATGCAAGGAGATTTTGTAACTCTAGATCATCAAGTCAGATTCCCAGAATCAAGTCTCCCCCCCAAAAAATTATGCTCCTACTGCTGTAGCATATTAGAGCAGCGGTACCACTCTGAAAGCTATTTCTAAATTTTTAGCTAAACATCATCCTGGTACTGTCCTAAGGTCACCAATTTCAACACAGAGAAAGAGCTGCTGTCCGACCAGGCGAACATCTGAATGAGCTCCTCCGCTTGGGAGCCACATCTCTTTGAAAGAAAAGGCCTGTGTACCGCAAAAAAACAAATTACCTGTATCTTCTGACTCATCGTCGTCATCTTCATCGTCACCTGATGAAGGGGAATCTAGGAGAGGAAGGAGAAAGAAGTGAAGCAGAAAGAGGAGAAGACGTGGGGACACCACGTTGGATGCGACTGTTGCTGCCACAGTGGGTTCCAGCGAGGGAGGACATCCCAGTGACGGGTCACCCCCCCTGCAGCTCCACCAGGCCGCCCCTCCCACGCTGCTGGGCCCAGGACAAGTGGCCAGGAGCTTTCTGAACTGGGAGAGAGGTGTCATGAGTTTGCCAGTGCTCTGCCACTGGAGAATGGGGTCCAATGCCAAATACTTCTCCCTGTGTGAAGTGCTCTTCTCCTCATAAATACAAAAGCAATTCCAAAAGGGGAGGTTTCTTTTTGCAGAACAAGCTCTTCCCTGCTTTTTTTCCCCTCTAGCATTCACTCTGAAGACTTTTTATTTCACCAAGTCTCAAAATGACAGGTCAGCATTTCTAATTCACTTTCCCAGCATTTTTCTTTTAACTCAATACACCCCTGCCACGTCTCCGCTCGTTAACTCCTTGCTCAGCCACTCAGACCAAAGCTTTTTGAACTGCCCCTTGCAATCCATCCTCTCTCTCGATCGACATTTTGATGGCTACTCTGTGAACCAGTTCCCTTTGGTTATATTCCTCCTACAGAGGCACCTCGAGGCTGTAACTGAATACAGGTCAACAGGTGGGAATTTTCCATCTGTATCTCTCCAAAACATCCTGAACTGTTTTGCTTAATGTGGTCTAACTTCTCACCTTCTCCAGGCTGTCCACAACGAACCCTCAGGTCCTCTTCCCCCCACCGACTACTGTAAATGTAAATCCCATTATAAAATAGCAGCTTAGTGTTTGATTTAGTTTACACGATTTAGCACAATTCAGTGTCTGGAAGATTTAGCATCACTGACTTCATATAATCTCCAGGAATTTCTTTGTAAAATAAAGGCAAAATGCTAAGAACCCAGCAGCCTTTATATTCTGAGACAGCGGTAAGAGAATCTGGCCTTAAACCCTAGAAAACAGGAAACTTTGTCAGTGTTCAACACGTGGCTGGAAATGTAAAGCACTACTTTAGACCAAGCCAGGCAGAACCTCCTTCATCTTGAGACGCACACGAGTTTTCTGCTATTCTCTGACCAGCTCAGAGGAAGTAAAAATAGGGGGGAAAAAAGAAAAAAGGAACAAAAAAGAGAAGAAAGTAAAAAAGAAAAAAAAGGTAGGCGAACGGCAACAACAAATACTACTTCTCTGCAGGATCTGGAAGGACTTTCCAGACATATTCACCATCTACAGGAGAAAGTAACACAGGAATCATCTCCCTGCTTCAGACTGCAGTGGCGCATGGTGCTTTGCACCTTCTCTTTGGCAAATTCTTGAGGACGACTTCAAGCACGTATCTAACTGCAAATCCACAGCTGAGGCCCTGCTGGCAGCAGAACTCGGGAAATGCCATGGGGCTTGCTGAAAGTGAAGTGGATGTTTAGGTGTTTGGGCTGAACCAGCAGGTTTACTCAAGTCCCAGCGAAGGCAGAAACCAAGCCAAATCCCCACCAGCATCAACAGAGAAACCAGCACATTCTCAGCCCTGCGCTCTCAGATTTGGTTACCCATATATTACCATGTGATTATAGCTGACTTCTGGTTTCCAGTGGGCCAGTCGTGACCAGAGGAGCAGAATCCACTTTTAAACCACTTCAAGAACATTTCTGCAAGGTTGAGGGAAGAGTCTTTGACCTTACTTGTGTTTCAGATGTGAGATGCAGCTTAGGTTTTAAGACAAAATATCCCATGTTCAGAGCTACTGCCTTATTCAGGTTACTAAAACATCACCTTTTTCAAAAGATGATTAAAAATTTGTGAGCTATTTGTTAATCATTTACTAAAATAGTAATCCTTTCCAGAAGTTGGTGAGTACTGGCATCAGCAAGAACCGCTAGATGCTGTTCTCAAAAGGGCTTTAATTATGAATGGAAAAGGGCTTAATTTTTTTAGTCACCTGTGTTGAAGGAGCTTAGTCTTGGGTATTCTGAAATCTCTTTTCCCTGGTACCAGCCTGCGGTCCATGCTCATCACAGCGGTGAGCTCAGCCACTAAAGCCAAAGACTGTTCTGTGCCTGAAATGGTTGCAGAACGGAGCTGCTGCCAACAGGGCTGGAGATCAGTTTGGGCATGCAGCCTCTGTTTGTGATCCTCTCACGTGCTCAGCTTTCAAGAGTACAGTACGTTTCTTTTTGTAAACTAGCAAAACACTCCAGCCCCTGTCTGTCAAGGGAGGCATTTTAAAGAGATCAAACCCTGCCATTAATCGATCTGGTTTTCAACCCTGAAGTGCCAGCTCCAGCACCTCCTTGCTCTACCTTCAGCCCCAAGCACCTCGCTGCGTACACTGAGAGTCGCTGCAGAAGAGCCAGTTTGTTGCAGGCTCAAAACACATGGCCCCATGTAAGGAAATCCTGATATGCTCCTAGAATCTGGAAGCATCTCTCAAAATGGGACTTAGGTGTGTATCAGCTGTTCTGAATATACCGAGCCTCGTTTTGCTCACTTAAAGAGCATGGATCAGAGCGATTCCAGTTTGTTCATACAGATTTAAACCAGTTTAACGCAGAGAACAACTCCAGCCCTGACCATTAGATACCCACGTAAACACCCGACCAGACACCCGAGCTAATTGCTGGCGTTACCTTCAAGAAGTGGGAACACAAACCACAAATCCCCGATAACAATCTCATCTCCACAGTGCCACGCTGAGCAATCAATACCAATTATGAAGAAATATCTGAGCATGTGAGAGGCGCCACTATTGCCACATAAAGCAGGGCTTCAAAGTTTCAAACAAGGGCTGCTGACAGCTAAACCGGAGCCTCCCACATTACCAGCACTCTGGCGGTAATGACAGTGGGCTAATAGAATCAAAGGCTCGTAATGCTGTCAGAAAGCAGGTTCGGGTTACTCGCTTGTTCTTAAGCTGTTATTAGCTATTATTAGCAAAGAGGAAAAACACAGGGGCTTAAACTTTTTAAAAGCAGAGGATTATCAGCCCTTCCACTATTAAAAACAATTTCTCACTTTACGGACTTTTGGGGCTGGCAGCTATTTCATTTGAGCGTGTAACCAGCTGCCCTCTTCTGCCTCCCTGCTGCCCCTTGAACTCAAAAGCATTTTAATGTCACTTAAAAAAAAAAGAGGGAGAGTAACGTTTCTAACAACCTGCAGTTCCTTGGATAGTTCCAATAATCATACCTAGTTAAAGAAAGCCTTTCAAGGGCCAAATACTTCTTTAACCATTTAATTGATATGACCTTGAAGCATTCACAGCAATCTCCAGTAACGTTCAATGAAAAGCAGATGTTGGTGAAGGCTTGCTGAAACGAGCTTTTATTCTCACGATGGTTTGATTCTCTCACTTACACAAAATCCCATTTCTGGCACGAGAAAGCCCTTTATGGAGTGGATGTGATTTACAATCACAAACATCTCCGTGTTTGGTTTTCAGAGCGAGCCCCTTACTTTTTGAGGGAACCCAACTCAAGGCAAGGACCTACGGTTCAGGGATGCTTGAAAAACCTCCAACAGCACAGGGGCAAAGGAAGTTTTCAAAACCTTAGAACTACAAGGGGTTAATTCTTCTGAAAATTCAGGCTTCTAATCTGTGTGATCAGGAGGCTTTCTATCTGCTCCCAGCGATGAGTATCCATCTCCCAGCACAGCAGCCTGAAATCCCAGCGATGATCTTCATGTTAGCGATCAGCTATCTGGGAACAACAGATTCTTCTGGCTCTCTCTGTTTAGTGATCCAGGCTTGGACAGCTTGTAGCTGTTCTGTCCTACTCACGGAAAACAGGGCCAGCCAAATGACAGCATGTGCCTCGCTAACACAGCACTTGTTTGCAGTATATGAATCCCAGTAAGTACCTTTGATGAAGCACATATTTGAGACATACACAGCCGACAGATAAGGTACTTCCGAAACAAACAGTAATCTGTGTTAAGCAAGATGGAGGGAAGAGATTTATCAGCTACAGTAGGAAAAGTTTTCAGGAACCTCCAGCTTTTACATGCAGTTTTGCCACTGATTTGTCACACAACGTGGAAAAAGTCACTTAACCTCCCTGAGCCACAGTTCACTCACAGAAGACTTCAAAGGCACATCTAGCATTGCATCTATTTGAGTGTTAAGGGGGATTTGGGGTTTAATCTGACTAGCACCATTTCTAACTATTAACATCAAGCTTTAACATTTGGTATGGACGTGCAAGCATTCTTCGACTGGTTTGTTTTGTCAGTCTAATCACTGCCAGGAGTTACCAGGGAGGTGGAGACCTACCAAGTACGGACGAACACCGCAAAACACCAGCTGTGCTGAACATGTGAAGGGGTAAAAATTTAAAAAAAAAAAAAAAAAGTCACCGAGACAGCTGTATTTCTGCACGTACCTGTAACTCTGACTGTAAAGTTTCCCAGGACCTCGTTGGAATGCCTTGGCTTGCAACTGTACAGCCCCGAGTCATCATATGAGACATTGATTATCTTCAACAGTTTTTGTCCAATATGAGTTCTGTTGGTAGGTGCAATCCCAATACCATCTTTAAACCAGAAAACAGACACAGAAGAGCCTTGGGTGTTACAGGAAAGTTCAATGGTATCTCCACTTCCAAACACCAACTCTTCCAGAAAGGCGGTCTCGCTCCTCAAGTATTCTGCAAAGGGAGAAAGAAATGGAAATGAGTAAATGAGAGCAGGTGTCAGAGAACGAAAGAGCATTTTAGAAACAAACATATCTTGTATTTGCCCTACTGATGCTTCCATGTGCCCAAAGCTCCTCCTTGCCCAAGGTAAGCCTTGCCTGCCCCAGACAGGTAGTAATGCAGCCAGCCAGCTGTGTGCTCTACAGTCAAGTCTCTGGCTGATCTCCAAGGATGGCTTCAACCCTGTAGTGACCAAAACCTGGCCAGCCCATCAGGTGCATCACAACAAACAGCACAGACCTCTATGTATGGTCACTGCAAAACCCAGTGTTGCGGGGGGTGGGGGAAATGATCTGGCAGAAATAAGTGTCTGCTGAAAAGTTCACAGTTCAGTCTCTGGATCTTGATCTCTTTATTCTTGTGAGTCTGTCCACAACACCTGTGAGACCCAGGAAGGAAGGGATACAAGGAGCAGAAATGGGGATAAACCCAATTTCTCAAGCGACTCTGGGTAACCTAAAGGCAGCCTCTGTGGGCTGAAGGCAACAAGGGGGAAAGGCTGGACAGAAGACGCAGGCTGGAATAGCTGAAATAAATGAACCCACCACTAGCTCCCTGCTGGAGTTACTCTCTGTGCCACAAAGAAATGCAGAACCAAAGATCGAGCATGAAAGCTGAAGTCCTTATTTCTTCAGTCTATCTACCAGCTGCGGGAGTTTGTTCCACGAGCGATGACAGTGAACGCTGTCACAAGCTGGAGAATTCTGCTTTACCATAGGATAACGCCACAAGGAAAGATTCAAGCTCAGAAGTCTCCCCATGGAGGAACGTGGGGCATGTTGAAAAGCGTGGTTCTTGGGTCTGGTGGTCCTCAGGCTCATTTTAGTGACATATAAATGCACTCTTGACGTTGAATGGTTTATTCATCCTTTACACTGGTGTAATAAAGAAGAATTGGCCCTCTACAGCTGCCCTCAACCCAGCTAGATCAACAGCAAGACTGCCATTCTCCCCACCCTGTCTCTGCTAACCAATATTTTCACATATTTTACATAATTAGCAAGTAAAAAGTAATTCAAAACAGACCGATTTGAACCTAAGCCTATGATCCAAAGCCAGGTTGCCCGAGCTGATCTCTGACAGCAATCAGGTATGGATAGAGATCCTAATTTTGCAGCTTAAGCATATTCACAGACTACAATTTGACTGTGAAACCAATGCAATTACAGCAGCTCTGAATACCTGAGGATGTGGCATTGGCTTCAAGCTGCTCTTTTGCCATTAGGAGTTGGACCATGTTATAAGAGAAAAATGTACTGCTTTCCTTTTCGTGTCATACAGGTTTTTGTTCTTGTGGAAATGTAAAAATTAGAAATATAAAAATGTTTCAGTCAGTAGCCTTGCAGGGTAGAAATAAAGAATCCTGGGGGTCTGAAAATGTGGTATTTCATGGGAGGTATCATCTCGCAGGAGGCAAAGCCCACACTCATAAGGGCTACAAAGAACCCTTCCTCTGATACTCTGGCAGCAATTCCAACTCAAATATTTTAGGTTTTGGCCAGAATTTTGTGGTATTCATACAGTCAAAGGTTTAAGGTGTGTTTTTTTTTCTTTTCATGAAAAGGTTTTCCCTGAAAGCATATACTTTTAGTAAAAAGAAGAAGACAGAGCTCCAGCATCTCCTTCCTATCAGACCAGCACCTGCTGCAATGTTGAGTGTTTGTCCATGGTCTCTTCCCAACTGGGATACGTCCTTGGGGGAAAATATGGTTGAGAAATATTCTGGTTTAACTGTTCCTTTCAGGTTTATTTGTTCATTATTCTAGACTATAAGGTTTTTTTCATTGGTACCAACTTTGGCTTCCAATTAAAAAGCCCTGTATACCACTTTGCACTTAGGACTGGATACTGATCTTTGTTTGTTGACTCTGATGGAAGCTCTTGCTAATTTAATCTACTAGAAAACAAACCCCATACAGCTGCACAATCCCTTCATACAAAATACACAGTTTTACCAAAGCTGTTGGCCAAACGATCAAAACTTGTATATTTTGGCTTTTGTATCATAAACCTACCAAACAGGAACAAGCCCAGACTACGAACAAGCCAAACTGCACTGTTTAGCCATTTAAAACGAAATGACTCTTTTTTGAAAGCCATGATGAACCCGGGTTAATGACAAAGCGACAAACTATTTCTATAAAACATAATTAGGGAATGCTGAAATGAAAAGGAAATTCACTTCAGATTCAGAGCAGAACGATTGGGGTCTGAAGCTTCTTCTGGGGAAAGAAGCATCACCTCTTGCTTCTGACAGCTTTATTTTGGCATCTTTGCCCTCAACCTCCCCAGCCAGTCTCCAGCAGATATTGTGATGCTTGTTAAATGCAAAGTTCCGCCCTAGTGACTTTACTCCTACCGACTAGGAGTAGTACCTGGAAAGATGGGAGTGGTGAATTACAAGGAGAATGTTACTAATGGTTTTAATCTCACTTATTTAGACAGTTTTTCAAATTTCAGTTTATGTGCTTATGGCTTAAAAAATAAACAGGAGCCAAATTGGAAGCCTCCACAAAGTACTTAAATGTGCACTTAAGTGCTTAAGCACTTTGCCCCACTGCGACTTTGGAGAATGAAATTTTATTCTTATTATTCCTCATATAGCTTTCAAATACGATGACAAATCCGAAAGCAGAGCCAGTCTCATTTCCATGTTGAGAACAGCTGGAGTTTAAAGCAGGGAACCAGAGCTCAAGTCTCCCACTGGGTGCCCAGAGCCCAGCACCTCCTCCCTGCCTTCCAGCTGCAACTGCCTGGTGTTTCCAACACCATCTCAGCAAGAGACACCAAGACATGAAGGAGACATGAAGTTGCCCCCTCTAAGGCCAAGCATCCAGCCATCAGACTGACCTGCAGAAGTCTACATCTCCAGCCACGTGGCATGAATGAAGTGGCAGGAGCTGTGTGTGCATCCTGTGCTTGGGAGGGGTTTAACCCAGATGGGCAAAGTTCCCCTCCTGGGGACTTGGGCGAAAGTTTGCCACCTTCTTCATCCTGCATCTCCCACTGCTAAATCGTAAGGAAACCGGTACAGGGCAGCAGCACCAAGCTCTCCCGACATGGTTGCACCCTGTGTCTGGACACGCACTTTTGACTGAGGCAGTCAGGAATCTCCTGACTGCAAAGCAGCCCTGGAAGGAGGCAAGTTTTGATTTACTGGAGCTCCAAACACACATCTCCTGGATCCCAAGGCAACCATCCTCGCTGCGGGCAAACAGCTATCCCCACACGTCCTTTAAAGCTTTCCTAAAGCATTTCTATTGCAAGTCAGGTTGCAAAGGCCCCTCCCGGCTCTCCCAAAGAAAACTCCCATTTGGGATCTAACTGACATCAACAGCATCTTTTCAAAATCTGCAGTAGACATAGGTATAAATTATTGGGGAGTTAACTCATGTAGGGGTTACGGGAGCCCACTCCACAACTTGCCAGCAGAACAGGGATTAATGAGTTTGCAGCTTTAACGGGTTCTTAGAGAGGAGGAGACAATCTAGGCTGTGGGCTCCCAAGACATGACTAAAATTCAACCATTTATTAGTTAAGCCAAAGCAGTAATGAGTCGAGAATCACCAAGAGATGCTTCTGATGGGAGATCAGCACTTGCAGCACCATCACTGCTGCTCGTAGCAAACATGCTACGGAGACAGAGGCAAATTTTAAGCTGTTCAGAGGAGCAAAGAGGCAGCAACTAGCCGGGAAGCACCTTCCACAACGAGAAGCAGCTGGCCCAGCAACAATAAAATGCTTTTGTATGTATTCACTTATAAGGATACGATACTTCATCTCCGTAGCTGCTTGGCTCATCCCAGCAATAATTCCCTTTCTGTGTGGTTCACAGCTCCAAGTACTTAAGTGTGTCAGTATTTCCATCAGATGCCTGCTCCTCTTAGACATCAATACGTGTTTCTGGCTGAGTCTGGAAATGTTTTATTTTTGTTTTAGCGCAGGCAGCTCTCAGGAACTGCAGGAAGGTAAGCGGTTCTTTATTTTTCGGGCACAAAAGGACAAGGAGGTGGAGGGTGGTGGGGTATTCCTGGGCTGCTTATGGCCCCCCAAAACTTTCAAGTCAACCTAGAGCCTGGCTGGTGCCCTCCTTGGTGCCAGGGGCTATTTCCAGATGCTGCGGCAAAAAGTACGGGGGCTGCTCCTGGGTGGCAAAGGCCCACGGGAGGCTCAGTGGGGTGGGGAATCCCGGGCCCCCGCACCACCTCGCAGGGTGCTGGGTCCTGGCTCCAGGACACTCCATCTGCTTATTTCTCTTCCCCTGCATTTTTCCTACTGGAATAGCTTCCCACAATTCTGCTTTTCCAAGCGTCAAAATGTTTGGGAGCCTCCCAAGGGACTGCTCAGGTAGGGTACATGCCTCCCCCATCCTCCTCCTCCTCCAGCGAGCATCCTGCAGCTGGGGCACATCCACCAAACAACCAAAACCCTACTGGGGCTCCCACCACAAAGGGCTCAAGGCACACAACCTTCAGTACCACCAGCAAAATATTCCTCACCCCATCCTGAACCCTGGCAATCCCAGAGAGGCTTTTTGGGATTGCTTCACAGCCCGGTGGCGGAATGGACTAAGCGGCTCATTTCTAAGTGGATCATATTTTCCCCTTTTCAAGCTGGACAAGCTGTGTTTGGCATGTTAACAAGCAGAAAGATAGCAGCACTCCACGCATTTCTCTCTTTGGGCTAATTCGAAAACGCCTCTTGTTCTATGTATTTTATTGCACCAAATCCACCGTGACAGGATATATTATAGGACCACGGAGCAACAACTGTGTCAGAGCTTTCTCCTGTTGAGTTTGGTATCCCGTTCCCAGGGGGATGATGGTCACAGCCACCGAGTCGGTGGCGTAACTGCTGTAGGGATATGGAAACCGCCCCTGGCCCCAGCATCGGTGGGATGAACAAGGCCATTGACGGCAAAGAGCACACAGATCATTTCCAGACTCAGACCAGCGCTGTGTACTCTAAATAAGTGTCCCACCCATGTTAACAGATATTATTCACACCATTATTCACCCCCCAGAACAGTGGTTTTCCCAATACCTGTGCCACTGCTCCTGAGATGGGGCTGCTTCCTCACCCCACCTCAGGACTTCTGCACTGGGAAGAGCAAACCCCGTTGCCCAGAAGGGCAATAAACCACTTTTCTTGCCAAACGCTGTTCATTTGGGACTTGCCTTAATTTAAAAGGCAGCCAGGAGGGGTGACAAGGGATGACAAGCGGCCCCAGTGCCACATCCCCGCGAGCACCCTGCCATGTCCCTGTTCCTGCTGTCTCCCCAGGCAGGCAGACAGGCCCCGGGGGAATATTGCAAACCACCAAACCAGCCCCAGGCCCTGCACGGAGCAGCAGCCCCCGCAAGAGGTGGGCACGATAAGATCGTGGGATCGCCTGCTTCCCCAGGTACCTGCCTTCTCAGGGCAGATAAGATCAAGGGAGCGGCCCCCGCAGCAAAGCGGGCTCACCTAAAGTCACTGCATACCCTGACAGCACCGCAGGGAGCTGATGGGGTATGTTTTATATACGTATTTTTGGTGGTGCTTTATGCAAGGTGAAGCTTCCCTTCCTTCCTGCAGCAGCCACCATGGCCCCAGTGGCAGAGCATCTCTGCCTGGCAACGGCCGTGCCACCCCAAAGGGCACATCACCAGCCTGGCACGGCAAAATATAATATGCAAAATAGGAGGTTTATGTGTTTTACAGATATAATATGAAATATATTTTCTATTTCTATATACCTATACATCCATATATACACACATACTATTATATATAGCATAATATGCAGTATATATTATCTACAATATTATATATATATTTTATGTATATTATCTATTTTTATATATATAAAATTAGAAGTATTATATAAAATACATATCCTGTCTTCTCTCTTCCCCCCCTTCCATGGTCAAGACTCCTCTTGGAGCATCGGAGCACATTTCCCGCTGTCAGGCTGCAGCCAGCCCGGGAAGAAGGGGCTCCGGCAACCACAGCAGCACGGGATGCTTTGCCGAAGCAACGCCATTTCCTGAAGTGATGTTCAGCTGGGTTATCTTCCTTGGCAAAAACAAAAAAATCCGGTTGCTTCCGCGAAAGCCTAAACCATGATGGAGAAATGTGCCTTTAGGAAACCGCGTCTGAAAAGGGTTTGACTCCATCGTTTGAAGGTGCCACTTTATCTTTCACCTATTGCATATGTTTGCTTGGGAGGGGGGTAGTTCTCCTGGAAAAGCTTAAAATAGCTTTCCTAATAATAATGCAAGGTAAACTGTTTATATTGTTATTTATATTACCACCACAGCGGCCTATGCAATTGTCACCAGATGATGTTTCTTCCAAAGACATTAACAAGTGTGCTGCACTGGATTACCACCCAGTGGTTTTTTTTTTTTCCTTTTTAGATCTGTGTTAGGAGGAAAGCAAACTTTTTTCCTAGAGAATTAGCAGAATGATAACCAGGTTTAGTTCTGTCATATGCAGCTTTCTTCATAAACAAGAGATTATGGAAAAGAAAAAAAAAAAATCTCTAGTGTTTAGCTTGGCTATCCCCAACAGCGGCTTTGGAAGAGCTTCTCAAATGGAAAAGCAGATGTTGCAAATCTGCCTTATCTACGGAGCAACTGTTGACTCTGTTGTGCAAATCCTAATTTACATCTGCATGAAAGGTTTCAGAGATTAAATGGCATTCAAGAAGGAATATTAGCTTTTCTCCCTCCCTCCAGCCCTCCTTTGAATGGATTTACTACTGGCAATTAGCTTTCTGTTCCACCGGCCAAGTAGAAAACAGGATTCATCAGGACTCTACAGTATCCTCCTTTTAATGGACTGTTTTCTCAAATCACCCAATTCAGATGCTGAGAGTTAGAAGAAGAAATAAATTGTCACAAAGCTAAAATAGTTACAAAACCACTTTGGCCAGAAGGATTTCCCTGTGGCACTTGGAAAGCCCTGAGGAGGCAAAAGAAACCCCCAGAGAACAAATGAAAGGGGTCTCCTGGCTGCACCTAACAAAAATGGGAATGCAAAACCCAAGAGATACAAAGCTTTGGTTGCTGCTGAGCACCCACAGCCTGTCCCAAGGACAGCCTTCAGCGGGGACTTTGCTGGCGTAAAGGAACAGGCAGTGATGAGGCCAGACTCTGCAATCACCTTCTTTGGTTCCCCACTCAAAACACAAAAGAGGGAAGCAACCACCACCATAACTATCTATCTCACACTTCTGCGCCCCCCTTTTTTTTAACAGAAATAAAAGAACTGATATGAAATGTCCTCCACTTCTTCATCAATGGTCCCTGAAGACAAGGAACAGCGGAGCGGAGGCTCAGCAGTGTGGGGATGCTGAGGTCCCCAGGCTGTGCTGCTCCATGCGTCCTACGAGAGCTCCTGGCTTGTGCTCATCCTCAAGGATGCCCAATGCAGATGGTTCCTGCTCTCCCAGGTGACGAAGCCTTCGTGCTTTACTCAAGAGGAGGGCTACATCAGCAGCCCATGCTGGCGGCGGGGATGACACCAGTCCCAGCCTGGCACGTGGGTGCGTGCACCCTTGCAGCTGGTTTGCCCACATGTCACACAGCCCACCCAACCACAGTGGCCGCTCCCTACTCAAGGCAGAGTGACGGGACACCCGTTGGGCTGATCCTAGGTGGAGCACAAGAGACTGTGCAGACGGGTCGTCGTCCTTTTGGTGTCTGCCTCTTGTTGCCTGAGAACGGTGACCAACTTGGCCCCAGCTTTAGTACAGCACAGCAGGGGCATCCTGGCTTGATCATATAATCATAGAATCGTTTAGGTTGGAAAGGACCTTTAAGATCATCAAGTCTAACCGTTAACCTAACCCTGCCATCCCACCACTAAACCTTGTCCCTAAGCATCTCGACAGACTGCACCAAAAAACAGCTGGTGCTTTTATGTTCCTGCTTCTCGTGTGTGAGGAAGTCCAAAAAGACCCTCATCGTTGCAGCAAGGAAGCAACCACCACAACCCCTTTCTGAAGCCAATGGAGGCAGCTGTGGAGACCGAGGCACAGACTGAGGCCTTCCAGCGTCCCAACAGACAGCAATGCCTGTTCCCCGCCTCCATCAGAGCAGGAT
>NW_009260399.1:398593-407280 GCF_000687185.1 Egretta garzetta | reverse complement strand
AAACGTGGAGGCCCTGAGCAAACCCATGTTCTTCAGCATCAGTGTTCCATGCCATCCCTCCTGCTTCGCTGGACCAGGCCACCTGGTCTGCATGGCACACACCAAGCAATTAGCAAAGTTTGCAACAAGAACTACGGATTACACAAATGAGTGCTTCACAAAGCGTAACGGAAGGAGAGAAACTCAATTTTTGGAAACATTTTTAAACTGTCTTCTTAAATCCTTAAAAGAATAAGCATGCATTGCTGAATAATTCCAGTTATTTTTTGTGGATTCCTCCTCTATACCCTTATTTGCTTCCTAAAATCCTTCAAAACTTCATTACTTCTGGAGTTTTGACCTCCAGGGTGGGTTTTCAGCTATTTAGTGAATTCTAGCAAAATGTTCACCACCTCCTAAGTGCTCTTGCAGATGAATTTTTAAGCAATACATACGTTTACCAGCCCCAAAAGTTTAGGTTTACCTCAGAGGAAGTTTTTAGGGATGCAAAGACTCACGGTCCCTTCACAATTCCCAGGCAGGCCTGGCCCTGGCAGTTACTTGTGATACTTGTCTGAAGTGGGCTTTGAGATCACATGGCATCAGAAAAAATTTGCCATAAAGCCCCAACCTTTCCCCTTCGGTTCACAGCTATGCAGCTCCCAAATCCTAGCTCCTCTGCATTTCCCTTGCACTTTTAATGCGTGCTCCTCTAATCTTCATTTAATGCAGGCAGCTGGCTGCAAATACCCCCGAACAATGACTTTAATCCTAAGTATCCTGAAGCCCCCTCCTTCCTCCCCACACCAAAACTGAAGAAAAAAAAAATAAAAAGAACAGCCTCATGACAGCAAGATGGAGAAATCCAAGCTATCCACTGGGCCAAAGGAGCAGAAAGACACAATGAGCTAAATTTTGCCTGGTTTGCTAATTAAAAACGGAAGCTACCCCACTCCGGAGCTAAGGCGGGGAGGGGGGGAGAGTTTTCATGCTATTCAAAAAATCGGCTTCCAACTGGGACCATATTCACTCCACATTAATTGTCATTCCAACTACGAGTGTCCTAGTTTCAAAATGAAAACTACTCTCCAGTGTAGCTAGTGAAAACTAACACCAGTTTCAAGGCATTAAACAAAATTTATTGATCGCATTTTCCCACCCACTAAAACTTTAATAAGCATTAAACCTCAAACTCCTGGCCCCGTTTCCTCCCTCTACCCTCTCTCTCCATAAAAAGGGTCAGGCTCCTCTATATGGAGATTAGGACTTAATGTTTGGTATTTGTTTATGAGCCTATCAATTGCCTCTATTTCGGGGGGGAAAAAAAAGCACATCTAAAAAAAAAAAAAACCCTCTTGTACGCGGATTAAGAGAGGGCAAAGGTTTAGGGTAGTTTGGGTGGGGTTTTTTTTCCAACTGATTGTGGGTTTTAGATATATGACGGATCATGTTCACGTGAATGAAAATAAGTCAGTATTCCCCTTTTTGCAAGCTTCCCTTGAGTTACATAAAACGGTGTTTTTCAAATATCCCTATTTCTCTGTAATAAGATGCAGAACTTCCAAGTCTTCCTTGCTAGCCCTTTTCAGCTGTGTAAAAGGAAAAATAATAATTTGGGGGCCGCTCTGTCTGCGTACTTAGTAAAGAAAACAAAGGCCAAACATTTGAAATGCAAAGGTCAGTGATTAAGCCCAGAAATCCATATCTAGGCATCAAAATGAATAGCCAGATTCTAAGAGTGCTTAAGCGATTTAAATGCAGAGCCTGGCCTGGCTCAGCACCTTTCAAAAACCAAGCCTGTTATTTCAGTGCCTCAAGCGAGATTTAGGTGCCAGGTACCCAAGTTGGAGAAGTTTAACAGTAATCTCCTTTCGGGAAGTCTGATCCACTTTAATCTAAAGTCGCGAATGACAAACGGAGATTTCGTTATTTAGAAAGCCCACCTAACTAAAGCTGCAGCACTTTGTCCTTGTGCTAAACCCAACTCTTACCCTCAGCCATGTTAGAAAGAGTTGGGAGAGATGGCAGAAGAAAAGTGGATGTCAAAAATTCTTTTATTTCTCCTCTGTAAAGAAGGCTGCTAAAGGGATTAGACAGCTTTGAGTTCACCACTCTGTTAAATCAACCTCACAATATTTTTTCAGCTTGTTTGACTTGCTGTTTCTGTATACATTTGTGTTTTCACCTTTCTGCATTCAAATCCCACGCTTAGCGTTTGTTCTGTGCTTCTCACAGGAAACTCGGTCCGTTCTTTATTTGTATTAAGTCTACAGCGTTATAGAAAACAGATTTGGAAAACAATCCCTAAATTAGCAGGACTTACCGGCTTCCATGGATATGCGCGCACACCCCGGGCATCGCATATCATCCGACCCAAACGCGGTTTATCATTTCCAGCAGCAACAGCAGGGCATCAGGTTCACCAGAACGGACCTTTTAATGGTCTCCTGCAACCATATCTATTACAGCGGGTTTCGGACTGCCCGTAATAAATTAAGAGAGAGTTCAAGGAAGTCATGCGTGTCTCAGTTCCCGCTCCCTTCAAGCCGTTTTAACGCTCCCAAATAATCATCTTCGATGAACTGTACTACGTTAGGCTCCAATAATGCCAGAAGCAGGTTAGACATTTCCATACACACCTGTTTTAATGCTTCTGGAAGGAAACGCACTCTCTGCAGAGAGTCCTTTCCAGTGTCCTGCAGGAGGACATGGCAGGACCTTCCACAGGCACTTTCAGACACCTGCCCCATCCTCCACAGTCCAATTTTCCCAGCTTTTCCCTTCCTTCCCCCACCAGAAACACTTCCAAAACCTTTCTCTCAGTGAACCATCACCCAAGTGCCCGACTGAGATGGACGCTGTTGCGACAGCGAGGACGGTCACTGCAACAGGCAAGCAGAGGGAGAAAGCAAATAGCCATTTCTCTTCTGCAGACAGAAAACATGGATGATAAAAACTGAGCCCAGCAGCCAGCCAAAGCCTGGAGTAGTCTGAAAGTCAGGCACCGAAGCTAAACTTCAGCCATGCTCCCTTGGGTGGGATGGGTGGATGAACCACCACCTTGTAGCACTAGTTAAGACATGAAGTTGGACAACCTCCCCACATATTTTTATCTGTTTATCCGCACTGATGTATGTATCCATAAGTGGAGCAAGAGCTGCCCACAGCAGCCTGGCCCCTCCGCTCCCTTTCCAAGGGTGGGCAGCTAATTCAGGGTCGTCTCCTCTTCCTCCCTGCCCCAAGACACCACGTGTTGCTCCTCCAACTGCTCCTTCTCATCCCCAAAACGACCGGGGTGAACTTAATCCTGCAAAGCTTGCTTGTCCACACCTCATTTGCTATGTGCTGGGAGGAGGGGGGCAGAGAGAGAGAAAACCTCCACTTCAAACATTTACACCTATTTTGAAAGCACCTGAGGAGGTTTTGGGCCCTTTTTGCCAGGACTAACACATTCCAGCCACAAGATGACCTTGTTCAGAGCAACAGACGGCTCCTTGCAGGAAGGATTTACATTGCGTGGGGTCAACAGATCCAGCACGGGCGGGCAGCGACCCCACCGCTGAAACCGGGAGTGGTGGGTACAAACCTGCCCCTTTTTGGGGGAGGGAGATAGGGCAAGGGAGAACTCCTGCTGTCATTCTCCCCCAACCTATGTGGTGCTCATCCCTCCATGAAGACTTCCCCGATGGAGAAGCCCACTGCTTTCTTAAATCCCAAGATGCCAGCATGCCTACACATAAAAACGAGGCAGAAATCTCATTCCTTCACTAAATAACACACAGGTTGGAGTCCCAGTACAACTCAATGAACGCTTTCTAGGAGTTATTTCCCTTTTTGTCAGATGTCGAAGCATTTCTGCAGCAGGAGGCTTCAGGTTTGGGTTTCCTTTGCCTCCTTGTCCAAATAACAGCAATACTAATTGAACCACTGGCCAAAAGAGAATTAAGCGTGAGCCTTTCGTCCATGCTTTGGGGGTTCCCATTTGCTCCTGCAGCTCTCTCTGCTCTACGAGGGCAAGAGAAGGTGCTGCTGTCAAGATGATACCCCAGGCTGAAAGAAAGGTGGGGTATCTGCAACACAGTATCTACACTGTATTTATTTAAACTCCACGGTATTTACTGTATTTATATTGTATGCCAGCTAGGATGGGAGCTGGGGGTGCAGGAGGGTGGCTTTACCTGGTCTCTTCAAGACTAGTATCAGCCCCCCCCATAGCCACTCATACCCTTGTTCCCAAGCCAGGGAAATCAGGAGCCCAGAAAGCCTGAAATGTATTTTTATGCTTAATTACAGATTTCAAGTGCCTGACACCAGGCCCTCCCTCATTAGGCTTTTGACACCGATGCCTTTGGGCCAAGCAGGAACGAACGCTTTGCACTCACCCATCATGCGCTGCGTTCGCGAGCGTTTAACTCGGAAGAAGGTGGGTGATGGATTTGTAGCAACTTTGGGCAGGGATGCAGAGAGGCCACCATATGCTACTTCTTACTCCTTTTTTTTCCCCTTTCCTCTCTGTAATTAATCAGTTCACAAATCGGGAGGCAGAGTTTCCTTGCGGTCTCCCCTTCCCATCACCCCTGCGAAGCAAAGGCTAAGGACACGTCAGGGCGGCTGCAAGGTCTCAGCAGTGCCCTTGGGCCGCTCAGTGGGAGCGCTGGGCTCCCAGCCCTGCCGCCCGTCCCACCCGGGGGCCGCCCTGGCCCCAACCCACCGCAGGCTGCAAGAAAGAGGCATTCTGAGTTCTCCCTGAAAAAAAAAATAATGCTTTCACAGAAAGCTGCGAAATCATGCGTAACACACCGGCTGTAAAAATGAATGTAGTTTTTATTTATTTTTTCTTCCCAACTGCATTCACTCACAGCTCATCTCTTAGGCAGTAAATACCAGCTAATTTATGCACCTCCATTTACCAGCACCCCCCCACTTCTGCACGAATCCCCAGCCTATTAACATAACTATTTAAACTGGACATGTTTTCTTAAACATTCCTCTTCTTTCATAAACTGCCAAGTGACAGTTGTTTACTGTCAACAAGCCTGGGTACTCTAAGACAGGGAGAAATATGCCCTTTCAAAAGGCAGACATATAGGCTACCAGAGGAAGATTAAAATCTGGTGTTTTTCTCTTCTCCCTCCCCAAAAATGCTTTATTCGTACAGATACACATGATACAGATCAGGAGAGATGGTACTATGCCTAATTCCAATCATTCTTTTAATTAAAGACAGGCTCGTGGAGGGTTTATCTTTGGTTGCAGACGCTAGTTGTCAGGGCACACTCTTAACTCCCTAATCTTCCCATTGCAACTGGTTTTTCCTCTTCACTTTTAGCTCCGATACCTCCATCTCCCAAAGCACATCTCGGGGAATCAGCATGCTCATCTTGCACAGATCCTGCTACCGGCTAGAAACAAAACGCTTGCCTGTGGGAATCTAGATGGAGAAGTTAAAAAATTTTTAAAGAAAAATCAAATCACCGGGTAGTTCAAGACCTACAGCCTCCAAACAAGGTGCTGAAATATTTTGCTGGGAGGGAATTTCTTGTGCTTGAGTCTTGCACGTGACGGGGGGATATGAAAAAAAAAAACAACCAACAAACCCTCTGAGAAAACTCTTTTTCCTGTGCTCTGCCTGCCCATGAAGTGCCAGGAAAGCTCCTCTGCCGGCTCCCGTCCCGGCTCAGCCCCAGCTCGCCTGCGGACCCCCGCAGGGGATTATTAACACTTTCCCCGGCGCATTGTGTGGCTCGCAGATCACGGCGCTGGGGGCTAATGCTGGCCGACACCGATACGATGGAAAGGAGGATGGGGCATGAGGAGATGGCGGCCGGCGCTGCGGCTCGGCTCCGCGCAGGACTCGCGCCAGAGTCACGGGGGGCCCAGGCGGTGGCCGTCACCGATGCCTTCGGCGCTCGCGTTTGGGCTTGCGACGCTGCCGCTGGCTTGCATCAAAGCCCGAGTTAGAAAAACCGGGATAAGAAGTGAAGGTCTGTGTTGCAGGGAGGTCATGGGGAGCCTGTGGCAGGGATCGCCCCTGTGGAGCAGTGCCGGGCATCTCTCCACCCCCAAACCAGGGAGCCCTTCTACCCGGCTGAGTTTCCTCTGCTTGTTAAAATGTTTGGGTCATTAGAAAACTTTGCAAACAATCCCTGCTTATGCTAAATAGCTGCTCCCACCACGATCTGTGAAGGGCTTCAGCCTGCTCCCTTGGAAATCAATGGGGGCCTTTTTGCTTGGGATTCAATAGGCGCAAGATCAGGACCTTAGGACCTCATTATTACTTTTACCGGACTACAAGCAGCAGAGAATGGTGAACCCCCCCAAAAAAGCAACAACACTCCAAAGCGGGAGCCAAACTTGCCCTTGAAGGGTCTTCACAAGCTCTGCCAAGCACCGAACTAAAATTAAAAATCCATTTTTTGGGAGTTCTTCAGTTTTTTGACAAGCATAAGGTTGATAAAGGCTGGTCTCATCACCTGAATCCAGGAACATCTCCTGTAGCTCCCTGCCCCCTGAAGAAAAGCCTCCATAGATGCATATTTTGCCTTCCCCAGGGGGGTGGGTAAGAGGGGATGAGTTCTCACTCCAGGGTGATCATAGAATCATAGAATCACCTAGGTTGGAAAAGACCTTTAAGATCATCAAGTCCAAATGGGTGATGCATGGTACCCTGTGGCACCCCATGGAGGCCACAGCAGAAACACCCTCAGGGCTTCCTGTGCTCTCCTCTGCCCCATGCCACAACGAAACCCCCCAGTAAGTCCCTCTGCAGAGCCACCACCAGCAACACAGGGGACCAGATGGCTCCTGGGATGTGGGTCCTGCTACAGGGAACCACACCTGCACCCATCCCCGCAGAGGCCAGGTGCCACCTGCGTTTTGTAAGAGCAGCCTCAGAGATGCTCTCGTCCTCAGCAACCTCCGCGGAGCTCTACGACAGTCAAGTTCTCCACTTCTTGCCTGTTACTTTGCACTGCTCCTCTCTCCTGGCATCAGTGAGAGCTGGCGTACCCCCCCCCCCCCATCCCCCCCCCAAGGTTTGGCCCCTAAGCCAATAAGCAATAAACAGCTATTTTGCTGTCACCCCTACACCCAACTCACCCCAGGTCAACTCCAAAATGATTCCACTCCATTTTACTCCCTCACTGCTGGCTAAAGCCCGATCCTTGTAACCTAGCAGTGTTCTGGTCGCCAAAGCTTTCCTGATTTAACTCCATCAGCTGAAATACTTTAGTGAGATTCCACACGAACAGCACAAGGCAGTTTGGTGCAATGAAGGCACAACTGCAAAACGCTTTGGGGGGCAAAAGCATTACATGAAGATAAGCTGAGAAATACTTTTATCAGTTAGCAAGCAGGAGGAGCTGGGAAGCCACCCTCACGAGTCTCTGGCATGCCACGGTGCATCGTGATTGCCTTTCCCTAAAAACCTTATACTCAAACTAAGGGACGTAGCGATGGCTTGGCTCCTTGGATAAAAAGGGAAAGGGGAAAAAACCAACAAACCAACATGCTGCCATGTGTCAGCTGGATATTTTCAGCTAGTTCAGTAGCCCGCAGTACAACCCCTGGGTGCAAACACTGAGGCTGGGGTCCTCGTGCTGCAGTGTTCCCGGGGGAGAGTGCCTTCCGCACACGCTGCAGCCTGAGGAGCTGCTCTTGCTTGCGGAGAGCAACCCTAGACTGCGTCCTTTCCTCACCCGAAAACTTGGAACCCTTCTCGCTTCTGAGTCATTAATACTTTTAACCCCTTGCAACCTGCCGAAATGGCACAGCCCCAAAATCTCACAGATGCTAAACGTGTAAGCACATGGTAATTGTTTTGCATACAGTTCTGCGTGATAAAGAAATCTCCTTCCAAATTTTAATAGAACCTTTTTATTTATCCAACTCTTTATCTTCCCCTGCTTTCTGGATTTGAGAAGGCAAGGCCAGCACACAAGACCTACCTCCCCCTCCACAATAAATACCACACCTTTTTTAGATTAATACATCTGAAACTGAAGCAGTTACTGGAGAAATGTTTTCTTACTTGACTGTGCTGCTATTCTTCAAAAAAAAAAAAGTTTTGCTACATTGTGTAGCCTGAGTGTCACAGCGGGGGGGGGAAAAATGATTTAACTACCTGACTAGTCCCTATGCACCTGAATGCGACAACCCCCCAGACAGCCTCCCGGAGTAATAGGGCAGGTTTATGGCTGATTACCTTTCACATTTTAACTACTAAGTTTACCAAAGTTTTTACTCAGCTCCTATCTCACCGTTCATGTTTGCTTTTGATATTACAGAAACTTCCTGGTCATTCAAGCCAAGGAGCAAATACTTCAGGGGTAAGCACACCAGGAATAACCATGTTCACCGCAGGAATAAAAGCCCCTCTTCACCCATCCAGGGATTTAAATCATATCTAGGGCACTTGGCAACGTGAGCTGTGAGCATATTGGAAAGGGGGCACCTGGACAGTCAGCTCTACTTCAGAGAAAAAGTACTTTTTTTTTTTTTTTTCTCTCCAAGACCACCAGATAAACAGCCAAAACAGGGGCAAACAGTAAACTGATAAGCTATGTAGGAGGCCAAGGAAAAAAAGTCAGAGCGTAACAAGGTATTTTAAGGTGCTTTCGGCATCGTACGTGTCTTCAGACATGGTTTTAACCCAGCGTTTGCATAAGGGGTGCTATCAGATTTACTCCTCCTCACAGCCCAGGCTGCCC
>NW_009260399.1:395607-398176 GCF_000687185.1 Egretta garzetta | reverse complement strand
TGAACCGCAGTCCCGTTTGCTGCAAAAAAGGGAGGTATGGTGAATTTTTACCAAGCCACCATCCTGTCTGGCATCCAGCCTGGTACGTGGAGGAGAATAAATTTTATTAACTAACCAGTATTAAAAGAGATGAAATGGCAAACACTGAAACAGCTCCATCAAAGCACACCACCGAATGGCTTTGGAGGGTGCTGAGCCAGCGGGCAACTTCAAGATGCTTTTTATTATTATTTTTGAAGGGTCAGAAAAAAGAAGAAACAGGTATGCAGAGCTAGACAAACCCCCAGACACAGAAAAAGTTACAAGCACGTAGCACCCTAGGAAGAAGAGAAAAGTCTATTCAAACGGGGAAACAGAGTAAAAATAAAGTCGGTTTAATTGATCGACTGTGTATCAGATCCAGCCTAGCTGGGAAAAAGTCACCCAACTGGCAAGGTAATTTTGCCTGTATTTTTTGTAGAAATATCTGAATTTGTACCATTCCAGCTCGTTCTACTCCACATATACTAAAAATTGCCGAAAGCTAAATTATGAGGAGAACACAGCCACTTCTCCACCTACTCTGGAGCCTCAGGGCTCCTGCCCTGGATCCTAGACACTTCAATGACCAGCCAGAAAAACCTACCAGCAGGCCATGCCCTACCCTCCGCTGAAATTAAGGTTCAGCTAATGCTTTGAGTCACAGCTCTGTGTGCCAGCTGACAGATCACTGTCAGAAACGTCTTGGCCAAATGCTTTTGTAAACTGGACATTTTATTAACTGCTCAGAAACTGGGGTGTTTCCCTGTCTTTTAGGGTCTCTAATTGAAATAGCAGACGTGTGCAGTACGTTTTTAGGGAGGACAGCTTTCTAAGCGTATAGTTGGATATCAAAGGTCACTTTTATTGACCATGCTTTAAGAGGAAAAAAAAATTTCCAGCCTTATTGAGGGGAAGAAAGTCCTCCCATAGCTTCACATGGAATTTCAGCTTTGTCCAGGCAGCAGACTGGGTCCCACAGGATGGAAACAGCCCAGATGCAGTGCGGATGCAGCAATCAAGACTTCTTTGGTGTTCGCCTAACTTCCAAACCCACGCCCAGGCAGGCTTCGGGACAGGTACGCGTTCCCAAAGGGTGCTGAAGAGTTGTTGGAGTGAGTCGTAAAAGTTAACATGCTGGTCAGAGTGGCTTACTTTAATTGCATGATTTAATTAGCAGATCAACACTTCGCTACACCATTTTCAGATGCACTTTTCATCACGTTCCCTACTCAGTGGTTGTTAATAAAGTCTTAATTAAAAGAAAAAAATCCTCAGATTTAATTGGAGTGACCCTTGTCAATACGCGGAAAAGACGTGCTGTTGTACAGCTAGTATCGAACACGTTAATGAGTCCATCTCTGCACTGGAACTGACTTTCTAGTTCGCTATTTTCTAGGTAAGAAATAGATTTTAAAAAAAAAAAAAGCCATATTTCATCATCCTCTTATTTTATTGCTCAGTAAAATATGCTAGTCTCAACTTTAAAGACTTAATTAGCTTTTTTAGCTGCTGCTAAAGAACAAATGGATCAACTTTTAATCTCAAAACTGTATCACCCAGAGCTGGCCCCTGGATCTAAAGGGTTTCTGGTCTCACGCACAAAGTAGGAAGCACCATCAGTATACAAGAAACTCTTTTTAGAGGGTTTTAACACGTAAACCCCGAGGCTCCGGGAATGGTCGGTGCCATTTGGCGCTCACTTCAATACCCTTCTAATTTCAGGGTGAACTTTGAAACGCTCAGATACACAACGCGGAGCGAGGCGGATCGCCGTACCTTACACCTTGGACCCTCTGCTGGGCGCACGCTGGAGGGCTACGAGAGCCCAGGTTGCCATCAGCGGCGTGAAGAAAAACCAGTGCATCACCAGTTCTCCCCAAGCAGAAAAGTCACAGGAACTGGTACATACTCCGCCATTCAACTTAAACATAATCCCGGAGCAGCACCTTTCCCATTCTTTTGGCTTGAAAGCAGCCTGCGCCGTTACTCTGGGTGGCAATCTGGCTCCAGAGCTGCACAAGGCAACTTCGGTTCTTGCTCCTGACAGATTGGGAGAGCTCTGCCCTTCCCGCACAAACCTGCTCGAACGTCAGCAGCTCTCTGTAAAACTCTTCCAATGCTCACAGACAGCTTCAGCAGCTAACTAGTGTGATACAAATCCTAAGGCAGCCAGCAATTCCCTTTTGCGTGGATACGGTACGGAGACAGTCACATACAAACCCGCCAGAGGAGACAGGCTGGTTATCAGAAGTTTTTAAAAGCAAACCGCTGCCATTTCTGTCGGTCCGCTCTCTAAGAGCAGCCAGCGTTACTTGACATTCACCAATCGTACGAAGTAATATCTTTATCTGAATACTAATGCAAATTGGACGGGCTTTTTTATATTGATGTCTATTCTGTGGCTGCTGAATAGAGTGACCGCATGCTCAAGGCTGCAAAGGAGTTCACTGACCTCCCTAATCATCTCTGTCATAGCCCCTGAATGACATACACATTCAATCCTGCCTCGCCTCTCTACTTTCATTCATAAAAAAAAAAAAAAAAAAGG
>NW_009260399.1:393949-395547 GCF_000687185.1 Egretta garzetta | reverse complement strand
GATGTTAAAACCTGCACCCCCTCCACCTCCGCTAATAGCGAGTATTCATATTAGCAAACATACACATACCTCGAGAATGCCTCCCTTCAATGTGTGTTTTATGTAGCTGAGTATAGGCACAAAGCAGTAGCTGTTATAGCCTTCACAGCCCCGTGTGGAGAATTAGATCACTGGGGAAAAATCCTTCCAAGCCCCTTTATGGAAAATAAGGCCTTAGACTGTAAATGCAAAGCCCAGCGAACAACAACCCTCAGTAATGAGCCAATACCCCATGGCCCATTTGACTAGGAGAAAGAATTTGCTTTTTACCATTCAATTCAAAAAGACTGAAAAAGTAAAATGTGTTTTTACTTGGCTCTGAAGGTTTATGTTCTTTACAGTTTCTTTTGCACAACCTTTTCCCCTCCAGGTCGGGCGGGCAGCGGGTGCCCCCGTGCTGGCGGGGCCACTGGCTTTGGTGTGGAGCTGGGCGAGCAGCGCCAGCTTCACGCTTCCCCACGCACGTGGCCGGTGGTGGGAGAGCCACCGGCACGGCAAAGCTCCCCCTGCCCTCGCAGCCCCCCACCCATGGGAGCCTCCAGCAGCTCACTGTGACGGGGCAACCCCTGGAGACATGGCTGGGGGTTGGGGTTAACGGCAGGGAGCGTGGGGGGGGTGGGGGGGTTGACAGCGACAAAGTTACTTTGGAAAAAGCTGACAGAGCAGTCAGAGAGCCTGTCCTGAGGATTTCCACCGGAGCCCCTGGAAATCCCAACCCACTGCTGAGTTTAAAGACATCAGCAGCGGGACACCTCCCTCAGTGCGACCTCCAGGCACACCACGCCACTCGTTACAGTGCAAACAGCGTCGCAGAGCCTTAACGTGCAACAGTGTCTTAGAGCACAGGCAGGGTTTGGCACCACTGGAGCACATCACCCACCCCGAGCTATGGGCTTGAAGATGCAGGTGGAAACCCAGAGGACTGCTGAGGCAGCCTCCGAGGTTGCTCCCCATCCCCGTGGGTTCAACTGTGCCTGAAGTGACAGCGCCAATACGTGCTTCAGCCCAAAATGTGGACAACTGGGGACACTTCGTTCCCCGCTGCTTCCCACCCCTGTGACCAGCACGGGCTGCTCGCTTCCTCCCGCACACCGACCTCATCTGCTCTGACCAAGCCGCTGAGATGTTGCCCCATAAATCAATTCTTTTGGCTGTGAAAAATGAGCCAAACGAGTTACACTAAGAATCTGGTGTTTTATTAGGACTTTCTTGAAAACAAAACCAACCCCCGGTGTAATTTATAGCTTTAACCAAAAGGGGTATGAAAGTAATGCCCCCACCCCCCAGCCTCCACGAAGCCCATTTATTCCCCTGTCACTTTTTTGGCAAACAGGCTTCAAACCCTTTCCTGAACAATGGAAACTTTCTGCCGGGTACACGCAACCCCGAAGACGGGGGGCTGCGAGGGGGCTCCCTTCCATTAAAGAGCTTTGAAAAATAAACAGGGACTCAGGTAGCAGCTGAGGCGTATCAGAGAGACGCGACATTTGAAACAAAAATTGGAAAAAAAATTAAAAAAACAAACTGCTTTTGCCCGACGTGTTAACTTTTTTTCCGCT
>NW_009260399.1:345332-392651 GCF_000687185.1 Egretta garzetta | reverse complement strand
GCTGCGGCTGCGGAGCGGCGCCCTGTGCCGCGAAACGCACCCGCGCCCCTCGCCCGACTGGCCCCGGGACAGCGCGATTTCCGAAAAGGGGCAATGGGAGCGCGCTGAGGGGGACCCGTGAGGCGGGGGCGGCGCAGAAACCGCGCAAAGCTTTGGCTCGGCCTGAGGACTCGCGCAGCAAATGGGCAACGCACCCGCTCTGTGCCCCAACAGCCGCTGCTCCGAGCCCCCGACTTCGCCCGCCAAACACCCAGGGTCGCCGTCTTTGATTGATGGGAGTGATCACAGCCTCCACGGCCTCCGCGTGGTTGCTGCCGCGGACCGTCTGACTAGCTACTTCAATAAAACCCAATTAAATGTCACTTGTCTCTAGTTACGACTACGATGATCTAGTCACTGTCGTAGTTACGGTTTGGGATGCTGTGGTCACCTCAGAGACGCCCGACACGGCAGAGTTGCCTAAGTGACATGCATCAGTTACTGCTGACCAGCGAGCCGAGCTGCTGCGTACAGAGGAGTCACAGCTCTGCTTTAATCCCCCCTGACGTAACAGCTCATTCACCGAAAAGAGGTGCGTGTGTTATCAGAGCTAAAGATGCTCTGCATAGGTGGCCCAAAAAAAGCCAACTTGTGGAACAGCCGAGGTTGTTCGGATCAGGGGAAAAGCCGGGGCCGTGCGGAGGTTTGGCTTTCAGCGAGAGTGTACAGCGGGGATCGCTCGCGGCCGCTGTGGAGGGCTCGGAGTTCGCGCTGTTGTTGCTGCGACCGGGATCTGCCTTGACACCTTCTCAGGCGCGGCGACTCTGACATCTCAATACTCTCGCATTGTGTGGGGAAGCATTGAGCCGGGGCTGCGGCGAGGAAATCCTACATGTCAGCGGAGACCCTCGCCAGTGACACCACCGGTTTAAACGAAAACAATGGGGGGGGAAAGCAGACATAGAAATAAAATGTGGTTATTTCACCGTCACTGGGATGGCTTGGCAGCGTGTCAAGCTGCACGACGTTTGCTCTCACAACTGCTGCGCTGGAGGTGCCAGAAAATCGATAAAAAATAAAAACAACAACAGCAGCGTAATTACAACACTGCACGGGGAGTTGTGGCCGTCGTTATGTGGAAGATGGCTTTTTGCAAAAGCAGGGCCAAATTCTGATCTCATGTAATGTCAGCAGGGCACGAGCAACACCCCTTATTGTTACTATTATGATCCCCATTTTCCAAGGGGAGAGCAGGGGTGGGGGATCTGGAGCTTTCCTAAGCCCACAGCTGAAATAGAAACTTAAGTGAGAATTCAGGGACGTTTCTCACACTGGGACTGTGTTTCAGAAGTGCCACAGCGACTGTTCCTCTGTCTCAGGTGAAGGCAAACGCTTTCGTGATGCTCCTGGAATGGGGTAATAGGATGGAAACAGCCGATCCGGACCCAGGGAGTTTTAAGGTTGCTGGGAGATGTAAAGGTCTGCATCTCGGATCAAGTCAGCTCAGCCCTTTAATGGTTTTGAACTGGTTTTCATTTGGAGGAAAACTAAAAGCTTATAACATTTGGAAGCCCTTTAAAACAGGAAATCAAATGGGTATTGAGATAGTCCTGTATGAAGGACTTCAAGGTTCGCAGTTTTCCCTAGAGTGGGATATTTTTAGGTTTCCCGTTTATTAACCTCTGGTGCAGCAGACTCACGTGGGGCTGGGGAGCACAGATCCGATTAAGCACAGATTTTCTGATCCTGCTTCGTCACTGCGGTGGCCACCGTAACAGAGCCCGGGATGTAGTGCTGTGCAGCAAAAACCATGGCTCTGGACTGTGTCTCAGCCACTTTCTTACTATTAAAAAAATCCATGTACGTAGACTAGTAAAGCCTGCACAACACAATTGCATTTATTTCAGGACTACTATGCCATGAGCCGCATATTAGCCCCGAAGTTTTCCTTCCCCCTCAAGCTAGGAGCGTGCACTCCCCTTCGCGCAGGCATACTCTCGCTGCCAATGTGTTTGTTCTCCTTTTACCCTTTATAAACATTCCCTTCCCAGAACTTTATATTTGTTTATCCCCTTAATATCCAGAGCTGTCAGTGATGAAAATCAAACCCCTTTCGGCAGCTCGGATGGTGAGCGGCTGCCCTTTTCCGAGCAAGCGGCTGAAATACAACAAGGTCAGCGGTGCTGTCAGTGTCCAAGCCTGTCACTGTCACACTCCCACTGCACCTCCATCCACCCAGACCCCACCGAGGGCTCGGCCACCAAGAGCAGCTGTGTTGGGAAGAGATTTGGGGGGCCTTGCAGGCCCTGGGGGCATTGGCATGGCTAAACCTGCACAGTCCAAAGCCCGTCTGGATGAAGCCCTGTGTAACATGCTGTAGGTGAACTTGCTTTAGCAGGAGGGTTGGACTAGATGATCTCCCGAGGTCCCTTCCAACCTTTGCCATTCTATGATTCTGTGATTCTCCCTTTATGCCTCTCCAAAGCCCTGCCTGGGACAGAGGCTGCTAATCTCTCTCTCTGAAAGTACAACCTGTTGATAGTCTCAAAATAAATGAAATGCAGGCTGCTGTCAGCAAAATTGGCTCCAGGCATGAATGCTTTGAGCAGACCCTTCAGCCCCTCCATCCAGAAGATGGGGACAGGACAGGCTGGGAGATGCCTGCCCGAAAAGTCCTTGGGGCCAAGGCTCCTGGTGGGGCACCCTTGGTGACATTGCTGGAGGAGAGCATGCGATGAGGTGGGGTGTGGTGGCACTAGCCGCTTCCCTCCCCCCTGCAATCCCTCGCATGTGCTGTGGCAAGCCACTGGCCTGCACATCTGAGCTGTCGGATGTAGCAAAGCAGACAGAGGAGCACGGGGACTGCCTTGAGCTGATGCAGTTTTTGCAGATCCTCAATAAGGACCTTGCAAAACCAATACTGGGGTCTGGCACCCCCCTACATCCCTGTCGGTCCATCCTCACAGCACTTGCTTCCTTAGCGGGCAGAAAGCGATTCCTGAACCAATACTGAGTTGGAGCAAAGTGATGAAGTAGGAGAAACTTCCGTGCAATTTTTAGTACGCTGGGCAAGTTTGACCAGAGATGCGGTCACATGAGTCTCTGAATAGTATTGAGTTAAGCACACATAGTAAGTATCGCCAAATATTTCTTATCAGAACTGGGGCTTGGTAGCCAGCTTGTGAGCCAGACCGGCTGTTGCAGCCCGGCAGTGCCGTAACGAGCTGTTCCTTCAGCCCAGTGGGCCGTTACGAGCTCATATGAGGCTGAACTGAAATACTGGCTCAGAGTTCGGTGTCGGTGTGCGTGAGCAGAAGCCCAAGCTGCCCACCCCTTTGCATCCAAGGGTTAAATAGCATCGGTGAATGCAGACGCTGGGGTACGTTTTCCAGAGCTCATGTCGCTATCCATTTATATCAATAAGGTGCGCTGGAATGGCTAAACCGTTTTTTATTAGCTAGCCAACCCAAAGGACTGCGATTCCAGGCAAGTTTTATTGAATTTCAAGCCGATAGCCGTTGTTGCTAAGATTAAGGACCCTGATTGTCAGGGTAAACACTGCGAGAGGTTAAGCCACCCTGTGAAGGCTCCCTCTGTGCCTGCACCCTCTGCGAGCCGCTTGCAACACAACCTCGTCCTGTGGGATTTGCTTCCCACCAAACGGTGGGAACAGACAAGGAACAGAGGGCTCTGCAAGGGGCGAGTTGTTTGATTTCAAGTGAAATAAGAAGGAGTGAGCGAGCTGGAGAGACGCACCGAGCCTTTCCTGCAAGAGCTGCTTACGGGGAGGTGCTGGCAGGGGTAAAATAATTTGGCAGCCTGGAGAGCGAAGCAGACGTTTGGCGGAAGCAGGGAGAAAAGGAAAAAAAAAAACCAACCTGGAGAGAGCCTGTGGAGGGTGTGAGAAGCAAAGATTTAAAATCAGACCTTGAAATAATGCTGATTCAGCACAGCTGCTGCGTGCGCAGCCGGGGGACTGCGCTGGGGTCACGAGCGGCTCTTGGGGGTGCCACGGACCCCCAGCACAGGCTCCGTGCTCCCCGTCCTCGGAGGAAACCAAGGCAATACTCTGGAGCCTGAAGAGGAAAAGACAGAGACCACTTCTGCCTGCCAGACCTATCTGCACCGTCACCACACGGGACATTTCAAGCAAACAAGCTGGAGCGTTGCACTTGGGGGTGTAGTAGGATGCCTTACTTTGGGGGGTGTTTGAAACCAAGCCACAGCCTGTTCAATCCCCCCCAGCCCTGTGCAGACTGAGGCCAGTGAGGAGAAACCACGCACTGCCAAGATGAGCTTCTGGGAGCCCAATAGCCGTACCTGAAGTCCTCTCTCCTGGATGGGACCAGACACCGCCAAAGGGCACCGGCTGCCTGCCCCCTAGTAGGATGCCTTACTTTGGGGGGTGTTTGAAACCAAGCCACAGCCTGTTCAATCCCCCCCAGCCCTGTGCAGACTGAGGCCAGTGAGGAGAAACCACGCACTGCCAAGATGAGCTTCTGGGAGCCCAATAGCCGTACCTGAAGTCCTCTCTCCTGGATGGGACCAGACACCGCCAAAGGGCACCGGCTCCCTGCCACTGCCCGTCCACCCCTACTGCCCACCCGCAGCCGAGGGGTACGGAGACACCCCTCATCTCCAGACATGTCCGGCTCTTCCCCAAGTCCTGGCCCTGCTGCATGGCCTGGTGGCCACATCCCTACCCCCCTTTCTCCATGGGCTTTTCCCCTGCTCTGCCCCACTCCGAGGTAGGGAAAAAGATGGGAAGTGAGCAGTGTAGGAGCTTTCAGAATGAACAGCCACATCCAAAAGTAAATACGAGCTGAGGTGTTTCATCTATTAGGGACAGGGAATTTTAGTCAATATTAGGGCATTATTACTGTGAGTTCTAGGGAAGCTCTTTCTCAGTGGCACGTTGCCTTGCTTCAAGAGAAGGCTGGAATATGGGGACAAATCAGCCATTCTTAATTCTGCTTTAATACAGCCTGTGTGCTCCTGCAAGACAGTGCTGACGCGGTGCTGCTCCCGCCTCCAGCCCAGCCACATCTACAGCTCCATTTGTATGTCTATCTCCTTGCAATTCCTGTGGTAGTTTTTTATTTTTCCCGAGAGCATGGTGCAAGCTCCGTGCTGGGTGTATTCCGCTGCAGAGGTAGGGTGGGTGGGTCAGACACATGTTGGGGTATTAAATATACAGGACGTGTCACAGAATTGGGTGGCTCTGTAGGTTTTACTGGCCTTTGAAATAAGAAGCAACATGCACACGCATTCCAGATCCGATGTGCACGTCCAGCAGCTTTGCAGCGGAAAAGCAATTGAGGATCTCAGGATACTTTATAAACAGAGGTAACTCCGTAGGGGATAGTTAAGTGTTGCTATCCCCACGGTACAATCGGTCACTCCAAAGCCCAGGACGGTGAACTGCCTTCCCAAATACCAGCTCCTGGTCTGCAGCTTGTCTTGTGGGACCACATCCAGCTCTGTCATGATAAAGTGAGAACTACCGCGGGGATCTTGCGCTTTTGCAGAAATGTGATTCCCCTCACGCAGGCGTGCTGGATGTCCAGATCAAACATCATGAAGAATGCAACCTGTGGTCAGGGAGGTTTGGCCTCCATCAGCCTTGCAAGGCCTCTGCGTAGTAATTGTGGCATAAATCATTTCATTCATCATTAAGAGAAAAACATTTGTGGTGTGGAAAGCAGCAGTTACATAAGAAATTGGATAGGAGGCAGGTAGATGTTGCCTTTAAGATGTTGCATGGAGCCAATGCCTTTAATCAACAAGGGAAATGTTTGAATGTTAATAGAACTAACAATGAAACCGGAGTCGTGTTTTGACAAGTATTTCCAAACATTCCAGGAACACTGCGATGCTCTAGCAGCCTCTTTCCTAGGGAGGGAATTGATTGCTCAAGTTATAGTGCAGTTTGCAATGTGCAAACAGCCTGGCCAGCGCCTGCCGAGCTGGGGTGCTGCGGTGGGCAGGGGCAGGCGGTGGCACCGGGGGAGATGGGCAAATGAATATTTTGAAGAAATGAGAGTGCTTTCTCCCTAAACTGGAGAAACATCCCTCAGGCTTGTCAGAAGAGAAGTGAATTCAGTGCTGGGAGCTCTTCCTGGGACAGAAATTCTCCGCCTTATTATCCTTTTACTATGAAGAAATTGCTGACAATGCATTTTTCCAGAACTTGGTTGATACTCCCCCTCCTCTGTTGCGTTTTGCCCCAGGTTTTTTTGCATGTACTTTTAACACAGGTCAACTCTATCTCTTCTGAAAGAAACCCCCAAGTCATTTAAAACATGTCTGGAAAAGTGCTGGGGGACAGCTGTGTTGCTGAGAACCAGCCCTGCAAGGGCTTTGCCATGCTTTTCACAGCTAATTTTGCTTTAGGTCAATAGATCAGATGAATCATTAATAAGCGTTTGGAAACACTGGATGCCAGGTATCGCTGATCTTGAGCACCTTGTAAAAGATTCACCGACCGGTCAAAGGTTTTTATTTCTGGGGAAGACCCAAGGTTTACCCCCAGATTTGCCATTAACTGTGTGACTCTGGAAAGTCCCCACCCTATTTGAGCATCTCCTGCCTCTGCAACACCTCATCACACCATGTCGACTTAGGCTGAAAAACCCACATAAACTTCAAGTGAAGTTAGCAAAGCACCTGAGTTAGGTACTGGATGGACCTGGTCTTTCCCTGTGGTCAGCGGAGAGAGCTAGATGCCTCCAGAATACGACTTTTTGAACTTAAACTGCTTCTGATGGTGCCTGTCTCTCTCCACTGATAACGGAGGGATCCTGGATGCGCAGCTGCTGATGGGGAGGAGTTTTCACTCCATTTTAGCAGCCTGCAGTCTTGCTTTCTGTAGACGGAGGGGGCTTCAGGGCTTTGCCGTGGGGGTGTAAAGAGGAACAGCATCCCCTTTGGTCCACGGGCACCGGCTGGAAGTGCCGTAGGTGGTCCAAGGTGGGAGACCCACGATCACTAAAGGCTTCATTTCTCCATCCACCATCTTGCCTGAGGTCAGGGTCTGCACCTTCCCTTTCACACACAGCACTATTTCACATTTGTGCATTACCTTTAAATCCAAAAGATCGCAATTTCTTTGCAAATCCCACTCAAATGCATCTTCAGTACTAGTGAGAGGTAGATACTTCTGAAAGCGTTTTTTACAGCGGAACTCCAGTCTTCCTTAAAAAAATGCAGCCAAAATAGCCAGTGGTTTTCAGTCAGTGGTTTTCAATCTTTTTCATTTGCAGACATCCACATTTTTTCCAGCAGAGCTTCAGCCCCTTGTATAGTTAAATTGAAGCCTACTGACAATAGGCTTATTTTTCTTGTTAAGTTTTGTAGACCATTCAGAAGAAGTCAGTGTACCCCGGAGACCCACAGACTATAGCGAAACTGATTGGAAACTACTATATACTTATTCTTCTGTAACTAAATATGATTTTTTTTCCATATATTTATACAGACTGTCTACTTCAGCCTCTATAGTGTCTGGAATCTGTGGACCTGCCTGTTAGAGGTTTGCTCCAAGGCTGAATCTAAATATTATTTAGGTGTTTTCAATTATATCCCTATAGGGAGCGTAACTATGACAGTAACTGGGAACTAGCATTAATGGACAAATCAAGTTACTCCTCTTAATCATTAGTTTCTGAACCTGATGCGATGAGGGGAGAAAAGAGTTTAAATGAATCAGGAAAATAGCAATAATTGCCAAAAGGCTTAATGCAGTTTACCCAGAAATTGCTTCTTAATTGGTTCTTAATTGCTCATGGTGGGCTCACAGGAGACAGTGTGCAAATAGTGCAGATCTTAGGAATCTCCCTAGCCTCGCGCTGGAGAGCAAACCTCGTTTTCTGGGAGGGAAAGTGAACAAAGCTGGGCGCTTCGGAAACGGCAGCGAGCAGGCGGCTGCGGCGTCCACCCTGGTTCGTACAAGTCACTGGATTGTGACAGCAAATCTGTGTCCTTCTCCAAAATTCAGGCGTAGTGTTAATCATAGGCCACAGTAAGACAAAAGGGTTGCCTATTGCCAGGAATATATTAGCTCCTCTCTCAGTTGAGAGCACAAGTAGGAACTTGGTTGAAAAGGGCATATTTTCTCTGTGGCTGTTGATGCCTCAAACCATAGAAATATGAAAATATTTGTAATAGTTTGTATCTTACTACTCAGGGGAAGGGGGATAATTCACTGTCGGGCTGATTTCTCTGTAGACAGCTGTGCAGCTGGACAGCAAGGGATAGCTGTACATGCAAAACGTATACCAAAATCAAACAATCTAACTTTGAAAATATATTCCTTTCTGCAGCTGACAGTGCTGAAGTTAACCTGGGAGCCAGACAGCACTCTGTCCGCAAACCAACAGAAACTGAAATCCACTCTTAGCTTCCAGCCAACTGCCTGGCTCGTAGGGCAATAAGAAAGGCAAGGACACTACAGAAAAATTATCATCTTTTCTTGAAGACTGTATGACAAATTTCCAGTCACTTCTTTGCCAAAATAGTTTCATAAATACTGGAGACACTTGATTTTATCCACCCTGAATTCACAGAAATGTCGGAACATGTTCGCACAGGTAGCCACAGTTAATCTATGTAATCTTGAAATGGCTTCCAGCTTTTAGAAGTTTACATTAAGTAAAGATTATCCAATTATAGTTTTCTTTAAAGATAAGAAAGATAAGGGTGATGGAGAAACATGCTAGATGACTAAAGTATGCTACTTATATTTCATACATTTTTTTTCGCGGTATGCCGTGAGACGCTTCCAAAATTAAAGCACTGATTTAAACACTACGCAGAAGTGTATGACATAACATGGTAATTGAGGCATAACACAACAAATGATGATGAGCGCTGGCCATAAATATTCCTGCTATCTAAAACATACTGTGGCACTGTGGATTTCATCCAGCATTATACATCAGCTTTCAAAATGCCTCACTTCATATTTTGATTTCAGCCAATAAATTACCTGTGGCCTGACTCAGCCACTTGAAAATACATGTTGACTTTTGAGGAAATTCTAAATATTACTGGAAGGTCTGAAGTCTGACAAATGGCTGGTTGTGGATCATTTTGCAGGAGGGATATTGTGTTCAGAGAAATGAGGAGAGTGTTTGTGAGTTTGGTGTTAGGAAATGGATTCACGCTAACTTTAAATTCTAGTCCTCCCCGTCACTTACAATGTGTGAAATATATTTGCTTCTACCTCACAGCGGCTTTGAAAAATATTCCTTCTGTAAGCAGGCTTGGACAGATTTAAGAAACCTGGTGAATATCGGTCCTGATAAGGCCAAATGTTAAGTTAATATCCATTTTAATTGTATCAGTAAAGCATTTCACGGAATGATTTGAAAAATAAATATTAGTTAATGTGTCAAACTGGTAATAAACACAAATTAAAATAAGACGTTGTGGGTTATCATAAGGACCCACCCAGCTAAAAGCAAAAGAAAAGTCTACCTGGAAGTGAAAACACAAGATATACCCAATGGAAATGGTGTTTCACTTGGGGATACTTAAACACTGGAGCATCGTTGCCATCCACAGAGGGTTGTCCCCGCAGCTGGGTGTACCTGCTCTGCTACAGCCGGAGGAAAGCTGCTTGGGTGCTGCCCTGAGCCCACCCTGCTCCGGGAACCTGTGTGGGCAACTGCTGTAAGGACATGGGTTACTCTTAAGCAAACAGCATGGCCACATCGCCGATAGCTCATCTGGTTGTAAACGGCAGCTTAGAGCCATGATTGCAGTCTGACATTGGTCTAAAAGGCAACAAACAATAATTTGCCATCTGGATTCCTTGCTCTTGCCTCTCCTTTTCTTCCAGGTTTGGGGCTTCCCTTTCCAATCGACGTTGAATGGAGGAGGCTGGTTCATTTAGTGATCTCGTGCCGGTGGGTGTTTTGCAGGCAGTTGAAGGGTTTTCGTGTTCTCTGAGAAACGTCTGCCTTGTTGTTTGCATCCGGGGAGCCTCAGCGGTGGCTAGTGCCCGCTGAGCAGAGCCGGGGCAATCCCACCCCTAGCTGGTCCCCGGCTGCCGGCGGATGCCGAAATGCTAACCATATGCTCAGGCCTGAGAGTGAATAAGGAAAATTCCCCAAATCAAACAGTCTATTGCAGCACTTTTAACATCGTAAGTGTTTATTTTTTTTGCTTGATGATGTTGGAAAACTTTAAAAGATCTGTGAATTTAACTGAATGGGGTCAGTGAAATTTTCAGGGCAAAATTCATTCTGCCAAGAGACTGTGGCACTTATTCGGGAAAAAAAAAGAGTAAGGTTTGGACTTTAACTGTTTCCCTATCAAAGGTACTTGATGGAGAAAGACTGAAAAATGTTATTTTTCCTTTGGTTATTGTGTGCAATAATCACTTGTCCTCATTCCAGCTCCTTTTTTTCTGTTGCACTCAGTCTTTTTCCCAGCCTATATTTGAAATGCTTCAGCCTCACCTGCTGTTTGCAATGACCCACATGAAAGGGAATAAAAAGGTTGAGCCATTGTCACACCTGCAGACTTATCTTTATTTAAATAAAGCCTCTGTGTTTTGGGAGCTGGCTGTGCTCTGCCACCACGGGTCACCACGGGCAAAATCCGAGTCAGAAGACGTAATGTTGTTTGGGGAAGAAACGTGCTGGTGGGCATTCCCCACCCCATGGCAGCAGGGAGCACAGGGGCATCTTCAGGACTCTGATGGGAGGGGATCTGGGGTAAGAGGTGTGGGATCCATGCTGAGGTCTGCAGAAGCAGCAGGAGGCCTCTAAAACGCGGAGGTTTTGCCTTGCCAAAATCATCCCGTGTTACTTTTTGGGGACTTGCTTTGGTACTTGCTGTTTTCTGTGTTTCCCACCTTGGTTGGTGTTACAATTTTTACTTCCTGAGTGTGCTAAAACCTTGAAGGGAAAGCCTGAGGATGGCAGCTCTGTGAATAAACCTTCTCGTCCTCAAAGCTCTGTGTATTGGCCTTTCACTCGGGCAGAAAATACAAGAAGTGGGCTCCAGGCAATTTGGGCCAGAATTAGTGGAAAGTTAGTTTTCACTTCTCACCTCTTCATATTCACAAAGAGTTTAGAAATTGCCTGCACCAACTCTATTTTTAATTCCAGATGAAAGACGTTGCAGGCGGGGGAACTGAGCCGAGGGTGAGTTTCTCAGAAATGGGAGAAGGTGCAAGAAAAGAGGGAGAAGCTGAGGGGGCAGCTGGAGTGAGGGTCTCTGCTTACATATGTCTTACAGGGGATCATTTCCACCCACCAATGCAACGCTATACCTCGGTGGTGCAATGTGCCGAGGGAGTACCAAAGCATAGCAGAAAGGCAAGGATTGTGTCCAGAGTCAGTGCAAATGTGAGTAGAAAACAGTGCAGGCATCAAACTGCTCCGGTGCAACACCTCCATCCTGGGCTGGAGCCAGCATGGGTGCTTGATGCTTCGGGGTCTTGCAAAGCAGCCAGCAATCGCCCCTGCAGCATCAGGTGCCCTTTGCCCACAGGTCTTCCTCATGAAGCGAAGAGGAGGGTTCAAACGCTGCCGGTCTCTGTCTCCCTGCTATGACTTCCTTGGGATGCTGTGAATTTTCTAGGCGAGGAGAGGAGAGGGTTTGGTCTTTTTTGTTTGCGGTTATTTTTCTCCACAGCCCTTCCTCAGGATTTTGTTAGCATTGCAAATTCCCATTTCACAATCAGCATTCTTCCAGCAAAGCGGACAAAGGCATTTGAAACTAGCTGCGTTTATCACTAATGCTAGAGCTGGATGAAAGACAGGGCTGGATCCTCCGCAGGGTGGTTACACCATAACTCCATCGACCCCAGGGGAGCCGTGCTGATTTACCACAGCTGAGGATCTGCCTGGTGGAGTTAAATCTGGAGAGGCTTTGGTGATGCTCTGATCAAAGGCAGCCTCTGCAGAGGCCAAATTCAAAAGGCTGAAGGACAGAAACACCACGCTCTTGGGGCATGCTCTGCTCTTCCCTAGGAGATGGCTGGAGAGTCCTGGCTCAGCCTGTTGCACAGCAATGCTGTTGCAGATAACAACCATCTGCATACTTGGCAGTCTCTCTCCAGCTGCATGTCCACCCCTGAGGCAATCGCTGTCCCTTGGATGGCCTGTTAGACCAGGTCTAGGCAGTGCTGATAAAATTAAAGAGGTGAAAGAAAAGATACGGCATTTGTCCTTGAAAGCGCATTTGCTCAAGGGCCATCAGACAGAGCAGCACTGGGGAAGCCCTTTGCTCCCAGCTCTGGCTGTGTCCATCTCCTGAAAGGAGGTTGTAGTGAGGTGGGGGTTGGTCTCTTCTCCCTGGTAATGGGCCACAGGACAAGGGGAAATGGCCTCAAGTTGTGCCAGGGCAGGTTTAGGTTGGACATTAGGAAAAATTTCTTCACTGAAAGGGTTGTTAAACATTGGAATGGGCTGCACGGGGAACTGGTCGAGTCCCCATCCCTGGAGGTATTTAAGGGATGGGCAGACGAGGTGCTTAGGGACATGGTTTAGTGGTGGGATGGCAGGTTTAGGCTAATGATTGGACTTGATGATCTTAAAGGTCTTTTCCAACCTAGACAATTCTGTGATTCTATGCTTCTGTGATCTCAATGGGTACGGTGAGCAGGACCATGCAGGTTGCTTGAGCAGCTGGGAGCATGGCTGCATCCATGCAAACATGTCCTTGGGGATTCAGTAGAATTTAAACTCTCACAGCGTAGGCTTGGGTGTCAAACTAGTTGCAAATGAGCAGCTAGTGGTGATATTTTCAAAAAGCAGGCTGGTTCTTGGTTTGGTTTGTGTTTACCCAGCTGAGCTTCAGTCACTTAGCTTTAGCTCTGAAGGCACTGAAGGACAGTGGAAACAAGCTGAAAAGGGAATTATTCCCTTTTGTCTCCAGTGCTTCTGCTTACCCACTTGCAAGACTTTGCAGAGCCTGAATTTAGATGCTTCCCTCACCATCAGGCGCTTAAGGCAACTTCTTGGTCGTCCCTGTCTAGCTTGAGCTGCTCTTTGCATGTTGTCCGAGCTGCTTAAACCCCATAAATGTTCCCTCCCAGCTTTATTTGATGAGTGGCTTGCAGCCATCCCCATCTGTGTTTTCTTCCAGTTGTCTGGTGGCAGGATGACCTCTGCAGATGCTCTGCTTTAATTTTTAGCACATATCAGCTCTGTGCCTCTCCCTTACTGGGTGATGCTGGAGACCACCTTCTGATGAACTCTCCAAGTCCACTTTGCCGTCACTGTTGTGGCCATGATGCAGAGCAGATCGATCCAAACCATATACCTTTAGCAGCAGATGCGGGTTCAAAATAGTGGTAAAACCCACCCAAAGAACAGGGTCAGAATGTGCGTAGTTACTCCATGGAGCTGCTGGGTTAGACTGCTGTTGATGCAGTGTTTACAGCTGCTTGAAGGTATGTCTGCAGGTTATCTCCACCGTAGATGAGCCTTTGATCAAGTTCTGCACTTTCTGCAATAAATTCATTTAATCAGATGCATCATTCTTCCCAAGGAGTTTGCATCCAAAGTCATTTGGCTGGCTCTCTGGACCTTCAGAGAGTTTTTCTGGTTTTCTACCCATTTGTTAACACAGGAATAACATATGAACTGGAGCCTGAGTGATGGAACTTTAAGCTGTAGATTTTTGAGGCTCAAATCTTGGTTAACACTGCTGTGCTGACTGAGGATGTGATTTCCTTCCAGACATTCCTACTGAGCTGCACATTGCTGCCAAGATATGTAAATTGCCTCGCTTAGGTGCCTTTGCTTTCTAATATCACATCAAGTTAGGCATTACCTGACTTCTCATTAGGTTTGCTTTTTTTTTATAGCTAATTATTTAACCTTCTTTTTTGTTGAACTGGACAACATCCTGAGCTCTGCTTATATGTCAGCACATCTTTCATCTAAAAAAATGCGCTGCTAGTAAAATCTAAGTGATGTAGGGTACTGCTGCTGAGGCACGTAAAGCCTGTGTTGCATCTATGTATGCTGCTTCTCCCGCTGAAGTCCTAGGCAATGCCAAGGAGGAGAGGTGAAGGCAAACATCCTCGTGTGACGTTGGTGCCTGTGTGGAGGCACTCTGCACCTCGATGTAAAACATTAATGATGCTCAGTCATTTTACTGGCATAGAGAAACAGGGTGAATCACCACATTGACATTAGCTGAGACAAATAAAGTGTGTTTAACAAGGCCTTCAAAGCCAGTGACCTCTGTAGATGTGCCGCAGTCGGTGTTGCTCATCATATTTTACTGGCATCATTCATAGAGAGAAGCATCTCTTTCCTTAAATAGATCAGCTGACTTCAGGGCAGGAGGCTGGACACGAAAATTTGGTCCGAGGGTGAAGCTCTCTCACGTGGAAACAACTGAGTCAAGCACCTCAAAGCCTCAAATGGGAATCAGTTCAAGCAATCTGAATCTGACCTTGAGAGATTGTTCTACAAACCCTGTGTTGCAAACGTGTTAGCCTTTCTTAACAAAAGGAAGGTGGATATTTGATGACAAAGCTTTTTCTCAGTTGTTTAATTAAGACAATTAATGATTAATTTCATCAGCAGTTTCTATTCTTTGTCGGTGGCCTGTGGCTGAAGGACAGCAGAGCTCCTGCTGGCTCAGAGCATCTCAGTGCTGGGAACTGCTGTAGTTATTTGTGCACTTAGCTTTTGTCAGCATTTCCAATAATTGGACCAATTTCTGATAGGAATTACTCACCCTCCCTCTTCCCCCAGCAATCGATATTTGCAGCAGCCTGTTTCCTTTGGGTAAGCTGGTACTTCCCAGTTCATTTGGGTGCCCATGGACTACATCTGGGCCACCGTGGTTTGCTTCTTCAGAAGAAAATAAAAATGCAAGTCCCAGGATGCACAGATCCTTTAAAGGCTTTTGGGACTCTCCAGTCTTCAGAGGCCATGGATCTGCTTGGAAGATTTGTCCATCTGCCATTTGTTCTTGCTTATGGAAGTCATATGCTTAACTTCTGGGCTTCCAGAAAGATAACAGCATAAGAAATGGTGCGGAAATCTCTGTTTTACTTCGAGTTCACTCTCATGTCCAGCTTTGAGCACTTCAGAAACTCCTCACCTAATAAAAACTGATGGTAAAACATTTCTGTAGGAAAAGGTACTCAGGAACACAACATCCGTCAGCCCATGGCTCTGTCAAACCCCTATCGAAGCTCTGTCTATAGCGATGTCTAAAGCTGTTCCCATCACAGTTGCAGGTTTGTTTTCATCAGGGAATATGGATGAGTATGTCTTAAAGTATATAAACATATGTCTCTAAGGATATAAACTACAGTCCTGCATCAAAAAGTGCATTTGAAGGTTGGGATATATCTCTTTCAATTTTGAGTGACTGCAAGTTTGTCTTCAAGTAGTCACTTTATAGGGGTAGGCATCCCCTCCAAAGGGAGCAGGATGGGTGTCCCCAACAGGGCAAGTCGCAGAGCTCCTAGGACCTGATGAAGGGGATTTTCAGACTCCTTGGATACGTCCAGGGAATGTCCTTGACTGAAACATTGCTGGCTTTAGGTCAAAAAGTTGATTCAGTAGAAGTCTAAACTTCTGTCCTTACAGTGTTTAGGAAACATCCTGATTTACTTAATTTAAACAAAGGCAGATATCCGGTTAAAATCCCTGGAGCTGCAGCCAATAAGTGCCTTATTTCAGCACTGTGCTTGCAACAACGGCTACCCACCATAAAAACACGGTTCAGGGGAATAAAAGTACTAAGAAAATAAATGGATGTAATACTTGAATTAGATGCAGATTTGAAATATGTGAGGAAAGACGGAGCAAGTAGAAAGAGCTGACAAAGAATAAATAGACAAGACCTGGTGACAGCATGCTTAAGCCAGGCTGCTGCATAGGGTATGTTTTTATCTTGTATATTTGATTTCTTCCCTCCCACTGAGTAGGTGAGAAAGGGATTTGTGCTGCCAGCTGCCTTGGAAGGAGTCTGGGTGATGCCAGCATGGTGCAGAGAGAGCATGAGGTGCTGCAAAAGGACCTGCAGGAGAAGACCTTGCTGTTTTCAGTGAATGCGCTGATGAAGATTGAATCTGGATGGGTTAGGGACAGCGATGAAGTGTATTTGAGACACATTAATGCCTTCTCAGGTTACTTCTGCAAATTTTCCATACCTGCTGGCCAGCCAGATACTTCTAAAGTCACCAGCACCACTATCTAAGTATCTCACTAATGCGAATATGTCTGTCAATACACATCATCATGGTTTTGGAAAGATGGGGAGAGGTTAGACATCCTGCCTGGGCCAATACAGGAGATCTGGCATAAACCCCCAATCTCCCCACACCCCTGTCTTAATGAAACAGGTATATGAAACTGCAAAAAGTTTGGGTTGTAAAAGACTTTGAGAGGTCAATGCGTCCTTCCCCCAGCCCCTCCATTGCTTAATGGAAGTCGTTGATCTTACCCCTCTCCTTTACATGGCTCTGGGTGAGGGAGGTGATGGGTGTTGATTCCTGCAGCCTTTCTGCATTCCAAGTATGCTCTGAAAGCTGTGGCTGGGCATCTACCTGCCTGCAGACACATTACTTCTCTCCTTTATCTGAGTTAAAGCAGAGTGTCAAGGAAGAGGCGACTTCTGTGGTGGGGCTGGCATTTCATCACAGCCTCACCAGGAGATGCTGGAGCTTCAAAAGGTCTTATGTCTCTACGTCTGCTTTTTGGATGAAAACCACTTTAGACCGTGCCTTCCTTCAGCCTGATGTTAACAGAGAGGGGAGCATGCTGTGGGACAAGTCCCTCCTGCTTTCAGAAGTGAAACTGGTGTGGTGATGGGATAACTGGAGGAGGGTGGTTTCTTGGTTTATTTTTCTGTCCCTTTCTGGTGGCTGGGGTTCTCCAAAGCGCTTCCCTGGTTAGGAAATCATGTGTGAGCAAAGCAGTCTGACTGCAGCCCAGAATCGCACTCTTTGTTGTTGCTGTTGCTGGGACCAAGGGGATCATCAGAGAGGCGATGGCTCTGGACCGATAGCAGGATCAGGCTTGGTGTCCCCTGCTCGGGCGCTTTGTAGCAACTCTAGCACTGCTAGACTTGAGTCATGTTCTTTTCTTTGCTTTAGGGCAATGATACTCGCTGGAGTCATCCTGGCTCTGAGGTTAGACTCATCTGGTATAAAAAAAGGCGAGTTCAGAACAGGCCACCCTCAGACTCTAAACAAGAATGCTGTCGCTCGGTTTATGAATTCAAGATGTCAGTTTTTACATCCCAAGATCTATTTTCTGCTATGGTTTCTATTCAAGAAGGGCTGTGCCCGTGTAATGAGTAGCAGCTGATGAGGTCTTACAGCTCAGCATTACGCAACTGAAATGAATAGCATGTATGCCGGAGCCCCTGGCATGGCACAGCCAGGAATACAACCTGGAGCCAGTCCTGTTTCTGGGGCCTCCACATCGTCCCTGTGCCTGTCAGATATCTCCCACATCTCTGAACAGGGACGTTTTTTGCTCCCTGTTCTCCCAAAGAGTAGGCAAACTGTGAAACCTGGCCCTTCTGATTTTCTTTCCAGAAACCCTAAATTCTATCCATCAGGACGCTACGGTGCCCTTAGGGACAGAGGTGTGCTTTAGCAGTGACTGTGCCTCAACCTCCGGGCAAGGGAATTCTTGTGGGTGCAGATAATATCTTTTATTAGAGCTTTTATTTTGGTCTAATAAGAAACCTCACCTCTCCCTACAGCTGGTTCGTGTCCTGAGGGTGCTGTGGGTGCCACAGCACCTAACCACCCCGACTGGGATCAAAATGCCCAGACCCCATGGCAACGCTCCTCGCAGCCAACTCAACGTGGTCTCTCTTCACCCCCTTCATCTTCCTAGGAAAGGGTACCAGGGAGCCAATGAGTTGATCTAGGTAAATAATGGCATTTCGGGCTCCAAGAATGACAAATAAATGACTTCAGGTCAAACCAAAACAAATTATGTGCATTTTCTTGGCAAACTGGGGAAAAATAAAAAAAAAAAGAAAAGATTCCTCTAAGGTCAACCCCAGATAGTTTCTTCAGTCTAAACCCAAAATGTTTTATTGTATTTGTTAACCTTTTCATTTAACCTTGTTTCCTTTTAATTTATATTTGTTTGTAAAACAAAAAGGCTGTTTTGAGACATGACTGTGAAAATGTTGAAATGAAACATTTTGGTATTTCAGAAAAAACCCAACCCATTTTGTTTAGAAGATGTTGAAACAATGTGTTTTGAAATTTTTTCAGAATTCCCCTCCCACTCTTTTTTCTTTCTTCCATTTTTTTTTTCCCCTCTGGCTGAAACTATTAGCTCAGATCACCCTGAATTTGCAAGGAATTTCATCTTCCAAAATCTTTGATTTCTGGTGTATTTGCTGTTAGAAAAAAAAAACCAAATGAAAACAAACAAAAAATGCCCTGTGCTACCTGTGAGCACCCATTCTGGATGCTGCTGTGATATGTATGAGGGAGGGAAGAGCAGCTGGGTAGCTCTGAGATGGATTTTCTGTCAGCCCAGGACATGGGCAGTAGATAGCCCTGCCTTTAAAAACTCTGTTGCAGTGATTACATCAAGACAGCTTTTCCCCGCTCTGGGAGGTGAGTGCCAAATTGATGTTGCCGTCGTGTCCCCCTCTTCAGCCGTCCAATTCCCCAGCAAACCTGGTGAGGGGAGGCGACTTGGTCACTAGCTCAACGTGAGGAGCTCCCAGGGTGGTGCAGTTGGTGAGATCGTTGCTTGATATCACTAAAAAGTTCTTGAGGAGTAGCAGCTCCAGCGGGTTTGTTGGTGTGATACATTTACACGTCGAGTTTTGTTGGCTGTTTGCAGAAGACAGGGTCATTCCAGCAGAGCCAGCTGCTGCGTGGCAGTAGGTGCTGCATGGCTTGCAACCCAGCACAATGTGCACTTCATCAACACCAGCCATGGCCCCAAGCCATGGTGGTTCGATATTAATTGCAAGAAGCATGCTGCTGGTGGCAGATGTAGGACAAGTGAGGTTGTGATAATTATGTTTAACACTCTTCCACAAGCCTTGTGGCCCTCAGACCTTGCTGTGCAATCTGCTTGGAGCTGATCCTGGCCATTTGGCCTCGCTGTGCGGCCAAATGCATCTCTTGGGTAAAAGGCCCTGGGACGTCACCACCTTGGAAAGTGCAGTCCAGGATGCTTGTGAGCATCACAGGAAGCTTCACCATGCCCTGAGGGGTGGCAACCCTGGGTTACGTGTCTCTAAACAGGGCAGCCTCTCCTGGCAGCAGCCAAAATGGAGAGAAAAGAAGAAAGAGGAGGAGAAGGAGAAGGAGCATGACCCTCGGTGAGATCACCATCTCATATCATACAGGCTACAAGAGACAAAAGCCAGCTTTGAAGATTACTGCTTTCACTCATACCCAGCTGCTGGTCAGACCTTTCTCTCCTCTGTGCTGGTATTGCCCCTGCTCTGTTCTTGCCCACAGGACGAATGACATGAAATATGAGAAGGAGAACAGTAAAAAAAAGTGGTTTTTTCTTTGAATAAAGCCACAAAGTAGCCAACAAATTGGTTCTTTGAAACTGATGGGGTGGAAGGAGTCAACTGGAAATAATTTTTCCTATATAGCCTTAAGACCTTTTCCCTGGCAAGCAAGTCATATATTTTCTTTTGCATTTATAAACACCAAGTTGCATTCTTATTTCAGTAAGTTTGGGCAAGTAAAAACAGATTAGTCTGTGGAGCAATGGGTGGTGGCGGCGAGGGGGGGGTGTAAGCGTAGTTACTTTTTTTTGACTCTGGTGTGAGAGAGAGCCCAGTGAACACAGGGGCCGGTGTGATGGGAGGGGATGAGGTTGTGTTGTGTGCGATGGCACTGTGTGCCCCTCACATGCATGGAGAAACGAGATGCCCATGGTCCTTGCTGGTTTGCAGGGACACCCCAACTGTCAGCCGAGTGGAAAATTTTGAGGCTGCATCCTTGTTGCTGCCTGATTTTCACTTTTCATCTCTGTATTCATAGACAACAGCATCTTTTGCCACAGTAAGTTCAAAGTCCGGCTACAAACTCTGGTGCGCCCCTGTTGCAGGGGTATCTGACTGCTGTGATGGCTGTCGACATGCAACATGACCGCGAGGACAGGGAATGGGATTTCATCCCTGAGAGAGAGTTACAGCTCAACAAAGGCATTTAAGGGGTAGCAAGTGGGAAGATGCATGGCTCGGCCACGGCTTGGGTGCTTCATGGTCTGCCAACCCCATGCATCCACCTTCACTAGCAATTTGGACCTCTGGACCTCTGCCAGAGCCCTACCATCCCACCTTCGGCCAAAATTAAGTGACTCAACCAGGATCATGCAGGAAGTTTGTGGCAAGGGGGTGAGCCCAGAACCTTTCTCCATCCTGCCCCTCCTTTCCTAACCACAGTACTGGTCCTTTCTCTTTAATCTGCTGATTCTCACCCGGAACAGTGGTGCACACATGCATACCACAGGAGGATACAAGGAAGAAATTCGGTTTCAGTAGCATTTTACACCCACTTCACACTATTTGGAATAACTGCATGCAGTGCAGAGCAGTGGAGAAATAGGTTCCCTTACCATGGGACTATTATATTACATATCCCATAAAACAAGCCCTTCATTTTTCTCATTAAAATCAGGCATGCTTGTTTGTTGGAGTTCGACTGTACAGTATTTCTTTTATTTGTGGATTTAGCTATAAAACCAAAAGAAAACTTTTCTTATGGTTAATTTTCCTTTTAATTGCTCATAGTGGAGTCCTTCTGACTCCAGACCATTTCTATAATTACTGGACCACATTCTTCCCCCTGTACCTCTTTTATAGGGTAGGAGCACTATTTACCTCCCCTGCGTCCAGAATCCTTGTTGAGAAGAAGCTGTGGAAATGTAACCACAAATTAAGGCTGTCAGCTCTTGTACTTGTGTGTTTGTTATTCCTGTTGCCGAGTTGAAAACAGCCTTTTCTTTTTTTTTTTTTTTCTCCAGAAATAAAATAAAATTTAAAAAAAAATCCAATCAAGCCAACTTTCTTGCAATCTGGGTCTGCAGTCAGGCAAAAAGGCTCTGCTGCGGTTGCAGCGAGAGGATGGGGACTCTAAAGCAGAGGGCTGAGAGTCGTGCCTTGGCCACCAAGTTGCCTCATGGCCCGTGGCTGGTCACAGCAGGCAGGGCTTCATGGCAAAGTACAGTGATGCTCAGTGTGCTCAGTGATGCACACCGGCCTCCCCAGCCTCCCCTTCCCAGCAGAGCTGCTTCTCTGTCCTGCTCGAGGCCATAAGCCCTGGCTGCATTGGCAAACCGTCTGAGCACTGTTCCACAGTTCTTTGTAGTTCAGTGACACCAAGCTGGTTTTCAGGGTCAGTTGGAGGCGATGTGTCCTCTTCAGAGCAGGCAAAGGACATCGTAGGAAGGTAGTATTGGGAGGTTTTTAGTCTGCACCTCCACTGCAAAAGGAAAGCAGCATCTCAGCTCCAACCCCAGTTGGCCATGCCTCTGTTTCTCATCAACCTCCTTCCCCCTTTTTGGGCTGTTGGTGCTGCAAGTCATTTTTTCTGTGCCCATGTGCCAGAGGCCAATCTCTGCTGAGACCTGTGCTCGCTACAGCTATGCACAGTATAAGGAAAAATTGAATTTCACTTTCCACCCAGTGCCTTCATCTTTCCAAATGTGATCTCAAGGCTTGACTTCAAGACTGGATTAAGCCAACCTGCAGGACCTGCACCCTAATTTTAATCAGTCCAAACTGCACTGAACCAAATTCCCCTTGGTTTGGCTGAAGTTCAGTTACTGCTGCCAGCAAGGTGGCAAAGGATTCCCAGGACTGAAGAATTCCTGCCATGGCTTAGATCAGCCATGAGCAAGCGTGACTGAGAGTAACTTGGGTGAAATGAGTTGATGAGCCCAGACTGACTCCTACTTCTACATTGATCTGCCGTTATAATTACTGGAAATGAGCAGGTTTGCCATGATGGCATAGCAGGTAATGAAACGCCATGAGGACAGACTCTTTGAGAGCATGCAGGGGGACCTCAGCATCTGCTCATGTTATGACAGCATCTAGGGATGCCAGTCTGGACCCCTGTGAGATTCAAACCTGGAGGAACTGTGGACAACATCTTTCCAAGAAAGCACATCGAGCCTCCATGGGCAGCTTTCTGCAGAGAGGCAGTGGAAGGGGCAGAGACATTACAGCTGAGCATTTCACATGCATTTGCCCCAGCCAGAAGCAGCCCAGATGTGGCTGATCATGGTGAAAAGGATGTGGTGGCCATGCTGGTTGGGTTGGAGGTAGGTGTCTCTGATCGCCCGGTGGTGGGGACCCACATGGCTGTGCAGGGGCACTGCCCAGGCTGCACATTAGAGTCCTTGGGCAGCAGCAGCTGAAAAACCCATCTCACACCCAACCAGGGAGGGGTTGCGACTCCTCTAGGGGCACGACACCGGGAGAGGTCTCCAGTGGTTCCCATTTTTTGCCTTGGTTGGCTGTGTGTCTGGTCTCTGCTGTGGATCTCGAACCTCGCTGCTTGCACTTTCACCATATGCCTCCAAGCTTGCGACAGCTTGGTTCGAGCTCCAAGGTAATGCTTATTTACTGGCAGTAGGTTGAGTAGTTGCTGGGGTAGGCAAGTTATTTACAGAGTTCCTATTTCCTAATAGTCTTATAATGCAGCCCACTGTTGACAGTTTGTTTGAAAAGTCACTTTTCATATATAAACATGTTCCAGGCAGTTATTATTTGCTTTTCTAACTCCCGTTATCAATAGAATTTATTATTAACACCCCTCCCCACTTCATTAGAAAATGTTGTTCTGGAATATTTGTGTGTCTCCAAATGATAAATATTGAGATTTCTGCTTTTTATATTTGTGAAAGGGCAATTCATTTATTCAAGCACTCAACTTTTGACCTGATCTTTGGAGTAGTCACTTCTGCTGGTTGAATTATTCATCGTGAATAAATTATACCATGAATTTATCCCCCCTGCCTTTTTTTTTTTTCCCCTGTTTGTGAAGCGTATGCTGAGCGATCCTGATTTCTGAGAACAGAATCATCATTTGCGAGAATTCGCTGAATAGTTGCGTATCCGATGCTTTCCATGGCGGCTGCGGTCTGATCGCCTCCTTCCCTGGCTGCTTTCCTGGAGACAACCACGCGTCTCCATAGACCTGCAATGGAGCGAGAAGATTCAATCCAAGACCCCCTTCTTGGGGGGACCAAGACCACCTTACCTGCACACAACTGGTTGTAGGGGCTGGGATTGCAACCCGCAGCCGGTGGAGCAAACTCTGTATCCCACCACCCTTCCCTTTGCCTGCAGCTGGTCTACTTCTGCATTTGGCCCAATGTGTATAATTGAAGTCCTAAGGATGGGGGAAAAAAAAAGAAAAAGAGCACAAGCCCCAGATATAAATCCGTTCTGCAGACAGCCACGCTTTCAAGAGAGGTCCTAAGGAATGTTTTTCGTCACTCCCAGTGAAACTCTAGGACTTTCACCTCTATAAACGCTTGCAGAGCTGCAGATGAAAGGCTCCTGACTGGAAGCACTTGAAGCTCAGCTTTTGATCTCCGCCTTGCCTGCACGCTCGGCCAAGGAGCGCTGTTGCAGCCCCGCGTCCCTCTTCCGAAAGACAACAAGTTGTTTCTTTCCCTCTCCCCATTTAATATTACTGCAGCCAGTTTGCCCAAGGGATGGATGTTCCTATTTTCTGAGGGTCAAATATTATGACAGCTTTGGATATCAATGTTCTCACAGTACCTCTGGCAGTTGTCTTCCAAAATAACTTCACTGGTCCTTTTTAAGAAATAAGCTTTCCTGGGTGGTTCAGCTTTGATTCTTGCTGGGGTTTGGGGAGGGTTTTTCTCTGAGGGGTGGGGAGAGGAGCTTTATTTATTTTTTGAGAGGAAAACTCTGGCTGTTGCGAGAGTGCTCTTAAATGAAACACAGAGCCTTGCCAACCCCTGTGGGAGACAAATGACCTGGGAGATGCAAAGCTATCACTTACTATTGGAAATGTGAGGGCTGAGGATTAAAAAAAGTGAAGTAACCAGCATTTGCAAGGAAAATCGTGTGTGGGTATATAAATTTCACTGCTAGGAACAACCTGGCAAGCGGGGGCTGCTCCATGTCTTAGAGGTCTCGCAGGTAAAATTAGGCAGAGAGGAGCTGATTTTCTACTGTTGTATGATAGCCTTTACTGCCACAGAAAAGGAATGTAAAATGCTGCCGCCGCAGGAGTCTCTGCTCAGGGCTTGGTACTGATTTGCACCCACTTAGCACTCAATTTGTGCTGGTATAAATGTCTGTGTAAGGCAGTGGCAAATCAGGATCGTTTTGTGGTAGTCCCGGATCGAGCAGTAGTGTAATTAAGAGTAGTGCCCGTGGAGGAAATGTCTTTTTTTGTACCCACGCTTACTCTTCCTCCTTGGTGGGAAGGGAATTATTGTGAGGAGGGACCAGCGGGTGCTGGGCGCTTGCTGGCACAGGGCATCTCCCCAGCACAGCAGTGCTCTCCCACCTCCGATGGCCAAACACATTCATCATCCCACACTCTGCTGGGAATTAAATCCCTTCGTAAAACAGTGTCTTGGACCCACTGCCTGTAAAAAACTGTGACCCCAGGGCAACTAGAATGCAGCAAGCTGATTTAAATGAAAAGGAAAAGTGTATTTTAAAAACATTTCAGCTAATGCATCCTAAAGCCTCCTGTAGAGGGGACAAGTTATATTATCACACCTGCTGCGTTACTGAAGGGTTGCTCTGATCAGCTTTTACCTGTGTTAATTAGGACTTTTGGCAATCTTCGCTAATACATTAAATGCATTTTTAAGCCCTGTTTAGTCAGACCCTATGTCTCCAGCAGTGGGAGTAAAATTGGTTATAGGTGAGCTAGGACATGAGAGAAAACACTGCAGTGCCGTGACATGAATCTCTGGATAACCACTTTGCAAAGTGGTTAAAGGAAAAAGGGGTAACTCCAGTCTTGCATTAGTTGTGCCGTTTCTGGGACCATGCCGGGAGCCCACCTGCTCACTCCTCCAGGGGCTCCCACTGATGGACCATCGTCCCAGGTTGTCTCTGCCCTATTGAGCCTTGCCAGCTTTTTTCTTTATGCTTATGTTGGGGCTTCTTGCAGGCTTCCCTGAAGCCCCTGCAAGGGCCTGGGACATTCACTAATCTCCAGAAGAGCCAGTGAGTGAAATACTGTAGAGTCCTCATGGATGTACCGCTCCAGCCATGACCACCTTGTGTAGGGTGCATGGAAAGGGCTGTGCCTGTCCCATGTCTCCCATCTCATGCTGAACCCAAATTTTGGCCCACCTTTGGTTTCCCTCTTTGCTGCAGGTTCCTCAGCACAGCCTTGGGCAGCCCAGTCCTTCTCCCTCTGTTTTGCGAGGCCAGCAGCGCCGCGCCTCCCTTGGGGGCTGCAAGGATGCCCCGGGGGCACTGAGATGCTGCCATTACAGCACTCGTGTAACTCCTTGCACCTTCTGTGCACTGAAGGCCTGGGATAATTTTGCAGAGGCAAGATATCATTCCAGAAATTAATCACATCAAGTGCTGTGGAATTTTGCTTAAACTCCCCTTTCAGATTTATAAGCCTGACAAATATAATTTTTTTTCACAGCTTGCTGGCCATCTGCTGATCCTCTATAAATATAGCTGATTTAGTGCTTTGTCTTAAAAAGGAAGGAGACACACATTTACACACGCAACCCCAAAGAGTGTGATGCCAATGAAAGGTATTAGGAAATATCATAGCTGGCCAGGAAGAGTAGCATGGCTAGGTATATGTAGTAGCATGGCTAAGTATATACGTATACTTAGGTGTCTCTCCAGATGGGACTCAGCATCTCTTACTGAGAGTGGTTTCACCCAACCCAGCTTTCACATTTCCAATGGGACAGAAAGGCTCCATGTGGCTGGAGGTCTGTGCCCCGGGTCAAAAAAAAGGAGTGAGAAAGAAAAAGAGGAGGAGGAAGGCAGGCAGGCAGGCAGGAAGGAAGGAAGGAAGGAAGGAAACCCTCAGCAGGTGAAGGCTATGAGCCCTATGAAACAGGACAAGAACGTGTTACATATGTTTTCCTAGAGGTTGCTACATGTTTTATCAATTTGTGTACTCATGGGAGATGTCTCTTTTCTGCAGAGATAAGTGTTCCAACGTGCTGTGTTTTAAAATGGCCCATCAGCTGGAAGCAGCCCTGTCACCATGTAGGTGCAGATAGAGGGCTGGAGCACCTCTCCTATGAGGACAGGCTGAGAGAGTTGGAGTTGTTCAGCCTGGAGAAGAGAAAACTCTGGGGAGACCTTATGGTGGCCTTTTGGTACTTAAAGGGGGCTTATAAGAAAGATGGGGACAGACTTTTTAGCAGGGCCTGTTGTGATAGAACAAGGGGTAATGGTTTTAAACTGAAAGAGGGTAGATTTAGGCTAGATATAAGGAAGACATTTTTATGACAAGGGTGGTGAAACACTGGCACAGGTTGCCCAGAGAGGTGGTGGATGCCCCATCCCTGGAAACATTCAGGGTCAGGCTGGACGGGGCTGTGAGCAACCTGGTCTGGTTGAAGATGTCCCTGCTCACTGCAGGGGGGTCGGGCTAGATGCCCTCTAAAGGTCCCTTCCAACCCAAAGCACTCTATGATTCTATGGTACCCCCATGCCCCTGCTCCTCCTCACCCCAGGCTGCACACAGAGTACATTATCCCTGGGCAGCCCGCGAGCCCTTAGCATAGAGATGTGTATTCCTTTTCCATGGCTCACAACTAGGATCTGCAATTTTTGGATATAAACATCTCTTCCTCTGCCTCTGGCCACTGAAGCTCTGAATGCATTTGCTCTTGTTTTTTGTAATAAAGGGGGTTCCTGGCATTTTATTTTCCCTCCCTGCCTTGTAAATCAACTTGTTGGCTTCTGGGGAGTCCCTGCAGGCAGACCCAGGGGATCACCTCCCCAGGGCATGAAGACGTGGCCCTTGGCTGGCTTTGTAGCCTGGGAAGTCCTGGCCAGACCGTGGCAGAGGGTGGGAAGGATGGGATGGGTTTTTCTCTGGGGAGTTGGGGCTGCGAACACAGCCTGATGGTGCTGGGCTGGAGTGTTTCAAGACAGCTTCTCTCCCCAGGACCTGCCCAAGCCAAGTGGGCTGAGTGACAGGTTCCTCCTCTGAGGCCAGTAAGGAAAAAAGTCTTCCATTGCTGCAAAGCAGGCTCAGGAGAGCAGCTCCCCGGCTGCTCCTCCAGCCTGGACCAGCAGCCTTTGCAGCTCTTTCACGCCTCTGTGTGAAGGTCAACACGGGTGTCCCCGACCGGGGAGGATCCCTCGCCCCTGACCTGCCCTCTCCCCTCGCCTGCCCTCTCTGCGTAAGCCCCTAAAGTGTGCGAGTGGCTGAGCAGATGCTGGTGGCTCCTAGGGTGCCCTGCAGCATCCCAAAACCCCGCCGGCAGGGCCCCGCGTGCCCGTGGAGGGGGAGACATGGCCCATTGTGCATTGACAAGGGCTGGAAGACGGTAAACAAATAAATCAAAAATAATTGAAATGACACCATGGGAAATAACTCCTTGGGCTTGCAAGCAGACAACTTCTTCCCAAGGAAAGTTACTGGGGATGCTGCCTTGGAGATGTCAATGTAATGAAAACAAAAACAAAACCCACCCCAACCCAGGGAGTGTTTTACTTTACTAACGGGTCCCTTTTAAGTGTAGGATATTGACATTGTGTTTGAATAGGGGCACCGTAGGAGCCCAAACTTGCCATACATGTATTTCCAAACCTACCACCTTCTGTAGAAACATCAAGGGAATACATTTGAATGGAAATAAATTCAGCTAACGCCTATTGATGCAAATGGGTAATTTCGAGTGCATTAAAGAATGCAGCCAGAGAGGCTTCAGCAAACAATCCAGATCATGTCTTAATTAAGGTATTCTCTTTCTTCGTCTTTCTTTTTTCTTTCTTCCTTTTTTCCTCCCCTCCATTTGTGTGCACAATAGCAAAGAATCCTCTCAGTCCCTGAGAAGACAAAATTACACCTAAAAACCAAGGCCGTCTAAAAACATGTGCTTTGATAAACATATATGGACATGAATTTAATTGTGCCCGTGCGCTTTCACTCTGTAAAGGTGACAGCTGAGCCAATCAGCTAACTAATTAACATACACTGCAAACGAGATTCCTCTTTTCTCAGGCCCGGGACAGATGGCCTATGCCACTCAGCCAGCTTCCTGCGCCTAATCCCCTGCTCCTATTTGCTCCAGTGGCTGCAGATATTTGCATTCCCTCCACAATAACCCATTGAAACAAATCACTCCCTTTTTTCTTGCCACCTCCAAGAAAGCACTGCATGCCACTGCCAATGTGGAAATGCTGCCACAAAGGAACCAATTATTATTTACAGAAAAATACCAGAAAAGAAAAAAAAAAACAACTGAGGATTGCTGCTAAAAATAAAACCAAGCCCTTAAAAAAAGGGGGAAAGAAATAAAATGACATCTCTGAAACGGTCCGGTCCATGAAGGCTGCATTCAGAGTGCCTGGAGCAGGTTTCATATTTTTTTGCCTGCTCCTGTTGCCATTGAATCTGATAGCGTGCTTTGCTTGTTAACAAGTTTTATGCTTTATTTTGGACGATCATTTTATGCCTTGGCCAGCAATACAGATTCAGGTTTGTTTTCTAACAGTCCCTTTTCCAATGGCCCACCTGTTGCCAAGAATAAAAAAGGTTGTAAACCAAAATTTATTTTCAGCAATATCTTTTATCTAAACACATCCCTAGGTGCCCCATGGAGAAACCCAGGGTGCAAATGGGCAGCCTGAGGCTGCATTTTGTATGTTGGAAGATGCTGGTGCTGCAACATCCCCAGGTGCTTCCCGACAACTGTTGCTGTTCCCAGGGGTCCCAGCTGGGCTCTTGGGAGTGGTTTGTAAAGGATGTACAGCCCTGGGAGCAGGGTAATGCAGGTGCCTTCGCTCATGCTGATAGTATTGGGCCCCCCCTCTCCGATCCATTCTGCAAACCAGCATTGCAGAGGTCTTCCCTGGTTTCTCAGAAATCAGGCTGCAGTGGGGTTTTTTTTTGGATCCCATGGAAAGAGAGGTTTTAAGAATACCGTTGCCTGTACTGTGATGCTCTGCGGTGTGTTTGCTGAGATACAGAGGCTTTGCCGTGAGCACAGTCCTCATCCGAGCACTGGAAGGAGGCAGCTCCCAGAGCCCTTTGGCAGTGCGGAGCAAGGAGGGGGCAGCAACGGGGAGGAAAAAACTGGGGATTTGGGAGATCAAAGGAGAAAGTCTTTTGGAAAATTCCTCCAAACTTCATTGATACAGTGTAAGGAAAAGATGCATCCAGAAGGGCTTTTTCAGTCAATCATTACAGCTTGGGTCCAAACCAAGACTGCAGCAAACAAATGTAGGACTGGTAGGTCCCAACAACACCCCATGTTGTTATCTCAGTGTTGTTAAAAAACATTTCTAGCTGCTTGGATCAGTTATGAAAGGTTTGCTTTGGTTTTTTTGCAAATACAGAGAAGATTCAAAATATCTCACATTGAAAATCCTTCTCTGTGTGCATCATTTTTGGTATAATTTCAATCAGTTCCATTACATTTATGCTGTACGCTATCTCAGCTGTCTGAGAAGATACCAGCCAGTGCTTCAAGTGTTGACTGATGTGACCATGTAACTGAATCTTCTTCCCCGGGTTGTGAGAAATGGCTAGATCTGAAAAAGTCTGCTCTTGGAGAGTTGCATAGCTGGTTACTCGGCTTCATGTTTAGCTCTTGGTGCCTTGGTCAGCCTCATTAAAATAGTAAATAATAATCGTACTCAGGAAGGAGCATGCAGTGACAAACTGAATAGCCTCCTCTCCCTCTTGCTGTCGTGGTGCAGTAGAAACACTTGCATGGGTTCTGGGGGATTACAAAACTCAGAACCTAATAAATCCACAGGAAAATAGTGTTTCAGATGCCATTCCGGACCAAGGACTGGTGGGGAAACTCTGCAGCAAATAATTCTAGATCCATCAAAAGAACTGAACACATGAAAGTTTCCTTCTAGTTTGAGAAAATCCTTGCATGCGCCTTTTTGTCCAGACACTCAAGTACTTTGCTGGTGAAATGAGGATTTGCAAAGATGTGCACAGCCTGTCCTTGTGGGCAGGTAGGTCCAGAGACCAAGACAACTTTGCCCCTTGAAGGTGCACCAGGAGTGCCTTTGTAACACAAGGCAGAGCTTCCCAGAGACCCAAAACCCCAGCCACTTTTACTTGTTTTCCCAAGATTTATATTTTCTCTCTCTCTGTTGCCAGATTCACATGGAGAGGCCAAAGTAGAATAGGAGAGACTCTTCTCCATATATCTCCAGTTCAACCAGAGCGATGACAAGCAGCCAACTAACATCTGAGGGGGCTGTGATGAAACTTCCTGCTCGGCTGCTCAGCCTTTCTCCTTTCACGTCGACAGCCATGCTACAGGGTCCTCATTTGACCTGCAACTCCACAACCTCAATCCTCAAAGGTTGGGTGGCCTAATCAAAACCAACAGAAAACAAGGATGCAATTTTGCATGCCGCATTTCAGCCTGCAAGTTGATTTGACCACTCCTAATACCTTCTCCACATCCATCCAGCACAGGAATGGTTACAGGAACATTGCTAAGAAGCCCATTTTGGGGGTGGTGGGCCCACTTGTTATTCCTTCTTATCTATTCCCTCTTATCTTTCCACCAGATCCAGCCCCTACAGAGGCAGGAATCCAGCCCAGCTTTTTTCCCCTGGAGCAGTCTCCTCCTCTAGGCATGGAAATGAATATGCAAGGTGGAAAAGATTGCCCGCCTGGTAAAAAGCTGTGCTCTCCTTTGCATCTGAAATGACCACTGATCTCTCTGCAAAAATAACTTCTCAGAGGAGCACGCAAATTCACTAGCTGGTTTGCATGCAATCAAAAGGAACCCAACAACAACAATAAAATCCCCTGTATTTTCGAGACAAAGTTATTTTTCATAGCAGAGCCTTAAAAGTCCTTATAAATGTAAGATGCCAGTGGTTTCTCATGCAAACAAAAGATTCTGGGGCTTAGCTCTCTGCTGAGAGCAGAGGAAGCGCCAGGGTAGGAATGATGGAACATTCAACCGGGCTCCTCTCTGACAGCTTTATAGCCCAGATACAATGGGCAGAGCCTCTGTACCGATGAGTCTAATTTAGGCAGCTCTGGCACCCGCCCCCCATGGCTCTACTGCGCATTGCTGCTGTCTTCTTCAGTTCTTCTCCCCGGCCCTACCGAACAAATCGGCGTATCGGTCACAGGGCCCCACGCACCAGGGCCCCGCACACCTTTGTGATACTCCCTGCAGAAAAAGCTGCTGCTTAGCAAAACAAAAGGAGTCTCATAATCTACTTATTGTGCCTCATTAGGATTGCGGGCGCCCTCTTCTAATGGGAAAGTTATAGGATCAGGCAGCCAGTGCACTTCAAGGTTACCATTCTGGGTAATAAAGACATTTTTTTCCCTGTTCATGTCCAAGCATGACAAGACACAGCAGCTCGCTCCCAAGAAGCCGCTTGACATCTTCATTGTTCTACCTTCGCCGCTAAACATTTTTTTTTGCACCGTTTCTTGGGGTGGGCATCATGAAATCAAGCGTGGCTTTTCCAGGGAGAGAGGTGTTTTGATGTGGTTTTTATTCTGCAGGCTCCCAGCTGCAGAAGCCAACCCGCCTGGGTAGGATCTCTGCACACTTTCAAAGGAGGGTCCTGGGCAGATGTTATCAGGGATAGTTTATATAAATCTGAGCCTAGGTTAATTCAGAAAATATGTAGTTTCTGCAGCAGCTGTGAACCACACAATGTTATCCTGCGCCTGATATGCGGGCGCTTAGATAACGTGACAGTCCCTAGGTGATAGGGTCGTATCAACCTTTGATGCTGAAACACATGCAAATTCCCTTTGGAGCTGGAAATGCAGTGCTTCTGGGGGCTGTTTAGAGAAGACATCGTTCAGATAGTGTTTCTCACTGAAGCTGCAGCTTCTTATTTCCAAAGGAGAGGAGCCAGCTCTGGTGGGTATTACAGAAGTCCCTTAGAAACATTTGAGAGAGAGCTCAAAAATAACCATTATAGCTCAGTTTAAATGGATTTATGGAACATGAACAAAACAACACAAAAACTTGGCTTGTTTAAGAATCTGTAGAGTCAAAGATCTGATGTGTTCAGTAAATGCAGCAGCCAGAGTCATGCTGCAGAAAGCATTTGCGAAATACTCTGAGCATTTGACTTTTTACTTCATATGTAATTTAACTCTAAGGGACCATGTTGTGTCATCAGTTTTGAAGTGAGAGTCCTTGATGAAGTCTTCAGGGAAAGGGCTTAAAAAAAAAAGTGACACGGTAAGGACACGAGGATTTCAAAGCCCTTCAGCAGCCTAAGAAGGCCTCAGTCCCAAGCACTTTATTTAGGCAAGACACAGACGTTCTCAGCGTCAGAACTCAGCCTAATCACACAGATTGTTTCGACCAACATTTAAAAGCAGATCTCCCTTGTAGGAAGCACATCTATTATTTAATGGTTCATAACAGTGCTGCATTTCAATTTACTATCAGTGTGGAGGACTATCACACCAGGGGGAAACTGGGGAGGGAATTTCGGGAGGGGCAAGGTCATTCCCTGCTTTGCCTGAGATAAACCTCCCCCTTCCACACTGCCCTGATCTTTCCCTGATACCCCAGTGCTTACAGAAAGTCACTATGGCCTCCTTAAGACAATGAATGGTCAACAATGTTTGGTCTACTCAAAGATAAATTCCAGTTTATAACCTTACCTGAAGAGGGTCCATCTCCCTGGAGGTAAAATAAAATGAAGTATTAGAGCAAGATACTACTGATATTGCCAGTGTGGTAATATTGGGGTGAATTTCACATTTGTTTTTTCACACCTCTCTGAAACACCCCTCACACACACGGTCACTGGCAGTGGGTGTGATAGGATTTCGATGAGGAGCTACAGTACCGGCGAGCTTTGCTGTGGATGACAAAGAGCCCAGGTCTCTGAGCCCCAGCAGCCCTGCTGCCAGGTGACACACAACCCAGCTCCTCCAAACCGTGCAAATGTTTGCTCTCCAGCAAGTCTAATTTCAAACACAGGCAGTGCTTACATGCATGAAGTGCATCAAACCTTAGAGCAAAAGTACTGTACCCAGCAGATATGGCCTTCCCAGGAACGCAAGGAGGAATGAAGTGCAGTTGCTGCTTTTTTGGAAGGATTTACTGACACAGCCCAGCTGGGAGAGCAATAGCTGGAGAGAAACTGCCAGGGAGCGTAACCTGGGAAGATGCTGCCCTTTCGGACAAAGCAGATGTATTTTGCAGGGCTCCAGGCAATGACAAGTCTTGGAAAGTCGTAGCTAATGTTTCACCCAGTAGCTTGTGAGGAGACCAAATTTCTTGGAAATAAAGCATTTCTCATGGGTGTCTCATAAACAAATTATTCTGGCCACATTCACCGAGCTGTCCCTTTCTAGGAAAGCAAATACACAACGAATCCCAACCAAAACCGAAGCCAAGCTACCCTGGCACTGAAAGAGCGATGCATGGGCTGAACCTGGAGTTATGCCATCTTCCTTCATCTATTTGTAGGGAGGTAACAAATATCCAGTTTCTCTCGCGTATCAGCAGCTTTGAGACCTCTTTGTAAGCAGAGCTAAAGTCAAGTGCATCTGTAATGCCTGTTATTGTAGCAGACACCACAGAGAGAGCATTAGGAGCTCCCTCCTCACCCGGGGAACACAAACCAGGGTGTGTTTATAGCCCAATAATTGCTTGTTTGTGTAAAGTAATGATGTCCCTGTTTGGCTTTTAGGCCAATTAGTAGAATAAAGGTGGTAAAAACACCAACATAATTAGTAGAATGACTATAAAACACCGACACCAAGTGTAAAATCTCTAGCCTTTTTGACACCCCGGTTTTATAGTGCAATATAAGGAGGGCAGTAACATTCGGATGTGGAGGAGTTCCTCTGCTTTTGTAGCTGACTTTGAATGCCCCTGCACCATCAGAAGTGTTTGGATCGCCTAGGGTGGCCGACTGTGGTCTCATATTAAAAGAAAGTTGCCTCTGCTAATTATTTCTTGCACTGCTTTTCCCTTTGCTAATTAAGAATGGCAGAAAGATTTGATTATAATTTTTTTCCCCTGGTAGTTAAAAAAAGAGAAAATCAAACCCCAACCCACCCCAGATCCCCAGGCTGAAGAAAATACTGTTCCTCACGTCCGGGGTTTCAGTACTTTATCAATACGCTATCAGCTGAGATTGCTGGGGACTTGATACGAGCAGTCAAAGGCACCAAAAATCAGTCTTTTAGTGTCAGCCACAATGCCAGGGCTGTACTTGGTGGGTGAACAGAAGGAGAGTTATCCAGAAAACATGAACAGCTTCATTGTGGCACTGCTGCTCCCGTCCCCGTGTAGTTAAAAAGGGACCATCAAGATTGGGAAGGCCAAGATTCAACCTAGGATAATCATTCACCCGGACGCTCTCTTCAAAAAAGCAATGCAGTTCCTCTTGAGGGTTTCTTCTGCTGGCATGAAAGCCCCTTCGGTTAACTGATGGTTGTTCTTTCAGTGCAGGAGCCAAGCCTGTGCTGGGAGGGCTGTGCTACACCATCGATGTGCGTTGCACTTATGGCAGCAAAACTGCTATTGCTGAATCCATCCTTCTTTAGTGAGCTGATTTCTAAAATCCACTTTTCAGTGCACAAGAACAGCACAGCTGGGAGACCTTGCAGCATTGCCCGATGACACTTTGTGCTCAGAGCAACAAGGTTGTCCCATGTACCTGCCACAAGAATTTAGTCCGGTGGCTGAGACTGGACAGACTTCATCACAGTGCACATTTCACAGCATATGGGGATTTTCGGATGTGTTTTTCAGTGTGCTGGCTGATCACAGGCTGGGACAGTCTGTGGTTATCTCAATTTTCCTCATGAGTGTGGGGAACAAAGAGGCATTGCAACCCCAGCCTCTCTCTCAAAGTCCCTAAATTTGCCCCTAATGTCGTGGACATACTTAGCCATATGACCCCTGTTTTTGCCCCACTCCCACCCCACAACACCTGCCCTGTGATTCCTGGCACAGGTCACTGAAGAAGGAGGCTCTTGCTATGTTTAAGGCCATGGGGCGAAACTAGTTGTCCCATTTCAGCCCTACTGGAGCCTATGGGAGAGATGGGGACAATCTTTAGAGCAGGGCCAGTTGTGACAGAACAAGGGGTAATGGTTTTAAACTAAGCCAGGGTAGGTTTAGACTAGATATAAGGAAGAAATTCTTTGGAATGAGGGTGGTGAGACACTGGAATGGGTTGCCCAGAGAGGGGGTGGAGGCCCCATCCCTGGAAACATTCAAGGCCAGGTTGGATGGGGCTCTGAGCAACCTGATCTGCTTGGAGATGTCCCTGCTCACTGCAGGGGCATTGGGCTGGATGGCCTTTAAAGGTCGCTTTCAACCCAAAGCATTCTATGATTCTATGAACATCTGCAAACAGCAGAGAGCTTAAAAGCCAGCTTGAATTCCCAGATGTTAGCTACTGCATCCGCTGCTGGTTCTGCCACCCAACAAACCTGCCAGCAAGGTTCAGTTTCCCCCTGATCCATCAGGAAAGGTGATCTGCCGCTGCCTTTGCGCAGGAGCAGACTAAAGAGTGCTCACACTGCTTTTCCCTCAGGGGGTTGGGGGGTGCTGCAGGGACAGGAGCTGAGGGCAAGAGCATCCTAAATTGCTCTGGTGAGAAAGGCAGGAGAGTCCTCCATCATGCCTCCACTCTGAGAGTCCTTAAAAACCGCACAGACTGATCATCCAGGACCTTTCATGTGGCAAATGATGTAGTGATGCTTAAGAGGCAATTTTTTTTTTCTAAGGACGCAGATCATATAAAAGAATTAGGGGTGGTAGCATTTTGACCTTAAGTTTGAACTTCTTCCCAATGTTTGGGACTCCAGGCAGAGCTCTGTAATTCCCTGAATTCAGGCTAGTTTTGCTGGATTTTTTTAGCATTTTTTTTTTCATGGTTTCAACAGATGTAAAAAAACAAATCTTGTTGAATTAAAGATGACAGCAGAGAAGCTATCTCCTGCCCAGGAAGCTCAGCTTTGGGGTTTTGGAGCATTTATCTTTTAGCAAGAGGTCCCTCTTTCTTCCAGCCTCTGCTGAAGCTCAGCCTTCATGCTCTGCACTGCTCTCTTTCCACGGGTTATCTGAAAAAGGTTCTGCCTTCCTTCACTCTTCTCAGATCAAAGGGAACATTATCAGTTTACAAAGCATCCCTCGTGGCTTCCCGTCTCCCAGCACCTCTGTCTCACAAACCGTTTCACCAGGGGCAAAGGATTGGGACCCACGCTGCTGGGCAGCACTGCATCCCTGGGCAAGGGTGGCTATGGAGGCCTTCTGTGCCATGAATCAGAAAATCACCATGCCTAAGTGTCCTGTTCCCAGGAAAAGTTGTGTAGTCTGATGATTTGGGCCAGCAAACATTTCTGGCCGAACACCATTGAATGTGGGGAGTTCCTGAAGGGATGAGTTTGACCCCCTGTCCTTGATTTGCACTGTGAGGAAGAAAGGAATAAAAGGCATAAAAATGTAACTTAAAGACAGAGTGTCACCCTTTGCTTTGAATTTCCTGCCTTTTGTCAGGCTAAAGTGCTCAATGCTATTTAAATGCAAGTTTTCTATAGGAGAATCCTCCCCCAGCCAGGCTTTCATGGCAAGGTTTGCAATGCCCACTTCTTTCATGGCTGCAGGTTTGCAGACAGTTCATCCAAAATCTCCTGCCATCAGAGAGCTCAGTCCATCTCCAGGTTACCCTACAGTGGGGTGATGCTCCCTTTGGCATCGGAAGAAAGAGAGGAGGAGCACTTCTGCCTCTACCACTGACTGATTTTGTCCTACAGTAGTGTCACCTAACCACCTTCTACCTCAGCTTACCTGTCAGTTCAGTGGTTATAACAGTGCTGGTGTTGTGGGGACATTACAAATCCTTAACATTTCCAAGTGCCTGAACATGCCTTGTGGGTGGCACTGAGGTTGGAACAGCTTCTTCAGACTCTTTTGCTAATGGTGCATCTTTTCTTCTTGCCAAGATGGCCAGATGGCTCTTAGTTAAAAAAATAAAATTAATACTTTTTTTTTTGCTAGAGTCTTATTACAGTATGTTGCTGATAGAGCACTTGCTTCTTAAATATTTTCTCCCTTCTATCTACCCCGCCCCTGTCTTGCCCCTAAACAGATTCTCAGTTAACCATGGGAACAGATTCTCAATTAGGAATGGGCAAACCTTGCAAGATCATTTTTATGTATTTATATGGTTGGTCAATGTTTTTTTTCTGTCTCAGATGATATTTCTGATTGGTTTTCAATTAAATAAAAGCATCTGCTCACTGGAAAAATGTTTCAGCATAACTGAAGCTACAAACCAGTCTCATTCTTGGGTAAAATATGTGTTAAGAACAGATTCTCAATTAGGAATGGGCAAACCTTGCAAGATCATTTTTATGTATTTATATGGTTGGTCAATGTTTTTTTTCTGTCTCAGATGATATTTCTGATTGGTTTTCAATTAAATAAAAGCATCTGCTCACTGGAAAAATGTTTCAGCATAACTGAAGCTACAAACCAGTCTCATTCTTGGGTAAAATATGTTTTAATTTTTTTTTTTTTTTTTTTTTCCCCTGCTGATTTAGTAAGGTATGAGATAAGTAGCCTCTCTAAAAGCCAAACAAATGAAACTAAGTGAGGATGCAGTTACTCAAGTGTAGGCATGCCTGCTTCTGAATCCTGCCTTGATCGGCCATACCATGGTGTTACACCTGGTGAATACGCAGGTTCTCTTTCGGCTTTTGTGCTTTGGTGGAAATCCAGAATGACTCCATCAGACCAACGAAGCTGTACCCTGGGAGGCCACAGGACCATATGGTTGAAATGCTTGCCTGAGCAAACCACCGTGAATCATGCCGTGACTTGGAAATGTAGTGGAAGTTTGGGACACTAAGACACCACACTTCAATGTGCTGAAGACCAGGTTATCCCAGAAATACCCCCAAATGGCCTCCATATCGTCACTTGTTCTTTCTAGCTGTGGCCCTGGATGCAGCCCGGGAAGGACAGAGAGGGATTAACTCATCTTCAGCATTGCTGAGCTCATGCAGACCCCAGGACAAACTTGGTTTCTTTGGAAGCTCAGACAAAAAAAAAAATTCATGTGTCTGCCCAGGTGAGGCCATCTTTCCTGCCGTATTTTCATATTTGAAAACAGAGCCCTGGCCTAAAGCTTCATTTCAGTGTTTGGGGCAGCAAAACCCAAGTCACCCCTGGAGCACCATGAAGGTGGGACAGGCTGTCCCTCGGTGCCGGGCTCTGCGGCTGGTTTAAGCACCGGATTAGCCGCAGAATAGCTAAGCTCTTATAAGGCTTGGGAAAACATGCTGCCCTTCCATGCTTAGTGGGTTTGCCAGGCTCTCCTGTCACTTAGAATGAATGGGGAGAGAAATCATTATTTAATTATCTGGGAAGCCCTTTAAAAGACTAATCAGCAAGGAATTTCACTCCAGTAGTAACAGCTGGCTCTCACACTATGAGTCACAAAGAGAGATATTAAAAGGCTGTGTTTTTCTCAGTTAGTGAACTTATTAACTGTGCTCTCCTCTTTTATAAAAATGCTGCATTGTTCTCTAACAATGGTCCCCAGCCCCAAGAAACACGACAGTACGCTGGAGGGGATGGGGCCTTACTGTAAGCTGGGGTTTACCTAGTCCAGGATCTCACGCTTCAAACCCCAGTTTTGCCCTTTTGGGGTTCAGGTGAGGCTCTTCCCTCCAGCCAGGTGGCAAAGGGGTCTGAAATGAGAGGTGTCAAATGGAGAAAGTGCCGGGACGGGGCAGAGAGATTTGTGCCGTGACAGCCAGTGGTTCACTTCCCTGCCACCCTTGCAGCCGGAGAAAAGCGCATCCCGGCCGGCTTCCCCTTGGAGAGGCAGCGGTTTGCCTTGGCGCTGTGGGAACGGTGGAATGGAGCTGAGCCCAAAGCATTGGGTTGGGCAGGATGAGCTGAAAGGTGTCTTCCTGAAGGAGACCTAGAGGTCAAGGAGAGAAAGGGAAGAGGTGTCCTCTCCAGGACAGTAGTTCTCGGTGGATGCTGCTGCTGCTCGGGGTTGTGAATTGTGGCTAAGGCGGGGAGACCTGACCCAGCTCTGCTGTCAGATCCCACCTGAGAGCCTCTCTGCACCAATTCCCCTCATGCCAGTGCCCGACAGTGGATTCAGGAATGATAAAGCCACGGGGCACCTATTAAACTTAAGTGCAAGGAAAGAGCTTTAAGTTCAAGCGGCAGCTTGAGTGAAATTAAATGAGGGAAGCTATGTCTCAGTAATTCCAGGCTACCTGTCGCCATCTCTGGATTTACCCTGCTTGAGCAGCAGTTTTGCTCTCTCCTGCAATCTGCAGCTGTGGAATGAGCACTTCAAAACTCAGCAGACCCCGTCAGCCCCTCCAGGTCTATCAACCAGACCCTTGGCCTTATCAGAGCTCTGCAGAGGGAACAGCCACCTTCCTCCTCTGGGCTTGTCATCTCTCTGATGTTTTAAACACGTAGCTCTCCAAACACAACTGGTTCCACAGCACAATCTAATCTCTGTGGGAGCATGGGGATGGGGAGCAGATCCCTCTGGCAAAGAGGGGCACAAATGGCTGGGGAGATGCTGGTTGTGCGGGAGAGCAGCCGGGCAGGGGCTGGCATCTGCTTGGCTCTTGTGGGGACCAGAGGTGTTGGGGGGTATGTGTGTGTGTGTGCGCATCTCTGTGGGTGGGAAGGAGGGGAGGAAGGACAGAAGGGGTATGGGATTACAGTTTACTGAAAACCCATTGCCCATATGCACAGTGACTTGCTGCTTTCAATCTTTCTCAAGAAATCCTTTTCTCTCCGTGTGTATATACATTTCAGCCCCCTGAAAGAGTGCTCCCCCCTGCCCAAGGTCAAACATTTAACTGCGAAAGGTATTTAGAGGCTCAGACTAAATTCCTAGTATTTAAACCAGTGTCTCAGCACAACAGAGCGGAGGCATCTCTGTCCAAGCGGCGCTGGGCTCTCTGCCGCAGGGGAGAACATGCAATAATATTTACCCGGCACAGACAAAACTGGTACGAACACAACCGTCCTCTCCTCTTCGGGGGCCCTTGCTGAAGACAGACGGCTCAGCAGTCTGGCAGTAATGGATAAATCTCAAAGGGCAATATTTCAGCTTATATAAGGGGATGGGGCTCCCTGCCAAGAGAGCTTCTACAATTTACATCAGGGAGGATTTGGCTGGAGATAAATCAGGTAGTCATTCCCCCGGAGGAGCTGCGGTACCAGCAGCACTCACCTGTCTGCCCAGCATCAGAGCCAAGCCCTTCCCCCCTCGGGCAGCTCCAGGTATGAATTGTGCATTTGGGGTGCCCTGGGAGAGGGAGGCACTGATGGCGATGAGACACAAACTCAGGCGTGCATTAACACTGGAAAAAGGTGTTCAACTGGAGTGCTTTCCCTTACAGAGGAGAAGGACTGTCTCCTGCCAGGGGGGTGAATTGCCCCAAGGGATCTGTGTTCAGCTCCCTGCTTGCTGCTCTTTTTGTGTTGTCAGTGTCTGGGTCTTGGTCTGCTGCCACCCAGCACCCCGTTAAGTGTCCTGGGCCATAGGTCCAGAGGTGAGCAGGACCTCCGATGCTCGTCCTCTCCACGCAAGGAAAGGATGACAGGATGGTGAGCAGCAAGCAGTGACATGGCTCCAGCTCCCCTTGCTCACATCCCCACACAGCTGCCGGGGGGAAACACACACCATCATTTTGGGGCTGGTGCTGGCTTGCTCTCCACTTCTGCTCCAGGATGAAGCTGGGAGGACGGGTGAGTCAGAGCTGTCTGAACCAGAGCTTGTCCTGGGGCTGCTCTGATGCAGCTGCTCACACAGAGCCCTCTCTTACAGCCCTGCCTCCAGCTACAGCCCAGCCTGGCTGGTTTGGGAGCAGACGCACATTCCCAGCTCCTGTCTGTCTGCATCTGTTCAGGATGGGTATTCGCTCCTGAGTTTCTGCTCACTCATCCACCCCTTGTCATAATGTGCGAGTAGGGCACAAGCTGCAGCACTCCGGTGCAAATGCAACCTGTGCTTCACCCCCTGTTCTTCCACTGACTGGACTCCAGAGCTTTAGCTGGGACTGCTGGATAAGGATGAAGCCCCACCAAGCTGAGGGCAGAGCAGGCTCCGCCTGATGCTCACGGGGAGGTCTTCGGCAGCTGGTGATGGAGCTTCCTTTGCCTCTGCCCTGCACGCCTATTAGCTTTGTTGCATAAATAAAAAGCAATTTGCTCTTGATTGTTTGTATTTTGTTTTGGTACTCAGTGGGCTCACAGCATGCAGAGGAGGTACACACATGGGGAGTTCACCAGCCTCCCAAGGAAGACCAATAAACCTTTAATCAGCACACCGGGAAAGAGCTCTGCCGCAAGTTGCTTTCAGGATGTGTATTACAGAAGGACGTAATGGTACCCGCTTAGGAGAGAGCCCTGCTCTGGATCCCATCCCCAGATCTTGCAAGCTGTTTTAAAAAACAAGGAGGAGAAGGTATTTCAAGTTTTGCAGACTTCAACCTGATGCATGGGAGAATTAAGAGTTCAACCTGACCACCTTGGTCTGGTTATCTGTTGCCTCTAGACAAGACTGGGAGTATCTCAAACACCTGAAGGTGACAGAAGGGTTTGGGCCATCTGTGTCCTTCTGGAGGCTGGAGGGACACTGAAGGCCATGCCCAATGGCACCAGATGCCCATGCATAAGCAGCTGAATTCAGCCCCAGTAGGATGTCTTAAATCAAGTCACTGTCAGAGGGAAGGACTGAGCCAAGATCTCCTGCCACAAAGGCTTGTGCCTGTTTCTTTACAGAGCACTCATGTTACTGGATACTGTACAATATCAAAGGGTTTCTGGCCTTGGCTGCTATGAAAGCTCCTTAACAGATAAGAAAATATGTCTTTATATTTGCTATTTGATTGTGAAAGGAGACATTTTAATCAGCATTTGTCAGCCTGTCTGATATATAACTAGTATTTTATTCTGTTACACTGCTCTTATCAGCATCCTACAGTCTGTTCGCTCACAAACAACAGTGATTATCTTTCCTATAGGAAATTGTGGCTTTCTTTTTCTTAATTGGGCAAAATTCCTACTAAAGTTCCGTTCTGTCAAAATGGATGGGTCCCAGCCCAGGTGGCTGTCCTGGAGGAAAGAAAGAGAAGGGAGGAGGCACAGAAGTTTGTCAGAAGCTAAATTCAGAAGCATGAGGACAGGGTGGCCTGCATAAGGGGCCCAGGAGGCAGCCACCGTGCAGGAGCTTCCCCAGGGGTTGGTGACCCCCAGGGCGTGAGCCTGGTCAGGCAGCCCTGGTGCAGCTGTGGGTGCAGGCTGAAGGGGCAGCTGCAGCAAAGAGGTGGGAGGTGATGGTACTTGTGAGATACACAGGGAAGAAATAGCCCTGGAGAGCTGCTTTCAGCAAGCCTTTCCTCTCCCTCCATCTGCTTTTGAACAGTGCAGCAAGTCAGTGCATCCCCCTGTCCTGTCCCAGCACCTTTGTCCATCTCGTCTGTGTCACTGGCACCTACAAACCTGATATCCACCAGGAAAAGTGGATGGACAGGCCTGCTGGCATCTGCAGAGGGCCAGCTGATGGTTTTTCCACCCTAGGTAAATAGATGTTTTGATGCAGGAGGGTATTTTGGGGGTATTGCGACCCCTAATAGATGCCAAGGGCCAGCTGATGGTTTTTCCACCCTAGGTAAAGAGATGTTTTGATGCAGGAGGGTATCAATAATTAGCAGGAGGCAGCTGTGCCTGCTGGAGAGGTGATGTACCCCAGGATGTGTCCTCGCTGACTGTGTCCTAAAATAGTTCTGGTGATGGGGATCCAGCCAGGATCGTGGGAGCGCTTTGTCTGCCCTGGGTCCCACAACATGGAGGGGCTGTTTGTACAACAAATTGCCACACGTCCTTAAACTCAGACACACAAAATCTGCAATAGCTCACGATAAAACCAGGTAAGTTCCAAATGTCTTTGTAGTTTGGTTTCCAGGTATAATCAATAGAGATTTATGATGTTCAGCTACATTGGTGCTGCCTATGAATTCCTCTCTGCTTTTCTTTTGGATATTTGCAGTGTGCCCAGGGCTGCTCCTGTGCTGCTGATGCTCAGGATGAACCTGGGTTGTGCTATGAAGTGTCGTAAGCAATGGGCATTTGCAGTTCAGCACTTCAGCACAGAGATATAAACCTTCCCCAGTCTGAGCGATTTCCAAATTCCGAGTGTGTGCCCAGTGGCCCCCATTTCTGCAAAACCAAAGCCAGACACCAAAGGCACCTGTTTAGGAGCATTCAAAGCCCAGTGCAAAATCTAAGGCTGTGGCCTGATGCTATTTCTACTCCTTCTGCAACAGCTCAGTTAAAAGGCATTTTTGCAGAGGAAAATGTGACACTTAAAAGGTAACATATTCTTTTCACCTTCCAGTTTCCAATTCAGTTTGTAACTTAGCCCCAAGAAGCGATCAGGGGCAGCCTTCCTTTCAGCCTAAAATCTCTTTTTCATGCACTGGATGTCAGCGCTCCCGAAAAGATTAAATAAGGCAGAGGTAATGTAGATTTAAAGGATTTTCCAGATGAAGTGCCAGAGCACTTTGAACTGAAGAAGAAAGGGGTTGCTGTATGGGGACTGGTTGGTATGGGGGGAAGGCGCTGTGCAGAATTGCCCTGTGCAGTGCGTGGGGGTAAACGTGCCATGTCCGTGGAGCCGCAGGCTCTGGGAGAGCACCATTTACCTTGCACTGTGGGGCGCAGTGTGATGCTTGCAACGCCCAGGGAAAAAAATGCATAACAGGGCTGCGTGTCCAGTAATGGTCCTGGGGAATGGTCCTTCCAAAGAGGTATGAGGCCTGCTGTTCAGGATTGGGGAGCTCGGTCACTGAGTATGGTGGGTGTGCAACCAGGAGCAATGCTGATGGGGCATAGGGGGCCTCCATCCCCCTTAGACTTTGCCCAGAGATTCAACTCTGCATCAAGAGCAAAACCTCTCCAAGGGGATGTGAGTATGGGAGGAAGAGCTGCGAGGCCAACGCCTGTGCTCCCTGTGCCCGTTCAGTGGCTCGCTCAGCTAGGGAATGGGCATCAGACATCACCAGCATCAAATGTTGCTGCTGCCACCAGAAAAAGAGGCATCAGGGACAACTTCTCCTGCTCGTCCCCCAAGAAAGAGGCTCCACCCTGCTTCAGCACTGAGGATGTCTGGGCAAGAACGTGAACTGCTGCAAAAGATAAATTACTTCTGTTATCTCCAGATGGATCAGGTCTCTGACAGCATCTGATACCAGCCCTTCAGGAGGAAAGTTCAAGGAGATTTGTGGAAGCACTCACTCTGTAATGCTCTCAGAAGGTGCAGAGTTACCTTCTGGCCATGGGCAGTGGGTGGAGGGAGAGGTAGGGGGAGGAACAAGGTTTAATAAAAATAATAATAATAATATTAAAAAAAAATCCCCTTTGCATTTCAGTAGCAGCTCTTCCAATGTTCCCAGACCAAATTAACTCATGAAAAATTCCTGGCAGGTTGGTATGAATTCCACAGATAGGTGAAAAGACATTTGGAGGTAGAGTGAATAAACAGCTTCAAGTCATGCAAAAGGGCACTGGAGTGGGTAGAAAAAGAACTCAGGAGCCCAGCTCTGTCTCCTCTCTGGCTGTGTTTTCCTTGCGCCATCTGACCTTCAGGAGCACCGACTGTACTGCGAGTTTTTTACCTGTACTTGGGGCATCTTCATTTAAAGAGCTGCAAAGCAGCATGGAGAGCGGTCAGGAGACTGAAGCAATTTAGGTGCCTAATGCCATTGAGCAGATACTCATCTCTGCCTGTCCAGGCTTGTTCACCCTTCGGGATACTTGCATGTGTATGTGTGGGGCAGTGTGGGATTATTTGGGAGCAGGAGGCAACATCAGAAATACAAGTCTTGACAACAACTCCAGGGCTGATTTTTGGGTGCTTTGTACCTGCAGTTGGCTTGCTGCTTTCAGAGCCCTTCGTCAGCCTCCTGGGCAAGCGTTCAGGGACTGCTGACTTGGTAAGCTCTGGTGAAAACAATTTATTTGGAAATCTGACCACAGTTTGAATGGTGAGCTCTTGGGAAGTTAGAAACTTGATGCATAGCCAGATCAAATACAAAGCCACAGGGTGTGTGACAACAGATGCCCATGTCCTGCTTCTGTAGACATGTGCAACATGGCTGTTGAGATATCTTGGATTCTTCTCATCAACAAAATTAGTGTGTCTGGTTTGGTTTTTTTTCTTAAATTAAGGGAGCACCCTGTGCTGTTTAGTCCTTAGCAGCACTCTCTGTGCAGTATTTCTGGTTGGGCAGGGTCAGGCTTTTGCATTGTATTTGTACAGCTCCTAGCACATTGGTCCCAGTCTTTAGTGGAGTAAGCAGGATGGAGGCAGAACTGACATTAAGCATGTTGATGCTAAGCTCAGTCCTCCTCCACCACAGGCAGCTCTGCAACTCATGTCCCGTCCCAAAGCTGCCACTGAATAGCTATTCCATATCTTCACCCCCATGGGACAAAAAATGTTGCCCCGCTCCCTATAACAAACTTCAGACTTACAAAGACTCAAAGCTGCATTGTAGGATGCAGGAGAGCTCAAGGGCATCTTCAGTCATGATGGAGGAGAGAAGTGGGTAAGTAAAATTCCCCCTTGACTCTACAAAAAGGGTCACAGCCCTTACTGCAAATGAAAGGAAAGAGCCCCACGGCTCCTGCCAGTCTCAGCTGGGGGAGACTTATCCCTGATCCCAGATCTGGTGCCAAGTGTAGCTCTGAGTGTGGGATCCAAGACAATGTCCTGGGACTGTTTAACACCTCCAGGAGGACCAGCCCCTACGTCCTTCCCTGCCTCCTCTTTCCAGCTCTTGTCAGTCTCAGGTGCCTCTGAGGAAGGTGGGGAAACCCCAGCAAAAAAGGAGGAAGAAAAACTCCTCCTGGGTCCTGCAGGCTCCCATGAACAGCCCTGGGTGACGATCAGTCCCATGCGGACAGGGACATGACCCTGCCTGGTCACCCGACAGCCCTTCTTGGACACACCAAGAAATGGGGCACTCATGGATTTTTCATCATTTTGAGGCACCAAGGGCCACATTTTGAGAGTCCTGAGCATCAACACCCACCAAAACCTCAGCCCCAACCCCCCCCAAGGAATCACCACCCCTTCCCAAGCGCAAGGTGGGTAGCCTCGGGCAGGCAGCGCAGGGACCAAAGGCAGGGCGCTTTTCAGCTGTAGCCTTAAAAATTGCAGCACAGGTTGGATTTTACCATTTGCATGGGGCATTGCACGTGTCCTTGGGTACCCAGGACCAGACACCCGCATCCTGCTTTTGCTGTGTCCGCTCCCCAGACCCTCATAAACACAGATGTTCCTTCTCCTCTGACAAAAATCATTCATGAAAAATTCAATGGGACGCTTCTTCCCCCCTCTTTCTCCCTCTCGTTTTTGTTGTATTCTTGACAAGCTTGAACTCCATAGGGGGGGAAAAGAAAAGAGCAGCCCAGCCCCTGGTTCTTCCCGCATCCTGCAGCAGTGCCCATTTTGCATGGTACAAAGGTCATTTAGCATAGCATGAAGCCCTCAGCAAGTCGCACAAGGCAATTTCATCTGATCCGTGATGGAATTCCACTCAGCCAAAGTCCTTATTATTATGCATTTTTTACACATTAGGATTTTCCTTTTGTTGGCAGCCAGATCTCTTCATGAGGTGTTAAAAAGTGCAGAGGGGGCTCTCTGCTCCACTTCGGGTAGCTAATCCTGCCTTTAAGGCTGGGATAACTGTTTCATTGCGGGACCGGCTCAGCTTTACAGCCGCTGACGTTTGCTGACAAGGATCTCAGAAACCAGCACAAAACCTGCGCTGGAAGAAAACCCATCTCTGCTTCTTGCAGGACAGCCGCATCCCAACAAGGGCAACCAGACTGACTGTAATTTCTTTTCTCCCTTTTAAGTTCTAGCCCCTAATTTTCTAAATGTTTTCCAAGCTGGAAAACATGTGATGACTCATTTGCACCTGTGAAAAGCAATCCTCCCAATTTGATGGATGATATGGCAAACCTTAAAAAATAAAGGTTAACCAGCAGTGTTAAATAAATAGATTCTCCCCCGGCACTGAATGGAGCGATGTGGCAGGCAGAGCAAGCATCTGCTCCACGCCAGTCATGGCCACATGTCTCCCGGGTAGTCAGAACAGCCGCTTTATTAACTATTGTGGCCCTTCAAGGGCTAATTAGA